>NC_056728.1:409201343-409548843 GCF_019279795.1 Protopterus annectens
AAAACCTAATAAAGATCCAACTAGATGTTCTTCATATCGGCCCATCTCATTACTTAATGTTGATTATAAAATGTTTATGAGTATCTTTGCTGATAGATTGAAGACAATCATTCCGGCATTATAGATATAGATCAGACAGGCTTCATTGTAAATAGAAATACTTTTGATAATATAAGAAGAACTTTAACATTAATAGATTTTGCAAATAGGAAAAAGAAAGATTTAACACTTATTAGTCTTGATATAAGTTCAGCATTTGATTCAGTAAGTTGGGACTATCTGTTTACCTTAATGAAGTGCACAAACTTCTCAGATACATTTGTAAATCTAATTGAACATTTATACAAAGGAACGTTGGCTTATATTAAGGTAGGAACATATGTTTCACAAAAATACCCATTCTTAAAGGTACAAAACAAGGATGTCCACTTTCTCCACTATTATTCACTTTAGTAATGGAGCCTTGGGCTAATTTGATCAGAAACAGTACTGACATAGAGGGTTTTGAAATAGATGAAAATACAACATCCAAAATTCAACTTTTGCAGATGATGTTCTAATTACATCAGCAGGATCTAATTCTTCTATACAGTCTCTATTTGATAACATGATGAATTTTAAAAGTATTTCTGGTCTAATATTCAATGAAGAAAAAACTAAAATACTACCTATATATACACGAAAAATATTCTCATTAGTGATTTTACTAAATATGTACCCAATTCAGGTCAGATAACTTATTTAGGTATAATACTATCTAAAGATATTAAATCTATTATATATAATAATTATAATACCTGTTTTCTTAATATACAAAATCTTTTTAATACCTGGAATAATATGTTTTTTACTATGGAGGAGAGACTTACAATTATTAAAATGATAATATTCCCCAAGATTTTATACTTAATACAATCAATAATACTTCCACCTACAAAAATAATTATCAAGAAACTGAACACACTAATGTTAAATTTCTTATGGGCACCTAATAGACCTAGGATTGCATTAAAGAAACATACTAATAGCTGGTCTCAACGGGGTATTTCTTTTCCAGACTTTAATTTATATACTATCTCTTCTATTGTAAAAGTTATTACTTTATTAATAGATCAGTCATATGTCACAAAATGGAAAGATTATTGGGAGCTAATTAGTATGCACTTCATGAAAATCTCCTTAACACATAAAAATATGATTGTAAATAACTCCATGTTATGGTTACTAAATGAATTTTGTACTTCACCTATTACACCTAAACATATGGTTTGTTACCCATTAAATATTATTATTAGTTATCGTAACTTTATATTCATGCACCCTAAGTATAGGGAATGGAATTTTATTGTATTTCCTATAATGTATACTCAGGGTATGCTTTTGTCATCTACTTCTGAAGGAACTCATTTAGCTATAGATAATGATCTAAAGTACTGGCATCAGTTGATAGCTGATAATAAAGTTAAAAATCTAGATTTCTTAAAACAAGAATTTGATCTAAGAGAAACTTGCTGGTTAGAGGTTCAGACCTTTAGACAACATCTCATTAATAAAATAGATTTAATGTCTATAACTGTTAAAGAATCTATTCCAACACTGATTGATTACTTGATATTAAATTTACAACATAAAGTTTCTGATAAAGGTAAACTTTCATACATACATAAAGTTATCAGACAAGAAACTTTTACAGTGTAGATTCATACTGGAATTATTTCACTTCTATTAATGGGGACCCACCAAATCAACAAGATAAACAATATATATTGGAATCTGCTTATAGAACTACGTCTTCCATTGTCTGGAGACTTTATACATGGAAATTTTTACATAGATCTTTTATACACCTTTGATGATGAATAAAATAAATAATAAAGATAATCTATGTAAGAGATGTAATGTAGAAATTAATGCTGACTGGGCTCATATGTTTTATGACTGTATAAAATTGAAAGAATACTGGAAGTCAATTAATGAATTTTTGCAGGCTCTTTTTACAGATAATTTCATTATTTCTAAATCTCTTATATTATTCAACACACCTGTACCTCAAAGTGTTAAAAAGGTTAAGCTTCCCGTGTTATGGTCTATTCTAGCAGTGGCTAGGAAAATAATAACTAGAAATTGGATTTCAGATACACCTCCTTCGTTCAATGAATTTAAAAATGTTATGAATATAGTGTGCCATATGGAAATAAACACAATTAGGACTAGAACAAATAGAAAACCATCTTATTTTATTGTATGGGATAATTTACAAAATTTGTTAAAAAAATTTTAATTTCAATAGCATGGTATTTTAGTTTAATTAATTGATCTGATTGTAGTGGATGTCTTTGTAAATACTTTAGTTGTTTTGTTGAATATTATAATAATACCTATTTTTAATTACTTGTATAAAATTGTTATGATATTTCTCTTATATGTTAAAACAATAAACCTGTTTTGAAAAAAAAAAGACAGCAGGAATAGCCACAGGTTTAGGAGATTCCATCTGTAGTAATGCATAGTACTTCTTATGGATATCAGAAATCTGGGCACAATCCCACTTAAAAATTTCCATCATTCTCTAGGGATTATGCCCCCAAGGGATATTTCCTCAGAAGGAGTATCAGGACTATTAGATTCCTCCTCCTCAGACCTGTAGATCAAAGGAGAAGGAATCTGGGTAGAATTCAATTCCATGGGCCTTTTAGGTGAAGAACAGGACCAAGGAGGACCATGAACCGAAACCCCTTGAGGAGGCCTTAACGACAGTAAAGCATTAAATAATCACTAAGTAAAGGCCTGCCACTCACTTTGTGGATCCCTAGGAGCAGAAGAAACATGTTTAGCTTTCTGTTTTTTTTTTTTTTTTTTTTTTTTAAGGGAACATCCATCCTAGAAAACTGAGAAGGTTCTGACTCAGGACAGTATTCCACAATTGTAGTAGGAACTTCTTCCATAAGAAGAAAAAAGAAGCTATGTACTCACCATAACATTCCATCGGAGTAGTTATATTTCATTTGTATTCAACCTGTGGGAATACAGATCCATTTCGGATCCGAGCTGGCAGATATTACTAGCATCAGCTCCGAGATCCAGACTCCTCCCCTTACCCATAATACACCTCCACTGCCTTCTTGCTGAACTTATACTTAGAACCCGACCAGATAACATACTTGTGACCCATACTGCAGCCCGTAGGCTGAACATGCGCCAAGATCCGGGGGAAGGAGGGAGGGATGGGTGAAGACAAATGAAGTGCAACTACTCAGATGGAAAGTTATGGTGAATACATAACTTCTTTATCTGAAGTAGTTTACTTCATTTGGTCTTCAACCTGTGGGACAGAGTCCCCAGCTACTAAACTCCTGGGAGGCCCTTATGGAAGGAAATTCTGAAGCACCGCACAGCCAAAGTATGTACTCCTTCTAGAAGTCAAATCCAATTTGTAATGAGAAATAAATGTATGAGATGAGGACCAAGAAGCTGCAGAGCAAATGTCATCCAAAGACACTCTAGACTAGAAAGCTGCAGATATAGCCATGGACTTAGTGGAATGAGCTTTTACTTGACCTGGAGGAGACATGCCTTTGTCCTTATAGACCTGCAGGGTGCATGAAGAAATCCATCTAGCTATAGTGACCTTGGAAATACGTTTGCCCAAACAGGGTCTATAGAAAGAAACAAACAATTTATCAGACTTACGAACATTTTTTGTCCTGTGTAAATAGAATTGCAACTGTCTACGAACATCCAGCATGTGTAGCTTGTATTCCATCCTGTTCTTAAAACTGGGAAAGAACACAGGCAAATTTATAGTCTGACTGATAGTGAGGGAAGAAAGGATGGATTGGTTTGAAGGGAAACTTTATCTTTATGAAAAATCATGTACAGAAGTTTGATGGATGAGGCCTGTAATTCCAAAACCCTTCTAGTAGAGGTAATAGCTACCAGAAAAGCTGTTTTCCATGACAGAAATTTTAGATCTGCAGTTGTGGCAGGCTCGAAAGGCGGAGCAACCAAAACTTGGAGAACCATAGTAAGGTGCCTTTGATAAAGGCTTTACACAGTCTGGATGATGCTAAGGATGCAGAATTCTCACCCACATGAAAATGGGAAATGGCAGCCAACTGAACTTTGACAGTAGAAGAACTAGCTCCATGCTGGAAAATATCAGCTAGAAAATCAAGAATAGTGGAAATAGGAGCCGTGAAAGGGTCTAAACTCCTCTGAGAGGTCCAGAAAGGAAAAACATTTCCACTTGCTGCAATAAATATTTCTGGTTGAAGACTTATGAGCAGCTACCAAAATAGATCTAACTGAGGAGGAAAATCCAGGAGTCCTAGCAATTACGGGAACTGGAGCAGCAAAGCCGTGAGCTTCAAGCTGTCCAGACTCGGATGAGGCACCCCAGAAGGGTGTGAAATCAGATCCTGAATGGGATCAAGGATCCAAGGTGGAGCCACAAGGTGAGACCAAAGGAAGGGAAGCCATACCTTGCGAGGCCAGAATGGGGCAATGAGGATCACCTTGCTCCCCAGTCAACAAGCTTTCTGCAGAAAGCTCAGAATGAGAGGTACTGGCAGGTAAGCATACAGAAGACTGGGAGGCCAAGCATGAACTAGAACGTCTCTGGGGGACTCCCCCAGCAGGAGGTTCAGAGCAAAAAACCTGCTGCACTTCGTGTTGGAAGGAGATGCAAAGAGATTGCAGCAAGGTTGACCCCACTCGCTGAAGATCTGTTCCGCTACTGACAGATTCAGAGACCACTCGTAAGGCATCAGATTGGTCTGACTTAGCCTGTCTGCTAGAATGTTGGACCATCCCGGAATGTGCGTTGCGATGAGAAAGTGACCGGTGGAGCTCGCCCATTCCCACACTCTCATGGCCTCGTGACAAAGGGGGTAAGATCTCCCTCCCTGTTTGTTGATATACCAGACTACTGACATGTTGTCTGATTGAATGAAAATCATCCACAGAGGAAGAAAGGCATGAAGGGCCTGCAATGCTAGAAGAACCGCCCTCATCTCTAGGACACTGATATGCAAACTGGTCTCTATGGGAGACCACAGGCCTTGGGCTGTCCTATCCAAACAATGTCCCCCCCACCCGAGTTGGGTGGCATCCGTGGTCACTGTGGTTTGGACCAGGGCTGGAACTAAGGGTTGTCCCTCCAAAATGTTTGGAGAGTACATCCAACATATGAGGGATGACTGACACACTCAACTTAGGTGGCTAGGATAAGTTAGTGGTAATTCCAACAGGGACCACTGAACTGTTAGAGTCCACTGAAGAATTTGTATGTGTAGTCGAGCACACGGAAAAAGAGTTATGGTCACCGGCATCGAGCCTAGGGCCCTCAACACTGATTCCGCTGTTGGAAGGTAAAAATGGTAGATCAGGGAGACATGCATCCTGAGGTTTTGAACTCTATCCTAAGTCAGGAATACTTTGCACTGAAGTGTATCTATCCTGGCACCAATGTAGTTTATTACCTGTACAGGCTCTAGGAGAGATTTGGATGTGTTGATTGTGATACCCAAACTCAGAGCAAGTGTCAGAAAGTAATCCCTGGTTTGGGAAAGTAGACAACTGTTGGGAGCAGTGAGGAGTCAATAGCCAGGTACGGACAGACCTGAATCCCCTGAAGCCTCAGGTGAGCTGCTACAACCACCATCACTTTGGTAAACAACCCAGGGGCTATGGTGAGACCAAAGGGTAGGGCTTGAAACTGATAATGATTGGCTCCTAGCTAGAAGCAGAGGAACCTCCTGGAGCTTCTGTGCATTTTTATGTGATAGTAAGCATCCTGGAAGTCAAACAAGCACATCCAGTCGCTCTCTTGCAGGTATGGCATGATTGACTGTAGTGTAACCATCCAAAACTTCTCTTTGACAACTGGCAGGTTCAGGGAAGAGAGGTCTGGAATGGGCCTTAAGTCCCCCGTTTTCTTTGGCACCAAAAAGAACCTGGAGTAGAAGCCCGATCTAGACTGGTCTGGTAGGATGGTTTTGATGGCTCATTTTCCTACCAGCTTGGTAATTTCCTGTGCTGCTGCCTACCTTTGCATGGGTGGAATGTCCTGGAGGTGTTTGGGAGATGTGGGGTAACCCACAAATGGGATAGAATACCCTCTGGATATGATTTGAAGCACCCAGTGGTCCATTGTTATGGACTCCCATGCTGCTGGGTGCAAGGACAATTGTTCCCCAACTGCCTCCAGAGTAAAGCAGCTGGGCAACCCCTCAGGGTTGCTGCCTGGGTCTGTCTGAGAACGGTTCTCAAGACCCAAAGTTTTGCAGACCCCCTCTGCCTCTGTGCCGGTGTCCATTCTGTCCCCCTCTGCCTCTAGGGGAAGAAGAGCCCTGAGTGTCCCAGGAATACTGAGACTTCTGGAACTACATCTTATTTTGCCCTCTCTGGTTCTGGGAAAAGGACCTTTGAGGGTTAGAAAAGCAGGTCCCGATAGCAGAGAAAGTCTTTGAGTCCTTCTCACTCTGGACTAGTGTCTCCTTGACGGTCTTACAGAAAAGTGTCAAGCCATCATAAGTGGCATTGGCAAAGGATGCCTTAAAGGGTTTGGTAAATTGATACAACCTGAGCCAGCCGTTACACCTCATGGACACGCCAGACCCAGCTGCACTTGCTGCTCCTTCCGTAGCATGGGTGAGGAGTCGCATGGTCATATTTGATACAGCTTTCACAGTGGCCATTTTTGCGGAGAATAAAGCCTTGTCCTCCTGCAACATGGACTTGGGTGGAGACTCCTCCAGTTCCTTTACTAGGTCGCATTGGAGTCTAGTGACATGGGCCAAGTAATTCAGTGCCCTGATTGAAAAGGTAGCTGAAGCATACACCCACTTCCCTAGGTAGTCCATCATCCATGATTCCCGGTCAGGAGGGTGGACCGAGGAACTTTCCTAAGATAGTGCCCTCTCAGGGGAGCGCTTGCAAGCCATCTGTTCCTCTGGGGAAACCATATGGGGCTCTTCGAGCATGGGCTGCCCCTCCAGTAAGATGATGGGGACCATTGACAGAGCCGAGGGGGTCTGGGCAAAGTCTGAGGGGGTGGTCAGGGGTCTTGATCCAATGGAGAGGACCCTTTCTACCACATTGAACACCGAAGGAGAGCGGACCTCCTGGGAAGCTAATTAGGAGGCTGGTCTCCCCGAGTCTGATGCGAAACTCGGAGCCGGTCCCGAAGTGGACGGGGCACCAGACAGGGAATGTCAGAGCCGATGGAAAAGGTTCCACTCTCTTGGATCCGACACGCAAGCTCCAGCTCAGACAGCAGCTCAGATCTGAACTGGTCAGATCCAAGATGCTCCAGGCAGCTGTCGGCGTCGAGGACACAAGAACCATTGGAGCCGTCCCTCTGACCAAAGCCAACTCGGATCCGAGTACTCCAAAGCCGAAGGTCGGATCGGGGAAGGAGAAATGGATTGCAAAAAAGGAAGTGAGCTCCCCCCTCAAGAGGGGGGGTTGTCAAGACCCCCCCTCTGGATCTATGTACGGATAAAGCACTTCATCATCTTATCCAGATCCATATCCGATAAGGACCGGGTTGACCATGACAAGGTCACGGACTCTGACCTGGCGGGTCGGGGAACCAAGGCCCAGGTGACTGGACGTACCTCTTCCGGCTCCGGGGAGAACCTCGGAGACCATAGCAGAGTGGAGTCATGGATCCGTGCTGACTTGCTTGGATAAGCGAGGTCCAAGCACCTCTTCCTCTTTTCCTTCATCTTCGACTCTCTCGCCTATTCTCTACCTCTCCTCTGCTCCGCTACCACAGGCTTAGATGCAGGAGTTTGTGTCCCAGCCTGGGAGGGAGGGGAGGGAAGAGAAGTGGGAGAGGCAGTCACAGCAGCTGCTGAGCTGAAGCTGAAGACGAGGAAGGAGGATCAGTAGCAGGCAGAAGACCTTTGAGGGCCAACTTGGCCTTCCTATCTTTTAAAGTACGGGGGTTGAACCCCACACAAATGGAGCAATCCACACTAAGGTGGGCCACACCTAAGCACAACACACACAGAGTGTGGCCATCCGCTGGTGAGAGCTTATGGTTACACTCCGTGAAGCGCTTGAAGACAAGCTTTTCAGACATCCTATTGAGAAAGAAAGAAAGCCTTAAAAAAGGACAGGCAAAAACTTTCTTTATTCTAACAGACACACACCAACTCACCACACTAGTCTATAGACAACACTAAAGGGGGGAGGGGCACCACAGACAAACTACTCTAACTAACTAACTAAATAAACCTACACTTGATGCCAAAGCGATGGGAGGGAAGAAGGGGTACCTAAACTAACCTAGATCAGCTGAAAGAAACAGAAATTTTTTACCTTACGGTAGAAAATCACCCACTGCTAGCTGGAGCTCTGAAGACGCAATGTATAACAAATCGTGGCAAATAAGATCTGGGGATGGAAGGCAGTGGAGGTGTATTATGGGTAAGGGGAGGAGTCTGGAGCTCGGAGCTGATGCTAGTAATATTTGCCAGCTCGGATCCAATACGGATCCGTATTCCCACAGGTCGAAGACCAAATGAAGTAAACTACTTCAGATCTGCGGAACCCCCCTGCACCCCTCGGAAACAATCAACCATGGTTCTCCCTGAATGCCCAAAATGGATGTCTGCAAAGCCTCGTCAGATGTGCTGCTCACCAGATCCTCACCAGCCTCCAACCTGGACGTGGCAGAAAAATCCAACAACACAGTCAGGTGAGTCTCTGGGTTTGTTGCAACCTCACGAGAAACACCCGGCAGATGCTGGACAGTGGAAGATACTGGTCTTACTTTTTCAACTTCTTCTTCCCTGACGTCTGACCCTCAGAGCAGGAAGTTCCATTCATAGTATCTTTAGCAATACGCTTAAGACACTGGTTCTCAAGATACAATGAAAGGGAAGAAAGCTACTAAGAAGGGTTTTTAGGACAAACGCCTGACAAATCGAACAAGAAGCATGGTCATGAGGAGCTCCTAGGCAGAAAAGGCACCTATCATGATGGTCTTTATGGGGAATCTGTCTCCCCACACTGGCATTTACCCTTCCTGGATGACATTAACCTCCCAAACAGAACAGAAAAAAATCAAGAAAAGAACAAAACCCCCAACTGGAAACTTATCTGCAATGGTGAGAACTTCAGCTAACAGGAGTAATCACTGGAATTTCAACAAGCAAAAAAAAACAGCAAAAAAAAAAAAAAAAAAAAAAAATGGACACAGGCAAACAAACCAATGGTTAAAAACAGCATTCGGACAGCCAGGAAAGAAGTTCTGAGGATGGTATGCTTGGATGTAACCTTAATGCCCTATGCTACATGAGGAGTGTGTAGGTAACATTCAGTCTACCTTAAAGCAATGGTAGGCTTTGGTAGACTGGCAGGATGATGGGGTTCATGGCAGGGAATCCTATAAGTTATGAATACTGCAGCAGTGAATGTAAGGGCATCTGTAGTGTCAGCTTTAAGATTAGAAAACAGATACAGTCTGGAGTACTTTGTATAACCTATTAGACTTTTTTAGGAGTAGGAGAATACCTGTTAAGCATGCTGCAAGCTGTTAAGAAAACATCCTCTACAGCTAATAAGACAGGAGGGACAGCTGCAGGCTTTGGAAAATCCATCTGCAGCAAAACATAATATTTTTGATGTGAAATAGGAAATCTGTTTTCTGCCCCCACTAAAATACTTCTTTCATTTATTTATAGTCACATAAAAATAAAGCTCTTGTGTTGGGAATATCTGAAGTAACACTTTCCTTGGAATCAGAATCTTCATATTGAGTTGAAACCACTGAAGAAAAACACTCCTCCTCCTCCACCACCTGGTCTTTGATGGAGATTCACTGTCAGAAAGTGAGGAAAATATTTTCTTTTTTACTTTTTCTACTTCTAGTCAGTGGAAAAACATGATTTAAGACAGCGGTCCCCAACCACCGGGCCATGGATCATTTGGTACCGGGCTGCCAGGCACGGAGTGAAATGAAAAAGTGAATGTGTGCATGTATGTGTATGAGTGTGTTTATGTGTCTTTCTGCATGTCTGAGTGAATGCATGCATGAAAGCGGAATGCATGTGTGTGTGAAAAAAGAGACTGTGTGTGTATTTGTGGGATTGAGCAGTGATATTGATCAAGTCGTTATTTTACACTCACTAAGCAGCTTAACATTTAGTGAGTGTAAAACAAGAGTCAAAAATTAAGTGCTTTCATCCAGGTGCACAAGGACTTCATCAGAGTAAGTACAGAATTAAAAAAAAGCTTTTTTATATCATTCTAATGGCCACATGTTCAGAATTCAGTTAACCCAATTAAGTAATTAAATAATTAAACAAATGCAGCACCTAAAACAATAAACATGCACCATAAATATATTCACTACACATTTTATTTATTTATTTATTTAAATTTGTTGACCAGGAGTGTCCGACTGGACGTAGGTCCATTTTCAGCGGACGCCCGGGGAGAAAAGCTCCACAGTAAAATAAACAGACAGTAGTTACATTGGATTACATAGTGATTAACAATTTAACATAGCAATTACTTACAACATATTTACAGATGAAGAACATAGTACATCAGTAGACAACTAGAATCTTTATCTGTGAAGTACATAACAGACATTAACAAATGTTCCTGCTATATAATAAGTACTAGGCTTATGAGCATCCGAGCTTGCTATAATCAAGGTAGTTAGTGGAGTGGAAAGAAAGGTAGTAGTTGGATGGGGTGGATGACATTAGAGTAGGAGTTGCAAGGGCATAACCAGCATGTTTTTAGGTGCACTTTTAGTAAAGTTTTGAAGTGGGTGCATGATGGTACAGAGGTAATTGTGGGTGGGAGTGAGTTCCATAATTTGGCTATGGCGCAAGGGAATAGAGCTTCACCAGCAGAGTTATTGGCTTTAGTGATCTGCATGTGATTTTTGTTGCTGGATCTTAGTGGTCTGGTGGTGCGATAGGGTTGGAGTAGATTCTGGAGGGATGGGACATTTAGTGGATGGTTTACTAGTTTGTGGGCGAGTGAGAGTTGATACCACTAAAGGAGGTGAGGGAGTTCAAGCCAGCCCAGTTCAGCAAGTGAGAGACAGTGGTGACTACGGTAGGATGCCCCTGTGGCGAATTTGGCGATTTTGTTGTAGCAGGTCTCTAGCTTGTTTAGATCACATTGCCTTAGGTTGGTATATATTGGAGAGGCATAAAGTAGGGTGGAGATAAGGTGGGAATTTGCTATTGAAATCTTTGCTGCTTTGGTGAGAAATTGCTTATTTCTGTATAACGCTCCTAGTTTTTTGTGGACTTTTTATGGTCATGGATATGTGAATGTCAAATTTTAGTTTATTGTCTATTTCCACTCCTAGCAATTTGGTGTGTTCAGTTGGGTATATAGTGGTGTTGTCTTTTGCTGTGATGTTAAAGTGAGAGTTGTTTTGAGTATGTTTGGTGGGTTGGAAGATGAGTAGTTTAGTTTTGTTTGGGTTGAGTATTAATTGGGCATCGGATAACCATGTTTCAACAGAGGAAAAGGTTTCCTGTGTGACTTTTTGCAGTTTGGGTAGGGACTGGGCTGAGCAGATGATGGTCGAGTCATATGCATATTGTATGAGTGTGCCATGTTTGGTGGCAGAGGCTAGATTATTGGTGTAAACAGAGAAGAGTAGGGGTCCAAGGATGGATCCTTGGGGAACCCCTATGGAGACAGGTAGTTGGGGAGATATGTCATTCTGCCATACAACGGATTGTTGGCGGTCAGACAGGTAACTCTGAAACCAGTTGGTGACTGATTGTGAGAAGGATAGGTTATTGAGGACAGAGATAAGTTGTTTGTGTGGGACCATGTCAAATGCATTAGATAGGTCTAGGAAAGTAGCAGAGGAGAGATAGCCATTGTTTTTATGCTGAAGGATAGTGTTAGTAAAGGAGAGTAAGGCAGTGGTGGTGCTATGGTTTGGTTGGAAACCATGCTGAGTACTGGAAAGGAGGTTGTTAGTAAGGAGGTGGTCTGAGACATGAGAGTGTATGCACCTCTCTAGAATTTTGGAGAGTGGAGAGAGAATAGCTATGGGGCGGTAATTGGTTAGTCCTGCGGAGGGTCTGCCTTTGTGGAGGAGAATTATATGTGATTACTTTCCACAGTGTGGGAATGTAACTTTCTGACAGAGATCAGTTAATCAAGATGGATACTGGGTAGGCCAGAGCATCAGCTGCGATTTGTAGGTATTCACTTGGGAGGTTGTATGCTGCTAATTTGGTGGGTTTAAGTTTAGTTAAGAGTTTTTTTTATGTTGGAGGTAGGTACAGGAGAAAAAGAGAAGGCAGTGGGGAGATTACTAGTTGAAGGTGTGGGTTGGAGGTGGGGGGGGTTGTGTTGTTTAGCTAGTGATAGTATGGTTTGGATGAAGTGTGTGTTGAATGAGGTAGCAATATTTATTTTCTGAGGAGTGAGGGATGTTAGTAGGAGGGGTACTGACTTTACCTGGGTGGAGGATGGAGTTTATGGCGGACCAGAATTGTTTGGGGCTGTGTTGTGAGGAGTCTAGGGCAGACTGGTAGTATTGGAATTTGTCCTGTTTTATTAGCTTTTTGACTCTATTGTGTAGTTCTAGGAATTTCTGTCTAGCTGAGGGGGTTTTGGTTTTGCGCCAGTGCTCCCAGGCTTTATCCCTGTTTTTCATTTCTGACTTAGTGGTTTTCTGTAGCCATGGGGAGGGTTGTGCTTTGGTTCTGGAAAATCTTATGGGGGCATGGTAATTAAGGATGTTCAGGAAGGTAGTATTAAAAAATTCAACTGCATCATCTAGACTGAGGTACTTTAGAGGATGCCAGTTACGTTCTTTGAGGGATGAGATGAATGTGAGTGGGTTAAAGTTTAGTTTTTTACGTTTAAAAATAATTGTACAGCATCATATTTATGTTAATACAACACCAATCCCTATAAAACAAAAAATAATCCTTTATAAACTATACAAAAAATAATAAATACAGAAATAAATAAATATATATATATATATATATATATATATATATATATATATGTAAAAAAGACTTAGGTAAAGCCTTTAATTTACTGAAATAATAACCCAGCCCCATTAAATAAACTTTGCAAAGCAAATGCAGCTTTTAATTTCAAAATGCTAGTAATGGACACTTGTTCATTGAGTCCATGGGCTTTTGGCATTACTTCTAACCTGTCACCTCAATTCTTCATATTTTAAAAAAATCATCAGATGGTCCACCCTGGGTGCCAAATTAACATGACCAATGACAAAAAACATAAACCTATGATTTTTTATGTTTGAATAATGCATTATTTTCATTTCTTTTTTGAATATCATAACAATGCTGATAAATCCTCAATCTCAGAGCCCTTTTTGTTTTCCCTATATAAAACCCATCACACAACTGGCATTAGCAGTACATATCACCCCTTTGCTGTAACAATAATATTTGCGGATATGTTTAACAATTCCAAGATTAACTATCTCAAATCTAGACCCTCCCAAAATGTATCTACATTGAGCACAATGTCCACATTTTACCATCCCACCCTTCTGATGAACTTGGTATGGTCTTTCAAGTAATATTTTGAAACTCGCATCTTCTTGTAAACAGTTTTTGGTCTCTCCCCTACAATATTTATATATTCTTGGTCGATCCCAAATACATTCCAATTTCTTTCAATAATATCCCTAATGGAAAAAAAATTGTAGGATAAATGGTAAAACCATGGGTCTTTGGAATGCATCATCCCTTACTGAGCTTGATTTATCACAAACAATATTGGGCATGATAACTGACTTTCCTGAAACTAACATAGGTGTAAAATAACCTGAAATTATTTTCCTTGTTACTTCCATAAAAATCTCTTGTAAAAATTCTTCAGGATACCACCTCCTAACTAATATTAATTTAAGTTTGTGACATTCTTCACTAAATACACTATCACTGGATACCATCCTGGCCAGTCTCAGGAAGAGTCACCTGAATGGCAACTTCCTGGCTACTACTAGTGTTATTCTCACCACAGTTTTGCTCTGCTGGGATGCAATGCTCCTTTGCTTGTCTCTCACCAGTAGCAATACAGTAGCACTAATCCCAAGATTAGAAGCAGGCCACTGCCTGTTTGGTGATACACAGTCTTGTCCCAGATGGTGCAAGGATATGTAGGCTTGTTGTAGCCTTTTCCTGATATACGCCCTGTATAGCAACCACACCAATCAAGAAGGTCAAGCACAGACACTCACTTCCCAACCAGAAACAGGCAGGAATCTATTCGCTCTGCTCCTTCCCTCACCAGGAACAGAAAATAAGCACAAATTCCAAACTGGCACTTATGAAGTAGTTATTAGGCTCTGATCAGCAGTTCCCAGGAAATAATGTTTCTATGCTCCTTCTCGCACCAGCAGCAAAGCAGAAACACTAATCCCAAGATGATTACTGAGAGGCAGAACGTGGGCTCTCCAGTAATTATTGGTCTTGAAGCAGAGGTTTCAGACTTTAAAGGTAATATGGAAAAATGTTTAATATCCTAAGAGCTGCAGTATGCACTAAGTGGTTAAATATGAAAGGGGGGTAACTTAAGCTTTAACTATCTAAGTGTCAAGCCACTAAATGTAAAAGAGTAAGATAGATTTGAAGGGATGGGCACTTGGTATTCTGGTTCTGCAGAATACAGTGGGATGGCCAATAAACTTGAATAATTGAAGTGCAATGATTTCACAAAATGATAATTTTGTGCTTACTTACAATAGCCAATGAAAGAGGAGAGGGAAAGAGATATTGGGTCAAATTAACATAAGGGTCAGGTAACTAGAAAGACAGTTGAGTTTAAAAACATGACAGCACCAGGGTGGGAGGGTGAGGCAAAACTTAATTTCTGTATGACTCACAAGAGACACAGCTGTGGTCTCTTTCCCAGTTTAAATATGCAGGTAAAAACAGAATACAAGTATGAAGAAAATGAATCACAACATACTAAATAGAAGCAGGCAATAAAGCAACTTAAAATACAAGAAAGCAAAAACAAACTAACCTTTCCCTCACAGCACGTTGTGACAGAGTCTGGGTGAGGTTTTCTAGTAAAACCTTGGAATGTTTTATTTTACCCCTTAAATAGAAGGTTTAGTTCCTAGCTCCACCCTCAGTTTGCAGATAATTAACCTTAATTGGCATGTTCTAATTTCTGTGTGACTCACAAAAGACACACCTATGGTTTCTTTCCTAGTAAGCAATTAAAAACAGAATACAAGTAAAACATTGCATAAAGAAAATTAACCACAATATACAAAAATAGAAAGCAATAAAGCAAGGCAAATAAAGCAATGGGAGGGTGAGGCAAAACTTAACTTCTGTGTTACTTACAAGAGACACAGATGTGGTCTCTTTCCCATTTTAAATATGCAGGTAAAAACAGAATACAAGTGTAAAGAAAATGAATCACAATATACTAAACAGAAGCAGGCAATAAAGCAACTTAAAATGCAAGAAAGCAAAAACAAACTAACCTTTCCTCACAGCAAGTTGTGGCAGAGTCTGGGTGAACTTTTCTAGTAAAGCCTTAACTTTGTCTGGAAGAGACTTACTATAGTGGAAGTAACAGAAAGCAATAGCAGAGGACAATCGTGCAATAATTTGCTTACAGGTAGGCTACTGTCTTAGACCCCTTATAGGGGAAAAACTGCTGTTCAGAATTCTAAAAGGGCTTTGTTTTGTTAAGGTAGTAACTGAGCTGCTTGTATGCTTCCAAAGTATGTAGATGTTTTCTCCCTTGTTTTTTGAATCAGAGTAAAATACTGGGAAATTGATTGCTTGATTCAAGGTAAATTCAGAAACATCTTTAGGCATGACTGATGGATTAGTATGTAACACAATCTCATCCTTGTGAAAAATCAGACAGATGAGCTTCCAGCTCAAAGGCTCAACCTGTACTAGTCACAGCAATGAGTAAAATAGTCGTCCAAGTAATAAACTGTAAATCAGCCTGAGAACAAGTTGAGATCCCATGGAAGAGGAATTTGCTTTCAAGGGTGGGAGGTCTCTCATGCAGGGTTGGGAGGTTGGTGTAATGGTTAAGGTGTTTACAAGCTGAGATGGCCACAAGATGCACTTTGATAGAAGCAAATAACAAATTCTCTCTAAGTAGCTCAGACAAATGTTTCTAGAGCACTCCTGGAACAACAAGTGCCTGAAAGGTTTCAAAATGGAATCATTCAAGCTGTCAGGATGTCTAGAATTTTTTCAATTGTCTGTTCTGAAAGGATGCAAAAAGATCTATTTCAGCTGTTCCCCACATCTGTATCAAATTTCTGTCCAGGATCTGTTTAGTCTGTCTGCCACTACATTTAGCTCTGATGGAATGTACTTCTGAAGTCCAGATGTCAGTCCAGATTGGGAGAGAAAGAGACACAGTCCCTCGATGCAGACAGTCAATCCCACCACCACTGCAGTTTCTATTTCAGAAATCCCAGTACCTGTACCTGGAAATCTAACAGATAAAGGTGCTGAGTCCAACAATTCTTCAAATGCCACTGAATTTTTCGCATGTCTAGTCAGGTGAGTGATATCACGTGGATCATTGATGTCATGAGGCCATGTCTAGAAGAGATAAATAAAAAAAATGCCTTGATAAAGGTCAGAACTTTGTCTTCTGGAAAGAAGGCCATCCTTTAATGACTACAATTACCTGAATACAGAATCTGCATAAATCAGCAAGTCTTCCAACTAAGGAAAAATGTGGATGCCTAGGGTTCTGCAATAGGCAACCAATGGAGCCAAACACTTTGAAACTCTTGAAGTGCAGTAGATAGCCCAAAGGATAATGCAGAAAGCTCATGATGTAAGCTATACATAGAAGATGTAGGAGATTTTCTGAAACTGGGAGTAATAGGAATAAGATTAATTAATTCATTCACTGTGAAGTGTATCATCTTCAAATTATTTTCAGAACCCATTTGTCTGCAATTATTTGTGGTTATAGGGATGCTCTATGAGTCTGCACAGCCATTCCTGAACTGAGATGTTCAGAAAAGAAGCCCTCTTGCTTGGTTTCAAAGAATTGTCCTCCTGCCATTTCCTTTTTGATCCATAACTTTAGTTTGGCTAGGATTTTTATTTGCTCTGCCCCTTGAAGAAAGACACCTAGTTTGGGAAGAACTTGGGTACATGAAACATCCTAGATACACCAATACATTAATTAGCCTCTATCATCCCACTGTTTGAAAATCTGTATAATAGAAGACCCAGTCACCAAATCAGAACTTAAAGTTGCACTCAGAATTTCAGCTTTTAAATCATCAGAGTTCTGATTACGTAAACAAGCATACTGTCTTAAAACAACAGAAGCAGCAGCATTTCTTATGACTGTATCTGCATATTCAAACACACCTCTCAAAGCATGTTTTAAAACCCGAGTTACATTAGAAACAATTTATTTCATATAAGACTTCTGTTTGATACAGCAACGACCTCCAAACTGTACGCACACTGTAAAATAAGATGACAATTTAACATTATTAAGGCTAGATTTCTAGAAAGAGACATCCTTTTGCCCTGATGATCTAACCACTTTCCGTCTTTATTAGGGGGCACTGGAGTGAATGAAGCTAGGAGTTTTTAGCTGTGCAGGCAGCTTGGGAGGCTACTGCTGGGTCAACAGTCAAATGAGAAAAGAGACTTGTCATATTCAAGGATATCCTATATCTTCTCTATGTCTTTTTAGGGACTTCTGGAATAGATACTGGTGTCGTGCAGGAAGCTTTATAAACATCTTCCAAGGCTTGTAAGAAAGGGTGGACAGCCACAAAATGGGGCATCTCATCCTCTATAAAGTGATATACCCTATCTAGCCCTGTAGTTTCTGATTGTTCCCTAACAAAAACATCACTAAATCTATCAATAATCTGAGGAAATGTGAACACTTGTTTGGACTTAACCTAAGGTTCACCTTCTGAAGAATCACAGTGACTGGACTCAGTACCGGCTAAGAAATCACCATTGTCCTCATCATTCATTGAAACAACTGCCAACATTAGCTGTCTGCAGAGCACTATTAGCCAAGGAAATCACATCAGCCTTATAAACAACTGTAATCTGATTATCAGCTGTACGATGAAGCTTCTGTTTCTTTTTCTTGTGAACTTCACTACTACATGAAATATTTGAGGACACAGTATTATCTCTGGCAAGGGGTCTTTTGCCCTGGACCACCCCTAAAGGGTTTGGATTTCAAATGCCTGCACCGGGGACTGGAACAGTCCTTGGGTATGTGTCTAACCCTTGTTCCACGGTTTCTAGCAAAGCTACACTAGAGGGAGAAGGAGATGTGATAAAATTGTAAGTGGTATGAGGTCTGAGAAGTGGCCCTGACAGATTCACTGACCATAAGCTGAGACATATTTTCATTTTGTTTTTTTTCTTTTTAGGTACAACTGGCTTTGATGGGGTGGTGGGTACCAGAGTTAGAATCCATCAAACTGACAGTATTGGATAATGTATCATAATAAGCACTTAAAAGTTTGCAGCAATAAGGATGGGGTCTATATTAGGGGTCTATATTAGATCAGCGAACGCTTAAACAAGCGAACACTGATTGATCGACCTTATTTTAATGAATGTTAAAAATATCAAAGCAACAGAAACTCAAATTTTTTCCTAGGTAAAGAATTCGGTTGTCTGTTTCTGTTGCTTCGGTATTTACAGTGCTGTGGTGGAAAGTTATGGGTCAGATTCAGGTAAGTGTGCGATTGTGTGGATGTGAGGGTTAGGGTGGGTTTAGGTGAGTTAGGGTTAGGGAGCGGGTGAGGTGAGTGTGCGATAGTGACGGACCTTAGTTTTAGGGTTTTTGTTAATGTAAGTGGATAGTTAGTGGTGTGCACATAGTTTAGTGTAGGGTTAGGTGTCAGATTTTTAGGTGTATGTGTGTAGATTTCTGTTTGTTTGGTGTGCTTGTGTTGTGTGTATGTGTTTTGGATCAGCGATTTTTTTCCCTAGGAAAAAAATCGCTGATCTGACAGTTCAAGATTGTAAGCTTTCGCTTACATAAGGTCGATCAATCAGCGTTCGCTTTTTTAAGCATTTGCTGATCTAATATAGACCCTATATTAAAATGCCGAAAGTACACAAATGCGAATCCCTAAAGGCTGAAAACAGTGAACCGCAAGTACACCAAACGTCAATAAGCGCGAAATACAAATGATCGAATTGCCATAGTTGGCCAACTCCACCTCCTGCTACGTACTGCCAACCCAAACAAAATAAATAATCTACACTTCACCCATATATCCCATATCCTAATTAAACGTGCATTACACACTAATGTATGTGAATGTAAACAAACAACACCCAAGTATGGGAAAAGTTTAATTTACGTATCTATTCAGCTACGCAACTGTATTACTATATATGCACTTGACTTAACCCTACTTCTAACCCTAAGGTCAGTATCTATCACACATGTAAGGTGAATGTATTACTATATATGCACTTACCTTAACCCGACTTCTAACCATAAGGTCAGTATCTATTGCACATTTACGTTAATGAGCCATACCAGATAAGGGAATCTCCTACTGACGTTTTACCTTACTAAACATAATATGGCCAACTATGGCAATTCGATAATTTGAATTTTGAGTTTATTGACGTTCAGTGTACTTGTGGTTTGCTGTTTGTGTCGGCCTTTAGGGATTCGCATTTGTGTACTTTCGGCATTCTAATATAGACCCTAAGGATGCACCCATACAACTAAACTCTGGCAAACCTTGCTATATAACAAAAAACAGTCTGAAATGTGTTCAGAATTATTTTGCAACTTTCAAAACAAAAATAATTTCCAGTATACAAAGTCCAAACACCAAATCAACCAATTTGCCAAGCCAGTGATAAAAAATTATCTCCACACACTTTATCCATGTTAAACTGCCATAAAATCAAGTTAACAGCCATTTAAACTGTATTTTCTAGTCAGATAGAGTGTAATCTCCACAGTACATTAAAATATCTTCATTTGTGGTAAAACTGCAATCCAATGTTAACACACAGAATGGAGTCATACATATTGTAAATAATGTATAAATGCTGAAGAATTCAAGTTCTCCAATATTTTCCAGTAAAAAGATGAAAATAAAGCAAACAACAGTAAACACAGACCTCTAGTATATAACAGCATACATATGCATTGCATGATTGAGAACAACGCTTAAAAGTTTCCTTAGAAACAGTAAAAACAAACATTTGTCACCAATAGAAGCCAAATAAACACTGCTACAACAAAAAATAAAGGCTATCACAATGGGTAAATGCTGGTCTAACATGATTCAAAATAATAAAATAGCAAAAACCAGCTAAACACAGCTAGAAAAGAATAAGTTTATTAAAAGTAAAACATGGTAAGTGCTTTCAAGCCTCCAAGGGCACTTCATCAGACCACAGAGCATCCAAAAAATTCAAACATTTAAATAATAAACTAATGAACACATGCACATGATCATAATTTAGGTTTTAAAGGGACAACATCATTCAAGCCTAGACTTTTATCAGCCTCCAATTCTAGGATCCAATTTAACTCAAGACATTCAGTGTGATTCCTTACATTCCCACCCCTAAAATTCATATGAAACAATTGTAGTGCTAGAAATACAAATGAATGATGACCACCTGCTACATGTATATGTTTAGTTAAATCATTCCGTACATTCCCTCTTCTCATATCATATACATGTTTACTGATATATTCCCTAAGTGTACGATTAGTTTCCCCAACATAGAAACATTTATATACTGTGGAAGAAGCCAGCTATACAAAAGAGTAAACATTGTAGTATATATATATATATATATATATATATATATATATATATATATATATATATATATATATGGGTCCTAGTTGTTACAGCGAAAGTATGGTTCATCGAACTGTACTTTCGTGGACCTACTTTAGCGAAAGTGCATTTTATAGAAAATGCACTTTTGCTAAAGAAAACCAAAAAAAAAAACATGCAGCTTGCATGTAACGTTACTTGTACATCAACATGTAGTGTTAATGTACAACTAAACAAACTTTTGTTGAGATTGTGCTACAGTGGGGATAAGGGAATATTCCCTTTCCCTCACTGTAGTGCAATCTCAGAGTGAGAATATTAAAGTAGTGGGTGTGGGGGTGCAGCGGGGGCTTTTTTTATTTAGTTTTTATTTTTATTTTTCCACGAAGTGTATTTTCGATATAATGCACTTTCAAGGAAGTCAGTTATCGGAAGTATGGTTCGATGAACCGTATTTTCGATAATACAATGAAGACTCATATATATATATATATATATATATATATATATTTAGCCAAAATTACATTATTCTGAAATTCACTTTGCCGAGAGAAGTTCTCCAAAGTTACAGTCGTCCGAAATGGCACTTTGCCAAATTTCATTTTTGCAAAATGCTTGCTTCATTGCTGTCTGTTGCACCATACAGTTATGCAGGTATGTATACAGCTATGTACGTTGTGGAAAGCAAAAAGTGTACAGCACTCCAGTATTGTAAATGGAGATCGCACTACAGTATGGATGGACAAATACAGACTTATCACTGTAAAGCGGAGTTGGTATATATAAGTTGCAGGGGTGTGGGGAGCTTGCCCCCCTGCAAAAGTTAGAGAAAAATTAGAGAATTTGTTTTATATGTGTTGTAAGTGTTAGTGATTGACTTGTTAGTATTTTGTGTTTCGGAATAATGTAATTTTGGCAATTAGAATGGGATTCATATATATATATATATATATATATATATATATATATATATATATATCGACACATATTGCAGGTTCTATATGCAACGGTGCCAATCCTATCAGATACAGAAGGTAATGATTTAAAAATGTATAACATAACCTAACCTACATTTCAACGACATTCCATTCTTAAAGCAAAACTTAGGTCTGTCTCCAAGAAGCTCTCTATATCTATCACCGGTCATTAGAAATTACCAATTTTTCTTAATGGCATCATAAATATGATTCACATTATTAGAAAATGTCAAATTCATTGTAAGTTTATCATTAGTAGCCATAGTAGTTCATCTAACTATACTTTGATTGACAGATTCTGAATAATAAGGCCTAGCATAATCTTTTCTATGTCAGAACTTCCTCAATTACATGATTAATCTCATTTTGAGAATAACCTCTAGGTAGAAATGTTATTTTCATATCTTTAGATACATTTAGCATAGTAGCATCATTATCATTTAACCTCACTACTCAAAGGAACTGATTTTTAAGTACATTTTTATGAATGTGATGTGGATGCATACTATTTCGATATAAAACATTACTTCTCTTACATGTTTTTTATATAGAGTAGTAAACATAGACCCATCATTATTCTTAGAAATGCATACAACTAAAAATTCAATAGAAGCTGTAGAATGTTTGACAATAAATTTAAGAAATGAAGTAGTGTTTTGGAGGTAGTCAATAAAATTAACTAAAAGATGAATGGACCCAGTCCAGATCATAAAAATAGCATCCACAAAGTGACCAAAATATGTCCCCTGTAAACATTATCATTAAACACATACAAAGATTCCCAACAGGCTAAAACCATATTGGCATAGCTATTGGCATAATCAGTGCCCATAGCTACACCAATTCTTTGTAAATAATATACTTAATTAAAAACAAAAACATTAATTTCTAAAATAAAATCCAATAATAAACAAATCAAGTTAACCTTACCAGCACTGTAATCTGAATTAAGAGACAAAAAAGTCTGATATGCTCAACACCCAGATCACTGGGAATAACTGTGAATAAAGAATTCACATCCATAGTGACCAGCAGCTAATCATTGCTGGAATTGTTCTTCAACCAGTTATATAAACTAGATGCAAAGTGCTTGGCGTCTTTCAAGACTATTTCTACATTATCTAACAATGGGTTCAACATCTTCTCTACATATATAGATAAAGATTCTGTGATCCAACCTCAACCTGATACTATTGGTCTCATCGGTGGATCCACCAGATATATGAGAATTTTTGGAAGACCATATAAAACAGGTACAGTTGGGATATTCAACAGTAAAAAATTCAAATAGCTGTTGAGTTGTAAGGCCACTCATTAAAAAAAAAACGGGTCTATATTAGATGCACGACCGCTTAAATGTTAGAATCTCTAAAGGCCGACCTTCAGACATCGAACAGTTAGGTGGTCAAATTTTTACAAAAATTAAAAAAAAAAAAAAAAAAAAAAAAAATACACAACACAAAAAAAAAAATAAAGGGTTTAAGCAGGGGGGCAAGCCCCCCTGCACCCCCACACCCCCTACTTTAATATACCAACTCCAAGATTGCGCTACAGTGTAGGGAATGGGACATTTCCCATTTCCGCACTGTAGTTCACTGAAGTGCGATCTCGGAGTTGGTATATTTAAGTAGCGGGGGGTGTGGCGGGAGCAGGGGGCTTGCCCCCCTGGCCTAAACCCATTCTACTTATTTGTTTTTTTTTTAATTTACTTTTTACTATTTCGAACGTTTAACTGTTCGATCTGTAAAGTTCGACCTTTACAGATTTGAACATTTAAGCGTTCGTTCTAGTAATATAGACCCCAAAAAATATAGATTTCCATAAACCTTCCTAAGCAGGTTGTTTAACTGAAGCTTAACAACCATTTTATATGTAGGGTTATCTGCTAACATTTTATTCACACATTCAAGGTAAGAGCTTGAGTCCATTACCACTATAGCACCTCCTTTATCTGCTGGTCGAATTTGTAAAGTCTATGACATACTTAATTCACATAGACCGGCACACTCATTAGATATATTATGAAAAACTTTTTTTATGCCTAGTAGATAAAACATTACGAATGTTTTGTTCACATGTTCTCAAGAAAGCCTCCACAAGTGGTGCATTATCAGGAATATACAGATAGGTTTCTTAAACAAAACCAGTTGACTAACATTGTTAAACAGTATTTTAAGAGAAATGTTCTATTAATACATCACTAATCAATGAGTTTAAAGCTGATATAAAGGACAAACCTTCATTCAAAATGTTAACTTGATTGGGGGATAATACCACTGAAGAAATATTTACGCTAAGGTCCTTTGAATCTTACTGCACGTCACTGCTCCCAGGTCTAACGGTCCGGATGTTTGTATCCTTTTCTGGTTCTGCCGTCCCCTACTTGTCAAATGACCTCTCACGTATTACCTGTCTTCTTTTACTAATTCTGGCAGATGTGGAAGGGAAAAGGGAGCAGAGAATGAAAGTTCCTACTTCATATTCAGAAACATTAGATATAACCAAACTATCAGAAGTTGGAAAATCTGAGTTAGATAAATAAGCTGATTCACCATGTGGTTTGATAGGGGGCATATATATACTATTGGTTTTAGAGTGTGTGAAATTTTCATTCATAGATGCATCTGTCTGCCTCTCAGTTTGTAATCCAGAGGTACAAACCTCATTCTTTAGCCAGGAAACAACATAACTCTCTCAAAAGTCCATCAAATCACATAGCAGCTTCCTATGCTTGACATCCTGTAGTAATTTCTCACAGGCCTCCACATCAAAGAACAAATCATCTAATCTCTGTCTGCGGGCAGCAGATGTTGAAAATACATTCATCTTATTCCTGATAATAGTGACCTCTTTATAAAGTGAGGCTTCCATAGATTTAAAAAAAACTCAATAAGGAGCCTCATATAATTACAGCTAAGATCTAAGTTCAATGATTGCCACTGCTTCGATAAATTAGGATAGGTGTTACCATGGGTAGGCATGCAAAGAATCCGTAAGCCTCTAGAAACCACCATAAAATGAAGACATGCTTCTAGATGCAGTCTTTGCAACATTAACCTTTTAAACTTATAGAGATTGTTTTGTTCTCCAAATCTTTAAACAATGTCATGTAATTACTAAAACTCCCACAGTTATCTAAAGCAGATGCAACTTTTTTGGTGGATATTAGCAGTAATGGATTCCCTTCCACCTGTAATAATTGACCAAAATGATTGGGGAGAATTGCCATTGAACCCCATGGAGTATAATCCAATTCCAAATCTCCCCTTTCTACCATGTTCCATTGGTTCAGAAAACAAAATGAATCAACAAAGAAAAAGCTGTCACAACAGTAAAAGCTGGTCTTACATGATTGAAAATAATAAAATAGCCAAACCTAGTTAAACACAGCTAGAAATAAATAAGTTATTAACAGCAAAATAAGTGCTTTCAAACCTCTAAGGATGATTCATCTAACCATAGAGTATCCAAAAAAAATTAAATATTTAAATAATAAATAAATGAACACATGGACATGACCTTAATATAGGTTTTAAAGAGACATCATCATGCAAGCCTAGACCTTTTTCACCCTGTAATTCTAGAATCCAATTTAACTCAAGACATTCAGTGTGATTCCTTACATTCCCACCCCTAAAATTCACACAAAACAATTGTAGTACTAGAAATACAAACAAATGATGACCACCTACTACCTGTATATGTTTAGTTAAAACATTCTGTGTATTCCCTCTTATATCATATATTCCAAAAAAGCCAACACCTCCTTGGAATACACAAGGCAAAACAACACTTTAATACAAAATAGTAAAAAAAAAAAAAAAAAAAAAATATATATATATATATATATATATATATATATATATATATATATTTACTATTTTGTAGTAAAGTGTTGTTTTGCCGTGTGTATTCCAATGAGTTGTTGGCTTTTTTGGAATATTATACTTTTATCATCGGTTACTTTATCCAGATTCAGGGGATCTGTGTTTGATTATATCTATATATGTTCACTGATATGTTCCCTAAGTGTATATCTGGCTTCTTGCACAGTATGTAAATGTTTCTATGTTGGAAAAACTAATGCCATTTATTTTATATATATATATATATATATATATATATATATATATATATATATATGGCTCTCTGTTACAACGTCGAAAGCATGGTTCATCGAACCGTACTTTGACTAACACACTTTAGCAAAAGTGCATAACACTGAATATGCACTTTCACTAAAGGAGACTGAAAAAAGGAGAAAACATGCTGTTTGCATGTTTTGTTAGCTATACATCAACATATATACTGTTGATGTACAGCTAACAAACCTCTTGTGGAGATCGCGGTACAGTGGGGATGAGGGAATATTCCCTTTTTCCCCATTGTAGTACAATCTCGGAGTTAGAATATTAAAGTAGGGGGGTGTGGGGGCACAGCCCACCACATGGGGTGCAGGGGGGCTTGCCCCCCTGCAAAATATTGTTTAGAGGTTGTTAGTCTGTTTTTTGCCGATACGAAAACCGGCTTTTGCGAAAGTGCACATTCGATACAGTGCACTTTCGCTTTTATGGGCTTCAGTGTTGTTAGATCAGTGTTGTGTGCTTTCGATCTAACAACATAGACCCATATTTATATATATATATATATATATATATATATATATATATGTATATATATATATATATATATATATATATATATATATATATATACACACATATATATATATATATATATATTGGTTAATTTGTTTCTCTAGTGATACTTTAATACACAGAAAATAAATGTGGCCTTTTCATTTCAGATATGACTCAAGGCCTGCAAAAACTACAAACACTGTTAGTGACTCCATGCTGGGTGAAAAATGGTAAATCTCTGTTTTGTCTGAGTTGTTTAAACTGATAGAACTGCTTTCAGTTTTACTTGTTCCACATTTTCTGTTTTGAGAAACCTGCTTGCACTGGTGTTTTGTTCTATGCAGCAGACAGACACTTAAATTACCCAGGCTGCACATTTCAGGTGTTATTTTTCAATGGATAATGTGTTTATTGAGTGATACTTAAATACACAAAGAATATCTGTGGCCTTATCTTTTCTGGATGCAAACATACCCCAAACCCAGTAATTGCAGATGCATTGCTGACTGCATCCTTATCAGATGTATGTGTAAAAAATTTATAATAATGCCCGTCACATATTTCTAATTTTTTCACACAAACACACAGTAGCCAAAGTATTCCAATTTAATTCCCACTCAGAACGTGCATATGCACACATACACACACACACACACACACACACACACACACACACACACACACACACACACACACACACACACGCACATTAGTCTTGCAAAGCCAAATTAAAGACTTCTGAAAATGACCAGATTATAACAGCATAAGGTAATTTCATCCAAAGAAAACCCCACAATCACCACCGGCAATTACAGACACTTTGCTGACTATGTACATTCCTTATTGTTATGAAGAAATACATCACATGCACTGCATTGTCACTTTTGGACAAACTATACGAAAATGTATATTGCTCATTAGCACCGTACCATAACATCCAGCCATGTATAACACAGTTTAAATGGAAGAGTTTATGGACATTACCCACATGATAACACATTCTAAGACAATATGCAAATCTCTGCAGAAGTGAAATTCATCTATGTATTTCCACATAAAAGAGAACTATTAATAATGCAGAAGCTGCTGCTGGCAAACATCTTTGCATTTCAGTGACTGCAAAAACTGCAAGCACTATTGTGATTCCCTGCTGAGTGAGGAAAGTAAATATCTTTTTTGTCTATTAGTTGCTTAAAATTGTAGAGCTGCTTTTTGTTTTACTTGTTCCATTTTGCTTTCTGTTTTGAGAAATCTGCTTGGATTTGTGTTTTTGTTCTATGTGGCAGATAAAAACTTAAATTACCCAGCCTGCATATTTCACATGGTTTTCTTTTATTGATTAATATGTTTCCTGACTGATACTTAAATAGACAAAGAATATCTGTGGCCATGTCTTTTTGGATAACTCTCAAGGCCTCAAAAACTGCAAGTACTGTTGATGACTCCCCGCTGGGTGAGGAAAGTAAATCTCTTTTTTGCCTGTGAGTTGCTTGAACTGATACATCTGCTTTCTGTTTCACTGGTCTTGTTTTGTTTTCTGTTTTGAGAAATCTGCTTGACCTGATGTTTTTTTCTGTGTAGCAGATAGACACTTAAATTATGCATGCTGAGCATTTCATGTGTTATTTTTCATTGATTAATTTGTTTCTTGAGTGATACTTAAATACACAGAGAATATCTGTAGACTTGTTTTTTCTGATAAGAGTCAATGCCTGCAGAAGCTATTATCAATGTTGGTGACTCCCTGCCAGGTGAAGAAAGAGAATCTCTTTTTTTGTCTGTGTGCTGCTTAAAATGATAGAGCTGTGTCTGTTTTACCTGTTCTATTTTGTTTTCTCTTCTAAGAAATCTGCTTGGCCTAGTGTTTTTGTTATATGTGGCAGAAACACTTAAATTACCCAGGCCAAGCATTTCACATTTTTGTTTCATTGGTTAATTTGTTTCTTGAGTGACATTTCAATATACAGAAAATATCTGGGGCCTTGTCTTTTCTGATAAGACTCAAGGCCTGCAAAAACTACAAGCACTGTTGGTGACTCCTTGATGGGTGAGGAAAGTAAATCTCATTTTTGACTGTGAGCTATTTAAACTGATAGAGCTGCTTGCTGCTTTACATGTTCCATTTTGTTTTCTGTTTTGAGAAATCTTCTTGTCCTGGTGTTTTTGTTCTTTGCAACTGATAGACACTTCAATCACCCATGCTGCACATTTCACATTTTTTTCATTGGTTAATTTGTTTCTTTAGGGATAATTTAAATGTACAGAGAATATCTGTGGCCTTGTCTTTTCTGATAAGACCCAAGCCAGCAAAAACTACAAGCACTGTTGGTGACTCCCTGTCAGTTATTTTTCCTACCTCTTTTCCATTCCTTGATCTGATTTTTAATCTTGGTGAATTTTAAGCAGTCCGCCCTTACTGTAAATTGAGCTTTATAAGCTCCTCCCTTTTTGCACTGCTGTTTACATCTTGAATTATTTATTTGTCTTTTCTAGTGCCTTTTGTATTGCATTTTGCCTCTCATTCTATGTTCTACTGATTTCCCTACTCTGACTTCATTATCTACCTAGCTGTTGGATAAATTAGTGCATTTTACACTGTAGCATGCCTCTTTCTGTGTTTTTATATCAAGAGGACTGAGTATTTTCTATCTAGTGGCAGTGGGTGGTAGCCTGGTCTGTACATATTGGAGAAACACACTAGAAATTTGTGTATGTAGTTGATTTATTGGCGGGAGGGAATATTAACCAACTTACCTTGTTTTAAGTGCCTTTATAAATTCTGCACAACTGAAAGGCTCTTGGCTTATTTCTACAAGCAAAGTACTTTTATTGAATAATCACACTTTTGTAAGCTATTTAAAGTACACTGCTATCTTGAATTGATCATTGTCTTTCCTTAAGTTTAAGTTTGTGGTACCATTTCACTCAGGACACTCTATTACTATGCTTTTACATTAGGAGGACTGGGATTATTCATCTAGTGACAGTAGGTGTTTAACTGGTCTGTCTGAATTGGGAAGCACACAGAAGGACTCTAGGTATAATCATTTTATTGGCCAGAGGGCTCAGTAGTCAGTTTTCTGTATTTCCAGTGCTGGTAAATATTTGGTAGATTTGCTCACTGTGCCAGTGCCCTGTAGGGATAGCAAACATCTGGAAACATTGCTTTATTTCATTATACTGTGAAAGTTTATGCACATCTTTAAGGTTTAAAGTTGCACTTTGAAACTGTTGTAAGGGCTGCTGGTCTGCAGTGACATTGTATCTAGTGTTTCTTAGTATTAGGCATCTGTTTGTGATTCCTTAACACCTGGGCTCCAAACCAGACATTTTACATTAAGAGGGTCAAAGCCTGTACTCTTGTGACAGGAAGGGGCTGATTTCACCTATCTGAGCTGGGAATTTCTGGTGGAAAGCTCGCTGTGCACGTATCTGATTGGCTTTAAATAATAGTGTAAAACATGCTTTTTTTCTGATTGCATATAAGCCTCACATTTGCACGAGTCTTGACTCAATTATCCAGAGCTAATCTTCACTTGGCAATGATGCCAAAACCTTTTGAGAAATTTTGTTAACATATGAAACCATCCTTGTCAAGACAAACAGAATTAACTATCATTTTGCACTTGGATTGCTTATTTTCAATATAGTGTTAATGTTTACTATGCCATTTATTGTTTTTTGCACTTTTTTCATGTTTAAATTTGCATTTTTAAACTACTGTAAGGGCTGCTGCTGTGCACTAAAACACACTGTAGATAGTATTTCCTAGTTAGTTAGTATTAGGCATCTGTTTGTGGTTCCTTAACACTTGGGCTCAAACCCAGTCATTTTGCATTGAGGGTCAAAGTCTGCACTCTTGTGGCAGGAGAGGGCTGATTGAAAGCTCACTGTGTGCTGACCTGATAAGTCTTAGGGCATAATTAGTATAAAACTTGCTTTATTCTGATCATATATAAGCCTTGTGTTTGTGTGAAGCTGCTCTTCATGCAGCAGTAGTTACTGGTGCCTTTTATACATGCAATCACCAGAAGTTGAACTTATAAAAACACCTCAAACCTTTACCTCAGTCCTACATAACTCACGGGGTAACTAGTCTGCACAGTTAGCAGCATTTATGCATTTAGGTAGGACTGTTTAGGTCTACCTTTCCTTATTATAGCACCCAGGACTATTGCTGCTCAGAGAGCATCTGCTTTCGGCACTGGGCAGCATCGCCGGTTAGGTTAGCTGCAGATTACACCAAGTGAGCACCCTTCCCTCTTCCAGTTACAAACACCTTTCACTCCTATCCCTTGTATTAAGACCTGCAACTATGGATGAATATTTTCTTGATATCTCTGCATCCAGCTTGGAGGACATGAACATCCTGAAGCAATGTAGCAATTGCTGTAAATACACACAACACCACTTAATTATTGAACAGACAAATACACTATGTGAGAGATGTAGTTAAACATTGACACTGGAGGCTGGACTCTCACATACAGACACATAGGTTGTCAGCGACTCATACACGTCACTCATCGCACCCATCAAGGACCACAGACATAGACCCACATATGTGGAGGTGCTCACGTATAACTTACCCAATCCTCAAAGGCTTCACAAGTGCAGTCCTCAGAAACTCTGCATGCACACAAACAAGGCAATTCCAATTACAACACATAAAGCTACATCTCATTGTGTCTCAGCTACCAAGCCCATAAGGCAAAACACTCCACAACTCAATATTCTAGTCACAGGAGACTCCATCGTGAGGCACACATGTCCCTCTTACCAGGCTGGATAAGGAGAAGGTTATAGTTAGTTGCCTGTCAGGAGCCAGGATCTTCCAGAGCATGCAAGCACTCAGGTCACTTACACCTAAGTACTAGTCCATATGGAAGTGAATGACCTACTGTACCTCCTTGGACTATATGAACAGAGACATGATTGCATTCTCAGAATGTGTCACAGGCAAGTATGAGCCTAGTATTGAGCAGCATTTTACCATCTCCAAGGATGATGCCACAATACCAGTAGAAAATGGTCAACTTTAACAATTGGCTTAGCTACTGGTGTCATTCTAAACTGGTCCAATACTTGTCAGCCTGGGAGAACACGGCTGACAGGCCATACTGCTTTGTTAGGGATGGTCTTCACTTCTCACCTCTAGGGCTTCAGATATTGGCCAAAACATTATCCACCCTATAGTGCCTCTTTTAGGCATTGCCAAACAGACAAACCTTCCAACATAACCAAAGCTACTCAGGACAAGCAGAAGGTTTTACTGCTCAATGCTAGGAGTCTCAACAAGAAATGGCACTCCCTGGAAGCTGTTCTCTCCCTGTAGAATCCTGACATCTGTGCAGTTACTGAAACATGATTTAAAGTGACAGAAGCACTCCAGCAGTGCATAGCTATAACACTTTTCATACGTTCCAATCATCCACCTAACATGAAAGAGCAAAAGGCAGAGATGTATCTATCTACATGAAGGATAAGCACACCTAAAGGCTGGTCAAACAATATGAATGAAATTGGTACGCCTTGTTTGCTGTAGCATAGACTAAATTCAGACCTGCTGAATCTAGCCTTGTTTGTAGAACATCAGCACTAATCTAGCCCATATTTTTTTGCAGAAGGTTCCCCTGCACCCTAGTGGCAGGAGTGAGCAGTTAGTACTTTTCTTATCGAAGAATGCTGGAACGGGGCTGAGTTTTTAGCTTTTTATTGGTTAATTTGTTTAAAGTTTGCTCATTTGCTACTATTATTTTAAAAAATACACTCTATGCATCACCACTTAGCTAGGGTTAAACTATTCCTGGTGCTGTAAAGTCTGCTCTTTAAATTTTCCCTTAGAACCAGCCAAATTTTTAGTTTTAGCATTCAAATCTGTTTCTTTAAGCTCAACACTTGTTCAGAACTCGTTGCAAACAGTAATTAAGTTACAAATTACTACAGCACTCAACTTTCCTCACTTGTCTAGAGGGAAACAGTTTTTAGTACTTGATAAATAAGCACCTATCCAGGCATGTCTAAAAGTCAGCTCCCGGTGTTTTCTACTGTCTACCTGATGAATCTGGGCATCTTGGGGCAATGCAGCAATTGCCTCATGTACACAGACAACCCTCTCCTCCTACTACCCAACACTACAACCTGTGAGAGATGCACTTATATAGCCAAACTGGAATCAAGCTCTCTTCACCCAAGACTGGACTAGACAGCCAAAGGGAGAAGGTAAACACTTGCACCACACCACACTCATCACATAGTCCCTCAAAACCTGCACCACCAAAATACACACATAGCAATACAAAATACACACCTACATTCGGGCAGGCTCTCAATAAAAATCTGCTCAAGCAAGAGAGACCTCCAAAGCAGAAACGCATGCAACCTCCATCCCCCAACACAACCCAAATGACACATAGCCCACAAACCCAGTGTGTCCCTCAACCACAGCCCATAAGGCATAACAATGTAAACAACACTCTAGTCATAGGTGACTCTATAGAGTGGCACACTGATGTTTCACTCACCAGGCTAAACAAGGAGAAAGTTACTGTCAGCTGCCTGTCGGGTGCCAGGATTCACCACATAACACACACACTCAGGTCACTCCACAACAAGCACAAATATGACACTGTCATTGTCCATGTTGGTGTGAATGACCTGAGATGTACCTCCCTAGACTACATGAAAAGAGACATAGAGGAGCTCTCCGATCTTGTAGCTCAGGCAGGTTTGACCCTAGCCCTGAGTAGCATCCTGTCATCACCCAGAATGATACCACAGTACAAGGAAAAAATGACTAACTTCAACAATTGGCTAAGCATCTGGTGTCATTCTAAGGAGATCCAGTATCTGTCTGCCTGGGATAACATGATCAACAGACCACAATGTTTTGCCAGAGATGGCCTGCACCTGTCGCCCTTAGGATTCCAGACACTGGCTAAGGCTCTTGCCACCCCTATAGTGCCTTTTTTAGGCAAGGTTCAAATGACAAATTCCCCACCATAACAAGTACAAGCAAGCAAAATCTGAAGGTAATGTTACTCAGTGCTAGAAGTCTAAACCTCAAAATGCATTCACTCGAGGCACTTCTTAAAATGGAGAACATCGACATCTGTGCAGTGACAGAGACCTGGTTCAAAGCTCCAGAGACCACCCCTGCATTACCACGCTATAATTCATACCACTCCTTTTGGCCACCTAACCTGGACCGAAACACTAAAGGTGGAGGCGTGTCCATATTCATTAAGGATAGCCACATCTCCAGGCTAGTTGCTCAGCATAATGCATCCGAGATTATCCAAGTGCAACTAACTCTTGCAAGACCGCAATCCAAACTGTAACTTGCTATAGATCCCCCACCATGCCCCATGATTCCCACTCCTCATTTCTTGATATACTGGAAAATATTAGGGTACAACCCAACACCCTAATAATGGGTGATTTCAACTACCTCACCATTAACTCGGAAAACTACTCATGTACCAACTCTTTTGCTCAACGTTTTCTGGAATTCATAAATTCCAATTCCTTGGATCAACTTATCAACACCCCCACCAGGGGCAGCAATATCCTAGACCTGGTCAATACCAACATGGGCGACCGGTGTTCCACACCACAGGTCAATTCCTCGTTGGTCAGATCCAATCACAAGTTAGTTAGCCTAGATATCCACATCCTGCCCCCAGCATCCATTAGGGAAACCACCATAAAAAATTCCTCCAAAGCCAACTTCACGCTACTTAAGACAGAAGTGGCAAACTTCATGACACCCATGCAGATGGACAATAGAGGTATGACTGCTGAATCCTAAACAAATGCACTTTATAAGCACTTACACGAGTGCATGGATCGTGCTATCCCTAACAGAGCCAAGATGCTATCCTCCAAAAAATGGAAGCCAATCTGGTGGTCCCCTGCCATAAACAAACTCTATAACAGAAGAAAGAAACTGTTGCAAAAAAGAGTAAAATCCCATGACTGGAAGAACTCCCTGGTCAGCCTCAGTAAGTAGCTGAGATCCCTCATAAAATTCTCCAAAGCTAGTTATGAAAACGAAATCGCCACTGATTCTAAAGACAATCACAAAGCATTCTATAGCTATGTCAAGATTCTCAATGCCAACACTCAGATCTGCTCTGAGTTACAGCACAATTGCACTAAATATACAAAGCCAACTGATATTGCCAACATGCTAACTTTACCCCCCTCACCCCCTAAAGGGCCCATCTCTATACCGGAAGAATGCAAAGTTCCTGTAATCATGGCTGCATGTAAAAACCATGATCTCCAAAGCCAAGAACACAGCATCCATGGGACCTGACAACATCCCAGGCTGCATTCTACATGAACTGCAAAATGAACTGGCACCCCACCTAAGCACCATGTTCAATCAAAGCCTCACCTCAAGCTTTGTGCCCACTGAATAGCGCACAGCGACTGTTATCCCACTTCACAAAGGGGGAGCCACCATGGACCCCAGGAACTACCACCCCATTAGCCTAACAAGCCTGGTCTGCAAGGCCATGGAACGTATCATCATGGAACTTATAAACAAAGACATTGGTAATCTCCAAACTCTGGACCCCACCCAGATTTTACTTTTTTTTGCAACAGTCTCCTAAACCTGACTGACTTCTCTGAAGCAGTCACCAAAGCCATAGACTAGGCTTTGTGAACAACCTTACCCTCGTCTACGACTTTGTGCCCACTGAATAGTGCACAGTGACGGTTATCCCACTCCACAAAGGGGGAGCCACCACAGACCCCGGGAACTACTGCCTCATTAGCCTAATGAGCTTGGTCTGCAAGGCCATGGAACGTATCATCCTGGAACTTATAAACAAAGACAGTGGTAATCTCCAAACTCTGGACCCCACCCAGTTCGGGTTTGTAAAAGGCAGATCATGTCTCCTAGACCTGATTCACTTCTTTGAAGCAGTTACCAAAGCCGTAGACGAGGGTAAGGTGGTTCACACAGCCTATCTAGATCTTGCCAAGGCTTTTGACACCATCCCCCACTCTGGAATTATAGATAAACTCACTAAACTAGGTATATATCCCTATGTCACAAGATGGGTTGCCAGCTGACTCACTGACAGAGCCACACTGTGAAAGTAGCAGACTCCAAATCTGACGTCAGACCAGTGACAAGTGGAGTACCACAGGGTTCAGTCCGGGGTCCTCTCTTGTTTGGTATATACTTTTCTGAAGTACAGGCTAACACAGAAGATCTTTGGCTAATGAGGTTCACAGATGACTGCAAACTAGGAGCCATAATTGAAACTCCTAATGATGTGGACATCCTACAAAAGGGCCTCACTGAGACAGATTCCTGGTGTCAAATCCATGGACTCAAGCTCAATGCCAAAAAGTGCATTGTCATCCCCTTTGGTAAAAACTCTGTAAGCATGAGTTACCACATAGGTGGTAGTCTCCTTAACACCGAAAGTGTGATAAGAGACCTTGGGAAACAGGTGGACAGTAGTCTCTCCTTTGATAATCACATTGCCACAGTAGTCAGGAAATCCTTCTACGTGGCACACCTCATCACAAAAGGTTTATCATTCAGGAAAAAAAAGGTCATTGTTCCCCTCTACTTGCCACTCATTCGACCTATTATAGAGTACAAAGTCCCTTTTGCTATGTACCTGACAAGACATCTACAACAACTGGAAAGGCTGCAGAAATACCTCAGAAAGAGGATTACTGGCCTCAAATAGATGCCCTACGCAGACCGTCTCAAAAAACTCCAGCTTTACTCCATCGCATATCTCCTACTCAGAGGCAATCTCTGCCTAACATACAAAGCTATGTCAAACCAAGAGCTGTTGGACATGCTCCACTTAAAGAAATCCCAGGCCCTCCAAACTACATGCTCTAGGGATCTAAACTTTGTCATCACAATAAACAGAACATGCTGGAGGGATAGATTCCTGTCCCAGAGACTTCCTATACTCTGGAACAAACAACCTATCTATATCAAACAAAACTCTTCATTAGCACTCTTCAAGAAAAATCTTGATGATTGGATGGTAAATAGGACATTCACCCTGTGGATCACCTCTGTGGCTCTGCTCGACAGGGGCACAGGAAAATAATTTTCTTGGGTGGCAAAAGCCAGGGTCCCTTTTTGGCTATGCTTGTATAGGCCCTAGGGCTGATAGCCTAGTACCTACCTATGAACCTATTACCATATCCTTGCTAGCTACAGGGCCCCACCACGAACCAGGAAACCCATATATCATACTTGAAGTTACTACAATCATACACTATCCAGCTCAATGACATACTCATGGGTGATTTTAACTTCCCCTCCATTAACTGGGAAGTATACACAACCATAAACATGCACTCCCAAAGACTTCTTGATTTCGTAAATTAAAATGCCTTGGGGCAGCTAGTCTGCACTCCCACTAGGGGGCAAACATCCTAGATTTAGTACCCACAAATATGGAAGAATGCTGCACCACTCCTAGTATGATGTTCTCACTGGTAAGATCAGATCACAAAGTTGTCTTCCTTGATATAAAGGTAAAACTAGTCCCTCCCCAAACTTATCACCAAAAAATTTAAAGGTAAAACTAGTCCCTCCCCAAACCTATCACCATAAAATTTAACAACTTCTCTAAGGTAAATTACCCCTATTAAGGGACAGCATAGTTAGTTTCCAAGCCTCCTCAAATCCAGAAAATGCAGATAGCTATGCAGAGGCATACACAAAACCCCTGTGTGACCATATAAACAACTGCATAGAAATAGCAGTACCAGACAGAAATAAACCCAGCTCAAACCGAAAAACATTCAATCCTGTTAGACCACTGGTATTAATACGGTGTACAACAAAAAAAGCCTTTCTGTGTTGGAGGGAAGCCTTCTAGCTTATCAGTGGGAGTGGTAAGCATTAGGTAACCTGTCTGGCCCAGAATTTGTAGTTATTGGCCGTTTGGGTGGTCTTCCATCTCTCTCAACTTTCTGATTTGAAGGCCTGCATTTGCACTTGTTTCTGTCCTGTAACTCCTGGGCCCATCTCATTTACTCACTCAAAAAAAAAAAAAAAAAATTATCTGCTTTTACTGTATTTGTGTTTCTTCCTACTTTATTTTGCTTTTGCGTCATCTTAATAGTACTCAATTGTATATATTGCTGCTTAGTGTAACTCATTCTAAGCCTTTTAGTTTAAGCACTTGGGCTTCAAACCAGTTGTTTTACATTAAGAAGGTTTGTGGTCTGCACTGTAGTGGCAGACCAGGTAGCTTACATCCTTCTAAGTTAGGAACTGCTGATTGAGGGCTCAGTGTCTGTTATTCTAAAAGTGTATTAATTCTGGTTTAAGCACTTGGGCTTCAGGCCAGTTATTTTACATTAAGAGGGTTCGTGGTCTGCACTCTTGTGGGAGGAGAGGCTAGACTCTGCCCTTCTGAGCTGGGAATTTCTGGTTAAAGGCTTATAGTGCCTGCATATTTGAACTGCTTCTTACTGAAATTGGTACACCTTGTTTGCTGTAGCATAGACTAGACCCAGGCCTGCTGAATCTAGCTTTGTTTGTATAACTTGAGCACTAATCCAGGCATTCTTTAAAGTATTCAATTGTATTTACTACTGCTTGGTAGTAACTTGATTAAAGTGTAGCTATCATTCTAAGTCTTTTGGATTAAGCACTTGGGCTTCAGACCAGTTGTTTTACATTAGGAAGGTTTGTGGCCTGCACTGTGGTGGCAGGATAGGTAGTTTACATCCTTCTAAGTTGGGAACTGCTGACTGAGGGCTCAGTGGCTGTTATTCTAAAAGTGTATTAGTTCTGGTTTAAACACTTGGGCTTCAGGACAGTTATTTTAAATTAAGAAGGTTCGTGGTCTGCACTCTTCTGGGAAGAGAGGCTGGACTCTGCCCTTTTGAGCTGGGAATTTCTGGTTAAAGGCTTATAGTGCCTGCATATTTGAACTGTTTCTTACTGAAATTGGTACTCCTTGTTTTCTGTAGCATAGACTAGATCCAGACCTGCTGAATCTAGCTTTGTTTGTATGCTTGTTGTTTGTTTGCTTATTTCCCTGAAACGCTAATTCCACCTAAAATGCGGCATTTCAGCGCTTCTGTGGATCCCTAGTGATATCTGCATTGCTTACTGTACTTATTTCCTTGTTTCACTTGAAAGAAAGTTACTGTTTGTCGTTTTTGCATTTAAGTTACCTGTAACACATTGCATTTAAGTTACCTGGCACTTGCTCACTAAAGCAATTATATAAGTCAGCACTAAAAAATGAAAAGCACTACACCCTCACAAACTCCCCTTGAGTTTTTTGTTCCCCATTGGCCCTTTTTTCAATTATAAAGGAATTCCCAATACTATTCTAGCATGTCCGAAGGTCAGTTGTCAATCTCCTCTCCGGTCCAGCTGGTGAATCTGGGAATCTTGAGGCAATGTTACAACTGCCTCATGTACACAGACAACCCTCTCCTCCTCCCAACAAATTCCAACACATGTGAGAGATGCAACCACATAGCCAAACTGGAGGCTAAGCTCTCTCAACTCAGTACTGGCGTAACCAGTCAGGAGGAGAAGGAAACCACACTCACTACAATTCCAGTCTCACATAGACCTACCAGGACAGCAAACCAAACACATAAACACACAAAAACATACTCGGAGGCTCTAAATAAAAATCTGCCTAAGCAGCAGAGACCCCCAAAGCAGACACCCAAGCAATCACTACCCCAAAACAAAACCCGTGCAACACATAGCTCACAAAGCCAGTGTGCCAAACAGTCATAGCCCTTAAGGCTAAACAACACACCTGATACACTTGTAATAGGTGACTCTATTGTCAGGCACACTGACGTCCCGCTCACCAGGCTGAACAAGGAGAAGGTCACGGTGAGCTGCCTGTTAGGCGCTAGGATCCGCCACATAACACAAGCACTCAGGTCACTCCAAGGCAAGTAAAAATGTGACTTGGTCATTGTCCATGCTGGTGTGAATGACCTGAGATGTACCTCCCTGGACTACATGAAAAGAGACATAGAAGAGCTCTCTGAGCATGTAGCCCAGGCCAGTATGACCCTGACCTTGAGTAGCATCTTCCCCTCACCAAGAATGATGCCACAATATGAAGACAAGATGATTAATTTCAACAATTGGCTTAAGTATTGGTGTAATTCAAAGGGGATCCAATGCCTGTCAGCCTGGGATGACATGCTCGACAAGCCTCGATTCTTCACTAGGGATGGCTTGCACCTGTCACCCCTGGGCTTTCAGATATTGGCAAAGGCTCTTGCTTCCCCCATAGTGCCGTTTTTAGGCAAGGCTCAAAAGACAAACCCACCTCCATAGGTATCACAAGGGATAAGAAACTAAGAGTAATGCTACTCAATGCCAGAAGTCTAAACCTCAAGATGCACGCACTCGAAACTCTCCTTAGCATGGAGAACATCGACATCTGTGCAGTAACAGAAACCTGGTTCAAGGCTCCGAAGAGCACCCCAGCACTACCAGGTTATACCTCATACCATGCTTTTCGGCCCCAAAACTTGGACCGAACCACAAAAGGAGGGGGAGTATCAATATTCGTCAAAGATACCCAAACCTCCAGGTTGGTGGCACAGCACAAAGCATCAGAGACTATCCATGTGCAACTAACAGTGGGTAAAACTGCCTTCCAGTTTATAACCTGCTACAGACCACCCTCCCAAACCCAGGAACCCCACTCGGCCTTCCTGAGAACACTGGAAAATATGAAGGTCTCTCCAAATACCATTATATTGGGTGACTTCAACTACCCAAACATAGACTGGGAGCATTACTCTAGCTCCAACACCCTAGCCCAAAGATTCCTAGAATTTATAAACTCAAATGCTGTGGAACAACTTGTTATTACTCCCACAAGAGGGGAAAACATACTGGACCTGATCATCACCAACATGGGGACTCTATGCTCCAGACCAGAAGTGTATCCCTCACTGGTAAGATCAGACCATAAACTAATCTCACTGGATATTCACATCCCGACCCCACCCCCTGCCCAGAAAATCACAGTGAAAAACTTCTCTAAAGCAAATTTCACACACACTCTTCAAAACCGAGGTGGAATCCTTCAAAGCCCCCGAGCCTGTGGAAAATATGGCCCAGACTGCAGAATCCTTTATAAACGCATTCTATGAACACCTTCAGGAATGCATGGATCATGCAATCCCAAATAAAACCAAGACCCAATCCTCCAAAGGCAGACGTCCTGTGTGGTGGACCCCAGCCATAAACAAACTATACAATAGAAGGAGGAAGCTACTACATGATAGAGCAAAATCCCAAAAAGGGAAGGCATCTCTGATCAGTATTAGCAAAAAACTACAAGCACTCATAAAATCGTCTAAGGCCACCTTCGAGAGAAAAATTGCACAGGACACTAAGGATAATCACAAGGCTTTCCTTAGTTATGTTAGGAACCTGGGTGGGAATTCCCAAAATGACAAAAAATACATCGGACCCACAGACATTGCCAACATCCTAGCTGACAGGTTCAGTGCAAACTCCCCCCCCCACCAAAAGGCCAAATATCTATCCCAGCAGAGTGCTGCCCCCCTGACATCTCAGATGCACAGGTAAGAGCCACCCTCTCCAAAGCAAAAAACACAGCATCAATGGGACCAGACGGTGTCCCGGGCTGCGTCCTACATGAACTCCAAGAAGAGCTAAACCCAAACATAAAACTACTGTTCAATCTCAGCTTTACTACAGGATATGTACCCAAAGAGTGGCGTACAGCAACAGTGGTCCATTTCCACAAAGGTGGTGCCTCAACAGATCCTGGAAACTATCGCCCCATAAGCCTGACTACCTTGGTCTGCAAAGCTATGGAAAGGATCATCATGGACCTCATAAATAAAGATATTGGGGACCTACAGACACTGGATCCTACCCAGTTTGGCTTTGTTAAGGGTAGATCCTGCCTCTTAAACCTGGTCGATTTCTTTGAAACAGTCACCAAGGCCATTGACGAGGGGAAGGTGGTCCACACAGCCTACCTGGACCTCACAAAAGCCTTCGATACAATACCTCACTCGGGCATTATTGATAAGCTCACCAGCTTAAATATAAACCCCTATGTCACTAGATGGGTTGCAAACTGGCTCAAGGACAGAACCCACATGGTTAGAATTGCTGGAGCCATGTCAGACTCCAAACCAGTTACAAGTGGCATTCCACAAGGCTCAGTCCTGGGACCTCTCCTGTTTGGTATATATTTCTCGGAGGTACAGGCCAACAAGGAAGGACTGTGGCTGACCAAGTTTGCAGATGACTGCAAACTGGGCACCATAATTGATTCTCCAGCCGATACAAGCATCCTCCAAAAGGGCCTCATAGAAACAGACAACTGGTGCCAGAGCCATGGCCTCAGGCTAAACGCCAAAAAGTGTATAGTCATCCCCTTTGGCAAAAACAAAGTGCCTACAAATTACCACATAGGTGGTAATCCATTAAGTACAGAAGAAGTAATTAGGGACCTGGGGACCCAAGTTGATAGCAATCTCTCATTTGACAACCACGTTGCCAAAGTGGTTAGAAAAACATTTTATATAGCACACCTAATCATGAAGGGATTCACATCTAGATCAGGGGAGGTCATCGTGCCTCTTTACTCATCCCTCATCAGGCCCATAATTGAGTACAATGCCGCTTTTGGGATGTACCTTACCAGACACCTGCAGCAACTGGAAAGACCCCAAAAGTACCTCAACAAGAGGATCAAAGGGCTCAAACAGATGCCATATGCAGCCCAGTTAAAGAAACTCCAGCTCTACTTAGTGGCATACCGCCTGCTCAGAAGTGATCTGTGCCTGACGTATAAAGCCATGTCCAACCAGGAATTAATGGACATGCTGCACCTCAGAAAATCCAAATCCCATCAAGGTACGCTCGAGACTTGAACCTCAGCACTGAAATAAATAGGACATGCTGGAGGGACAGATTCGTAACCCAGAGGCTCCCTTCACTCTGGAATAAAATCCCAGTCCAGGTTAGGCAGAGTCCCTCATTGACTCTCTTCAAGAGGAATGTTGATGAGTGGATGGGAGATCGTAGGTTTACCCCGGGTATCACTTCTGTGTCACTGTTAGACAGAGGCAGAGTATACTAACCTCAAAAAAGAGAATAGCAAAATTAATTTACAATGGCGAAAGTCAAACACATTCTGGCTAGGCTTATAAATGCCCTAGGGCAGATAGCCTAGTATGAACCTATGAACCTAAAAAATAAAATTCTGTTGAGAAGTAAGAGGGAATGTGCACAACAGAGAAAAATGTCTCTCATTAGTCTAAACAGATGAATCAGGGAATTAGTCAAGTCTCTGAGGGCAGACTTTGAAGTAAAAATAGCCTCCAAAGCTAAGGATAACCATAAGGCATTTTTCAGTTATGTCCGCGATCTTAAAAGCAACATTCAACAATGTGTGGAAATAGTTGTAGATGGCATTATTTATACTCAGAAGATTTAGCAAATCTGCTTGCTAACAAACTCAGCTCAACTTTCACCTCCCCATCACTCCCAGTTCTCACACACGAAATACCCTCCACCACTCCACTGCCATTTATCACCAAAGAACAGGTTGCCACTGCACTCTCTAATGTTACAATCACGGCTTCAATGGGGCCTGACGATATACCCTGTTGTCTCTTAAACAGCATAAGTCAGGTCTTATCAGGCACATTAGGATTTCTATTTAACCATAGCCTCCAGAATGGCTTTGTACAGATAGAGTGGGAAACATCAACTGTCAACCCTCTGCATACTGGGGGACCGCCTACTGACTGGGCAAATTACAGAGCCATATGTTTGACTAGTCTTATATATAAGGCCTTATATGTAAGGCCATGGAAAGAATTATCATGGACCTGATAAATAATGACAGAGGCAACCTGCAAACACTGAAACCGACCCAATTTGGCTTTCTCAAGGGTGGATTATGCCTACTGAATCTGGTGGATTCTTTGAGAAAGTCACTAAGGTCCTGGATGAGGGTAAAACAGTACATACTAAAGTAAAGTAGGTCAAGGAAGAAACGAACAGCTCAGGCAAAAATAGCGTAATCTCCTTTAATAAATGCTTTCGTCGAAAGACTTCATCAGAATACATGTTAAGGTTACAGAAGCTCTATAAATACTGACAAAATACACAATTATCCAATTATACAATAAAATAATTAAAACTTTATAATCTAATCAACAAAATTTAAACAAACAAATTAATGTCACCACTTTTATCAATACATAATCTACGATCCTTTAAAAAACATTTAATATTTGTAGCATCATTTAAACCAGGGGGTTTATCCGATCTTAACTTAATTTGCCACAAAGTTTCCCTTTGTTCTACGTAGTTCTTAAAATCACCCCCTCTTAAATCTGTCTTACATACTTCAAGTACTGAAAATAAAAACTTCTTAAAATTGCGACATTCTATAGAATGTTTATATAAAGCATTAGTCTCATCATGTTTCCTAATACTGTAAATATGTTCCCGAATACGGGTTTTTAAACTTCTAATAGTCATTCCTACGTAGAAACTAGGGCATGTGCTACAAATACTAATATAAATAACTCCCTTAGTATTGCAATCCACATAACCCGGGACTTCCAGTGTCTCACTTAAAGTGTCAACTGCTATATAAGGTCCTTCAACAATAAACCTATACATGTTACAATGATGACATACAAACATACCTTTTTTCTTAATTTTAACTTTAACTGGGTCACCAGAATTCCTGTTATTGTTTTCCAATGCCTTTTTAATATTGAAATTGTTCCTAAAAACAAATTTGGGTCTAACCCCTAAAATATTAACCATGTCAGGATTTCCTTGTATAATTTTCCAATTTCCCTCAATCAAACGCTTAATTTCAAAACTATCAATACTAAGATCTAGTGAACATATCAGTTCACCGTCTCCCATAGTATTGCTCTTACCTTTAGTTGTAAAAATAACATTATTAGAATCTACCACATTCAAGATGGCCTGATAGTGTGAAGTCCTTTTATATAGAACTTCTTCAATAATACTATCCAAAAATAATTTATCATAGCCTCTATTAACAAACATAGATCTAATAAAGTTAATTTCCAAGCTAAGATCATAATCTTTAGACGTCATTTGACACGCCCTAATTAGCTGTCCTTTAGGAATATTTCTAACTGTGTGTCTACTATGCCCACTACGATAATGGAGATAACTATTTGTAAAAGTGTTTTTACGATGTATTCGACTATGAAAACGATGGTCAGTTTGGTCCCACCATAGTTGTATGTCCAAAAAAGTCACGGATAGCCCTATATCTCCAGTAGTAAACTTCAAAAAACTGACTGTAGAATTAACCTCTAAGATAAAGGAATTGACTGTGTCCTGGTTTCCTTCTAAAATAAAAACCAAGTCGTCCATGAATCTGTAATAAAAGGAAATGTGAAAAATATTCCTCAATCTATCAAGATGTTCATTTTCCCACCAAGTCATAACTAAATTTGCATATGAAGGTGCAGCAGGGGATCCCATAGCTACTCCTCTTTTTTGTTTATAAAAAGTTTCATCAAACAAAAAATAGTTATTATGTAACACAATATCCAGTAGTCTACAGAAAATCGAAACGCTGCCTACACTGTATTTCTTACTTTTAGTTAGCAGTGTTCTAATTGCCTCCACCCCTTCTTCATGGGGAATACAAGTATACAATGATACTACGTCCATGGTAAAGATAGTAAATCTATTAGGATCAAAAACCAATGTGTCCATATAGTCTCTAACTCTAGCCAAAAAATGCCAGGAGTCCTTGATAAAGGACGCTTGTTCAAATACTAATGGACCTAAGGTAGCATCAAGGACAAGTGAAATCCCTTCAGTAACAGAATGGGGTGAAGAAACTATCGATCTGAATGGTGGATTCAAAAGATTTTTGTGTACTTTCGGAATACCGAACAGAACCCCTATTTTAGGTTGTTCATTAACACAAAAGTTGTAAATATCCATGGTTATTTCACTGGACATTAATGCTTCATATAAGTGGTACTGAATCAAACAATGTTTTTTCTTAATTTCAAAGAGAGGAATAACTTCATATTCATCCTCATTCTTGAAAATTTTTAACATCTTTTGTTTATATAATTCCTGTTCCATTATCACAATATTTCCTCCTTTATCACTCTTCATAAATCTCAACAATTGATTTTTATCGTGTAATTGCTTAAAGGCCTTCCTTTCTTCAAAATTTAAATTATGTTTATAATAATTTTTACTGGATAAAACAGTGTCAAGCTCTTTCACACATACTTCTTCAAAAACTTTCAAAGTGTACATCAACTGGGGATTATAAGTAGATGGCTTCATTAAAGCTTTGTTCACTTCTGGTACATTATGCATCAAATAAGACAAATTCAATTTTCTAACATATTTCTTAATGTCTACAACTGTTTTGCTAAAATCAGCCTTAACAGTTGGTACAAAATTCAACCCCAATCTTAATACATCTAGTTCAGTTTCAGTAAATACAGTATCAGTCAAGTTAATAATATCAAATTGATTATTGTTAGAAATTGTAGTCAAGTGTTTCACATTTCGTCCCCTGAGGAGTTGGACGCTAGAAATGTCCGACTCCTGGTAAACACTGTCTTTTTTATTACTGGTAAGTTCTTCTTCGCTAAAAAAGAAGAAGTTGTAGTAGTGGAGTCCATTAAAGAGTTAACTGCACCAGTAACAACATTTGTCCTGTTGACACAATCGTCAACTACTTTGTCCACTAGGTTGTTAACCGCTAAACTGGTGCCGTCAGTGATGTTATCTAGTTCTTCATCATCACAGCTACCAGAAATATTATTGCCATTGTCAACAACAATCACTTTAGAAGGTTTAGTTGAGACACCTCCGTTAGTTTTGTCAATAGCGGAAAAAATAGTGCCGTTAGTGTCAGGACATACAGCGGAAACCACTGTACTATAATTCCGCCTGTTAGCGGTGTTAAAACTGCCAGTTTTAACAATTTTGTTGTTATTTTTAAAACCAACAGTAAAGTTATCAAAGGCAGTCCCTTCTTCATAAGAAGAAATGTCTCGTAATAGTTTAAAGTGCTTCCGGTTTGTCACCTCAGTAGAGTGTTTCTCAATTTCAGCAGTTAATTTATTAAAGAACTCAACCCTACTACTCTCTATTAATGAGCTGCAAATACCCTTCTCAATGTTGGCAATTTCATCCTTTAAAGCCAACATTTTAGATCTATTATTCTCAATAAGCAGCCCCAGGAATTTTAACTCGGCTTCGTTAAAAAAGGCTACTAGCTGGTTAAACATAGGCTCACCTTTGTAAACGCCGTTGGGGCATTTAAAAAATCTAAGCCCCTTCGGCACTAGCTTCAATTCAATGCACCGTTGAAAATAACAATTTTCTAAATCTATTGAGCGGTACCTTTTGAGTAGCTTTGCCAGTACATCACGTTTCTTAGTGACTCCTTCTTCGTTAAAAACTTGCTGGTACTGTTTAACATCGCCAAAAGGGTTGGAGAAATTGTCCAAAAATGATTTTAAATTGTATCCAGAGAAACCACGGTCTCGTGCTGGTGGAACCGTTCGACCACTACGTTGATTGTGTTTGTGATTGACTCGTTCCTCATCAGTGACGTCAATCACAGTGTCCATTTCAGTAAAAGAGCCCGCTGGGCTAGAGGCATTCGCCGCTCGCTCGCTCTTGCTTTTGTCATCAAAAACTTCATAGAGTTTTGTATATCCATTAGTGTGGATAATAGTAGATTTTCAGTACCTCCTGTTACAGTCCCTGGTGTCAGGTGTATAGACAAGTTCAGCAAATGTTCCTCTCGTTCCTCGGCCATTAGTGGTGAACACCAAACCAAACAGCAACAAAACCACTAAGCCAAATCAAACCAAAGTAAAGTAGGTCAAGGAAGAAATGAACAGCTCAGGCAAAAATAGCGTAATCTCCTTTAATAAACGCTTTCGTTGAAAGACTTCATCAGAATACACGTTCAGGTTACAGAAGCTCTATAAATACTGACAAAATACACAATTATCCAATTATACAATAAAATAATTAAAACTTTATAATCTAATCAACAAAATTTAAACAAACAAATAAATAAAATAGCAATCTCTCTTTTGGCAACCACATTGCCAAAGTGGTTAGAAAAACATTTTATATAGCACACATAATCATGAAGGGATTCACATCTAGATCAGGGGAGGTCATCGTGCCTCTTTACTCATCCCTCATCAGGCCCATAATTGAGTACAATGCCCCTTTTGGGATGTACCTTACCAGACACCTGCAGCAACTGGAAAGACCCCAAAAGTACCTCAACAAGAGGATCAAAGGGCTCAAACAGATGCCATATGCTGCCCAGTTAAAGAAACTCCAGCTCTACTTAGTGGCATACTGCCTGCTCAGAGGCGATGTGTGCCTGACGTATAAAGCCATGTCCAACCCGGAATTAATGGACATGCTGCACCTCAGAAAATCCAAATCCCATCAAGGTACGCGCTCGAGAGACTTGAACCTCAGCACTGAAATAAATAGGACATGCTGGAGGGACAGATTCGTAACCCAGAGGCTCCCTTCACTCTGGAATAAAATCCCAGTCCAGGTTAGGCAGAGTCCCTCATTGACTCTCTTCAAGAGGAATGTTGATGAGTGGATGGGAGATCGTAGGTTTACCCCGGGTATCACTTCTGTGTCACTGTTAGACAGAGGCAGAGTATACTAACCTCAAAAAAGAGAATAGCAAAATTAATTTACAATGGGTGGTGAAAGTCATACACACTCTGGCTAGGCTTATAAATGCCCTAGGGCAGATAGCCTAGTATGAACCTATGAACCTAAAAAATAAAATTCTGTTGAGAAGTAAGAGGGAATGTGCACAACAGAGCAAAATGTCTCTCATTAGTCTAAACAGATGAATCAGGGAATTAGTCAAGTCTCTGAGGGCAGACTTTGAAATAAAAATAGCCTCCAAAGCTAAGGATAACCATAAGGCATTTTTCAGTTATGTCCGCGATCTTAAAAGCAACATTCAACAATGTGTGGAAATAGTTGTAGATGGCATTATTTATACTCAGAAGATTTAGCAAATCTGCTTGCTAACAAACTCAGCTCAACTTTCACCTCCCCATCACTCCCAGTTCTCACACACGAAATACCCTCCACGACTCCACTGCCATTTATCACCAAAGAACAGGTTGCCACTGCACTCTCTAAAGTTACAATCACGGCTTCAATGGGGCCTGACGATATACCCAGTTGTCTTTTAAACAGTGTAAGTCAGGTCTTATCAGGCACATTAGGATTTCTATTTAACCATAGCCTCCAGAATGGCTTTGTACAGATAGAGTGGGAAACATCAACTGTCATCCCTCTGCATACTGGGGGACCGCCTACTGACTGGGCAAATTACAGAGACATAAGTTTGACTAGTCTTATATGTAAGGCCTTATATGTAAGGCCATGGAAAGAATTATCATGGACCTGATAAATAATGACAGAGGCAACCTGCAAACACTGAAACCGACCCAATTTGGCTTTCTCAAGGGTGGATTATGCCTACTGAATCTGGTGGATTCTTTGAGAAAGTCACTAAGGTCCTGGATGAGGGTAAAACAGTACATACTGCCTACCTTGACCTGGCCGAGGCATTTGACACAATTCTCCACTCAAGTGTTACAAATAAACTCATAAAATTATGTCACCAGATGGATAGCCAATTGGCTCATGGACAGGACACGTGGTTAAAGTGGGTGAATCCAGATCCAGCAACAGGCCAGTTAAGTTACTAGTGGTGTGCCACAGGGCTCAGTACTGGGACCACTCCTGTTTGGATTATACCTCTCTGACATGAAAGCTAATGTGGAAGACCTTTGGATGACAACATTTGCTGACGACTGCAAGCTGGGGGCAATCACTGATTTCCCCCAGTGATGTAGATATACTTCAGGATGGTTTAAGGCAGACAACCGACTGGTGCCAAAACTATGCCTTAAAATGAAATGTGAAAAAATGCATAATCATACCCTTTAGAAGTCAAATACCCCTTTAAATTACAACATAAATTACACACCCCTAAAAGAAGACTCAGAGGTTTGAGAGATCTTGGTACACATACAGATAGTAGCCTGTAATTTGACCACTATGTGTTCATAGTGGTGATGAAGTCCTTCTATGTGGCACAACCTATAAGTAAAATTAAGGCATCCAGATCCAAGGAAATTATAGTCCCGCTGTACTCAGTCCTCATTAGACCAATAATCAAGTACAGTGTGCCATTTGGCATGTACTTGACTAGGCACTTACACCACCTGGAGTAACCTCAGAGGTTCCTCACAAAGAAAATACAGGGTGTAAACAACATGTCCTATGTGAATAGACTAAAACCTTAATTCTTTACTTTGTCTACTACCAATTATTAAGAGGTAAACTATGCCTGACCTACAAGGCACTCACAAATCCAGCCCTGATGGAGCTGCTACAAATCTGCAAGTCAAACAGCATGAGGGTCACCCAATCTAGGGATCTAAATTCAGTCAGCGACTAAAACAGAACATGCTGAGGAGACAGATATGTGTCTCAAAGATTACCCCTTCTCTGGAACAGGCTTCCTATTTACATTAAGTAGAACCCATCCCTAGCTCTCTTTAAAAACAGTTTGGATCAATGGATGGGGAATCACAAATTCACACCTGGGGTAGCACCTATGTCCTTTATGGGCAGGAGCAATCTGTGTAAGATACTGAAGGCATAGGCACAAATCCATGCCATTTTTTTGCCCCCTAGGGGCCATATGTTGGGTAAAATCAGGTTATATTGGCTAGGCTTGTAAGGTCTCTTAAGCTGCTAACCTAGTAATCTCCTATGAACCTGTCACGTCTACAAATGCAGTGCCTGTTGGCCTTGAAGAATAAACTGCCTATGCTGCATTAAAAATTTGTGTGCTGCTGATATTACTATAACATTTCTTGAACTAGATCAGCTATGCAATAGGGAATGGTTGGCAAACAATGATAGCAGGTTCCCGGAGACCTTTAAGGAACCTAGCCTATATTCCTAATTGCTGCAAAGCACTGTCTGGTTAAATGACTTGCTCACAGTAGGTAAGTGAAGGTGGAAAGTTTCAGACCCTGCATCTTTGCCACAGTAAGTATCTGATTAACAAGTCAGAGCTTTAGCCCTTTGTGTCAACTACTAGAATAACAGCTTTTAACTAAATGCAACAATTCTTTGAAGTCCATCTTGTAGAGAAGACTATCACAGTAATATGCAACAAATGACTATATAATGTATGCTGAAAATCAGACGGTTCTGATCATCACTCCATATAATACAGACTATGTGACTTGACAAATGTCAGCCCTATACAGATGTAGTATGATGTAAAAAGAGTACTACAAAATACATTACTAAAATGCAACGTGTTTAGATTACAAAAATGCAACATGTTCATAGGTTCATAGGTGTGTACTAAGCTAATGGCCCTGGAGCCTTTACAAGCCTAGCCCATAGGATTACCCTGGCATCGTGCCACCTGACCTTAGTTCCCAGTGCCTCTGTCAAGTAGAGCCACTGGAGTGATGCCCGGGATGAATTTTCTATTTCCCATCCACTCATCAAGATTTCTCTTGAAGAGGGCCAGTAAGGTGCTCTGCTTGACATGTATAGGAAGTCTATTCATGTTTAGACTATATTACACAAGACTGGCCTATTAATAAATGAATTTATTATTTAGTGCAATGAATAAATAAAAACAATATAAATGCAGCAACCCACATGTCCTACAAAAACAAGAAATATACCTATGTATAATATACTGCATTTTTTAAGTGTGGGTTTAGATGATTGCAGGACACCCACATCTCATTTTTGGCGTCCCTATGCCTTCTGCTTCAACAATAATAGCTATCGCCCCTGATATCACTCAGTACAAGTCTGACCTATTTGCATGACTAACAACACTGTATTGCTGCAGCATACACATCCAGAGTCAACATAACTAGATCATACTCTATGCAGGGTAATGAATCAGGCCCCCACCAGCTATACCAATATCCCATTACTTTGCTGTCTCTCCTCAGTTGCCAGCGCTATTCAAATCTGTCAGTGTACACACTATTTTTCCTTACTTTTACCATTATCACAGACATTTGGATTTCATTTAAAACTTACTTGAAATTGTACAGAAAAAACACTGACAGCCATTTTCTAAACAAACTACTCTCACATTGAAAACAGATGCAGCATGAGAAACAGTAAACCTTTCTTCCCTTACTTCCTTTGAAATACATCTGACAATCCATTAAACTACAACAGATATATTAGGATTCATACTCAAATAGCATACAGTGAAATACTAATTAATACCTGAATGAAGGGTGCAGGAAAACAAAAGGCAAATGTGTAACTCATTTGCTGACAGTCTGGGACAACCCACTGGACAGAAGTGCCCCTTTTCAGAAACAGCACAGGAATACTATCTAGTATAATAAAAGTAACTTGTTAGAGTCACATAGAAGAAACATGAAGGCCGAGGAAATCAAACCATGTACTGCAGGAAACAGATCTTTAACAGCTCATAGCCATACTCATCTGCACTAAGTGCTAAACAAACTGTTGTAGCCCAAATACGTTGCATTTCATACCTGTGTGCCTGCAAAAAACAAGCTAAACTAAAAATGCATTAATAGTTATAACATTAATATTAAACTCATAGACTTTGTGCTGTCCATTTTATCCACAGCTAAATAATAAGCACACTGTCAACATTCAAAAGAACAAAGAAACGAAGGATCACATCCAAAGAACATGGCTCATATGATGATGGTCCTGCTTACTACAATCTGTTTCCTTCCTTTACCCATAACTACTGGTTGGTAGGTAGTCCCTAGACTTTCAGTATAGGGGACCATTGAGGAGACTAGCCCAAAATTTCCAGTTGCCCCAGAGCACTGTCTGATTAAGTGACTTACTCAAGGACAAGGCATGAATATGAGGTAAAATCAGAGATGTTCTGCAAAACTGGAGACAGATAAGTGCATATCGTAAATCATTTAAAAGTTAACAGAACAGCAGGTTTTGCATTAACGTATTTTGTGAACCACAAAAAATATGAAATTTTAATGCCTGATATTGACTGATTTGCAAAACAAAAAAATGGTTAATGGCGGTCTAGCAGATGGTGTGGAGGATTAAAGCTCCTGCCTAAGGTATAGAAATTCAACCAACAGTGCTCCATCCTTTCATCTTTTAACTTAGTGCGGGTTAGGAAGGAGAAGGATGAAATGTACCTCTGCACTTGCCTTTGTGGTCTTTGTCCCAACAGACCAATAAATAACACTTAAGTACTGAATATCTTTTTAGGTTATTTCTATCATTTTTGCAAGCAAGCCATAACAGTCCACAGTTAGGTTGTTTGGATAATGAATGTCTGTATAATGTGGAACCTTTCTAGTTAAGTAGGTTACATCAAGGAATTTCCATATGTCAAAGCCAAAACAGATACTATGAATCACACAATTCATGTAACAGGGAGGCAAAAAGATTGAAGGTAAAATGATATGCCACAGTGCCACCAACGATGATGCCACAGTACCAGCAAAAAAAGATTGACTTCAACAACTGGCTTAGTTTCTGGTGTCACAATTTATTTATTTATTTATTTATTTAAATTTGTTGACTGGGAGTGTTCGACTGGACGTAGGTTCATTTTCAGTGGAGGCCCGGGGAGAAAAGCTCCACAGTTAAAATAAACAGACTACATACATTGGATTACATAGTGAATAACAATTTACATAGCAATTACTTACAACATATTTACAGATGAAGAACATAGTACATCAGTAGACAACTAGAATCTTTATCTGTGAAGTGCATACCAGACATTAACAAATGTTACAAGAAGAAGAAGTTTGTGCTGTATAATAAGTACTGGCTTATGAGCATCTGAGCTTGCTATAATCAAGGTAGTTAGTGGAGTGGAAAGAAAGGTAGTGGTTGGATGGGGTGGATGATATTAGAGTGGGAGTTGCAAGGCATAGCCAGCATGTTTTTAGTTGCGCTTTTAGTAAAATTTTGAAGTGGGTGCATGATGGTATGGAGGTAATTGTGGGTGGGAGTGAGTTCCATAATTTGGCTATGGTGCAAGAGAATAGTGCTTCACCAGCAGAGTTATTGGCTTTAGTGATCTGCAAGTGATTTTTGCTGCTGGATCTTAGTGGTCTGGTGGTGCGATAGGGTTGGAGTAGATTCTGGAGGGATGGGACATTTAGTGGATGGTTTACTAGTTTGTGGGCGAGTGAGAGTTGATACCACTGAAGGAGGTGAGGGAGTTCAAGCCAGCCCAGTTCAGCAAGTGAGAGACAGTGGTGAGTATGGTAGGATCCCCCTGTGGCTAATCTGGCGATTTGTTGTAGCAGGTCTCTAGCTTGTTTAGATCACATTGCCTTAGGTTGGTATATATTGGAGAGGCATAAAGTAGGGTGGAGATAAGGTGGGAATTTGCTATTGAAATCTTTGCTGCTTTGGTGAGAAATTGCTTATTTCTGTATAACGCTCTAGTTTTTTGTGGACTTTTTTTATAGTCATGGATATGTGAATGTCAAATTTTAGTTTATTGTCTATTTCCACTCCTAACAATTTGGTGTGTTCAGTTGGGTATATAGTGGTGTTGTCTTTTGCCGTGATGTTAAAGTGAGAGTTGTTTTGAGTATGTTTGGTGGGTTGGAAGATGAGTAGTTTAGTTTTGTTTGGGTTGAGTATTAATCGGGCATCGGATAACCATGTTTCAACAGAGGAAAAGGCTTCCTGTGTGACTTTTTGCAGTTTTGGTAGGGACTGGGCTGAGCAGATGATGGTCGAGTCATCTGCATATTGTATGAGTGTGCCATGTTTGGTGGCAGAGGCTAGATTATTGGTGTAAACAGAGAAGAGTAGGGGTCCAAGGATGGATCCTTGGGGAACCCCTATGGAGACAGGTAGTTGGGAGATATGTCATTCTGCCATACAATGGATTGTTGGCGGTCAGACAGGTAACTCTGAAACCAGTTGGTGACCGATTGTGAGAAGGATAGGTTATGGAGGACAGAGATAAGTTGTTTGTGTGGGACCATGTCAAATGCTTTAGATAGATCTAGGAAAGTAGCAGAGGAGAGATAGCCATTGTTTTTATGCTGAAGGATAGTGTTAGTAAAGGAGAGTAAGACAGTGGTGGTGCTATGGTTTGGTTGGAAACCATGCTGAGTACTGGAAAGGAGGTTGTTAGTAAGGAGGTAGTCTGAGACCTGAGAGTGTATGCATCTCTCTAGTATTTTGGAGAGTGGAGAGAGAATAGCTATGGGCGGTAATTGGTTAGGTTTGTGGAGAGTCCGCCTTTGTGGAGGGGAATTATATGTGATACTTTCCACAGTGTGGGAACGTAACTTTCTGACAGAGATCGGTTAATCAAGATGGATACTGGGTAGGCCAGAGCATCAGCTGCGATTTGTAGGTATTCACTTGGGAGGCTGTCTGCTGCTAATTTGGTGGGTTTAAGTTTAGTTAAGAGTTTTTTATGTTGGAGGTAGGTACAGGAGAAAAAGAGAAGGCAGTGGGAGATTACTAGTTGAAGGTGTGGGTTGGGGGGGTTGTGTTGTTTAGCTAGTGATAGTATGGTTTGGGTGAAGTGTGTGTTGAATGAGGTAGCAATATTTTCTGAGGAGTGAGGGATGTTAGGAGGAGGGTACTGACTTTACCTGGGTGGAGGATGGAGTTTATGGAGGACCAGAATTGTTTGGGCCTGTGTTGTGAGGAGACTAGGGCAGACTGGTAGTATTGGGATTTGTCCTGTTTTATTAGCTTTTTGACTCTATTGCATAGTTCTAGGAATTTCTGTTTAGCTGAGGGGGTTCTGGTTTTGTGCCAGTGCTCCCAGGCTTTATCCCTGTTTTTCATTTCTGACTTATTGGTTTTCTGTAGCCATGGGGAGGGTTGTGCTTTGGTTCTGGAAAATCTTATGGGGGCATGGTAATTAAGGATGTTCAGGAAGGTAGTATTAAAAAATTCAACTGCATCATCTAGACTGACGTACTTTAGAGGATGCTAGTTACATTCTTTGAGGGATGAGATGAATGTGAGTGGGTTAAAGTTTAGTTTTTTACGTATTTGACTGTAGATGACAGGTTTAGCTTGGTATAGGTATTTTTTGAGTAGGAATGTTGGGGAGTGATCACTGAGGCTATCTGATAAGCAGCCTGTTATCTATGACTGGGGGCTTTTACTGACTAGTATCCAATCCAGGGTAGTGTGCTTGGTGGAGTTTTTATTTATCCTGGTTGGTGACTGGACTAGTTGAGTGAAACCATGAAGGTGTACATGATGGGTTGGATTGTTGCCAGAACAGGATTGCCAGTCAATATTGAAATCACCTAAGATGATAGTTTCCTGGGGGAGATGGTGGGTAGACCAGCTGAGGAGGTTTTCTAGGGGAGGGATGTTTTGGCCAGGTGTGAAGTAGCATCCTATTATGTTGATGGTTTTGTTTTGGTTAATTTTGAGGTTGGTATATATTATTTCTTCATTGCCTATTTGTGGAGCTGATAATTTTAAGATCTGGATGTTTAGATGCTGTTTAAATATTATAGCTACACCACCTCCTTTTTTGTTTAGCCGGTCTACTCTTAGTATGCCGTAACCTGTACGGAGTATTTGCTCACTGGTAATGTGAGGTTTTAGCCAGGTTTCTGTCAGGATGACTATATCTGGGGAGTACAAGTCTATGGTGGCATGGAGTTCATGGACTTTGTTGGATATACTTCTAATATTTAGGCATAGTAGAAGGAAGTCACTTGGGTTTCTATTGGCTGTAATATGGGAGAAGCCAATATCAACAATGGGAAAGCCAATATCTTTTAGCCTGGGGAGACATATAGGATCATAGGTTCATAGGTAGGTACTAGGCTCTCTGCCCAAGGGCATTTATCAGCCTAACCAGAGTGTGTCGGCTTTCGCCGCCCCATTGAATAATTAAGTGGTCCTCTGTCAAGCAGAGCCAATGAAGTGATCCCAGGGGTGTATTTTCTGTTACCCATCCACTCGTCAAGGTTTCTTTTGAAGAATGTCAGTGAAGGGCTCTGCCTGATGTAATTTGGAATTTTGTTCCAAAGCATGGGGAGTCTCTGTGACATGAATCTATCCCTCCAGCATGTTCTATTTATTTCTGAGGCGAGGATTAGCTCACTAGAGCATGTGGTTCACAGTAACTTGGATTTCTTTAGGTGGAGCATGTCCATCAATTCTGAGTTGGACGTGGCTTTGTAAGTCAAGCAGAGATCACATCTGAGTAAGCGATATGCCACTGAGTACAGCCAGAGTTTTTTCAGTCAGGCTGCATAGAACATATGTTTGAGGCCAGTAATCCTCTTGGTGAGGTACTTTTGTGGTCTTTCCAGCTGTTGGAAGTGTCTTGTGAGGTACATCCTAAATGGGGCATTGTACTCTATGATGGGTCTAATGAGTGACGAGTAGAGGGGCACTATAACCTCTTTATTTCTAGATGCGAACCCTTTAGTAATTAGATGGGCCATATGGAAGGATTTCCTAACTACTTTGGCAATATGATTGTCAAAGGAGAGATTACTATCTACCTGGGTCCCCAGATCTCTTATTACCTCTTCTGTATTAAGGGGGCTGCCACCTATGTGGTAATTCGTGGGTGTTTTGTTTTTCCCAAATGGGATGACTGAATTTTTTTAATTTAGCTTGAGGCCATGACTTTGACACCAGGTGTCTATCTCAGTAAGGCCTTTCTGGAGGATTTCTGTGTCAGCTAGCTCCCAGTTTGCAGTCATCTGGGAACTTGGTTAACCATAGCCCTCCTGTGTTTGCCTGTACTTCTGAGAAGTATATGCTGAACAGTAGGGGTCCCAGGACTGAGCTTTGCAGGACACCACTTGTGACTGGTTTAGAGTCAGACCTGGAGCCTGCTATTCTTACCATGTGAGTTCTGTCTGTAAGCCGTGACATAGGGGTTTATGTTCAGGCTGGTGAGTTTTTCTGTAATACCCGAGTGGGGAATGGTGTTGAAAACCTTGGCGAGGTCAAGGTAGGCTGTGTGAACCACCTTTCCCTCATCTATGGCCTTGGTGACTGTCTCAAAGAAGTCAACCAGGTTTAGTAGGCATGATCTGCCCTTAACAAAGCCGAACTAGGTCGGATCAAATGTTTGGAGGTTCCCAATGTCTTTGTTAATGAGTTCCATGATGATGCGCTCCATAGCCTTGCAGACCAGGCTAGTCAGGCTTATGGAGAGATAGTTACCAGGGTCAGTTGTGGCCCCTCCTTTGTGGAGAGGAATAACAGTTGCTGTTCGCCATTCTATGGGTGCATAGCCTGTGGAGAAGCTGAGGATGAACAGCGTATTTAGGTGGGGGGGTTAGTTAAATCTGTAGTTCATGCAAGATGCAGCCTGGGACACCATCTGGTCCCACTGACGCTGTGTTTTTGGCTTTTGAAGGGGCTATTTTCACCTGTGCGTCTGTGATTTTTGGGACACTACACTTTTCCGGTATTGTTGTGAGCCCTTTTGGAGGTGAGAGGTGGGTGACGTTTGCACTGAATCTATCTGCCAGGATGTTGGCAATATCAGTAGGTTCAGTATATTTTGTGCTATTTTGCATTAGTTCAGTGGATATCTGTGAGTTGCCATTTAGATTCTTAACATAGCTATAGAAGGCTTTGTGGTTATCTTTTGAATCCTTGGCTATTTGTCTTTCGAAGTTAGCCTTGGATGATTTCATGAGGGACCTTAGTTTCTTACTGATACTGATCAGGGATGTCTTTCCTTCTTGGGATTTGCTTTTTTCTGAACTAGTTTCCTCCTTATGTTGTATAACCTGTTTATGGCAGGGGTCCAACAAACTGGTTTCCTTCACTTAGAGGAATGAGGGATTTTGGTAGAGATGGCATGATCCATGCATCATTGTAGGTGCTCATAGAGTGCATTTGTAAAGGTTTCTGCATCTTGGGCAGTGTTATCCTTTAGCGTGGGGGCTGTGAAACTTATCACCTCTGTCTTAAGTAAGGTGAAGGTTGCTTTAGAAAAGTTTTTACTGTGGTTTCCTTAGTTGGGGGTGGTGGTGGGGTGTGGACATCCAGAATGATTAGTTTATGGTCTGATCTAACCAGTGACAGGTTGACCTCCGGTATGGAACACCTGTTGCCCATGTTGGTGATGACCAGGTCCAATATGTTTTCACCTCTGGTAGGGGAGTTTACCAGCTGATCCAGGGCATTTGTGTTGATGAATTTCAGGAAGCACTGGGCCTGGGAATTTGTACTCAAGTAGTTTTCCTAGTGAATGGTAGGGTAATTGAAATCACCCAATATCAGGGTGTTCGGTAGGACCTTCATGTTTTCCAGTGTCTCCAGAAAGGTGGAGTAGTGGCCCCAGGTTATGGTGGGTGATCTGTAGCAGGCCCCAATTTGCATTGCAGATTTGCCCGATGTTAGTTGCACATGGATGATCTCAGAGGTATCATGCTGCACCACTAACCTGGAGGTGTAGGTATCCTTGATGAATATGGATACACTCCCTCCTTTTGTGTTTCGGTCCTTGTTCTGTGGCCGAAACATGTGGTATGAGTTGTAGCCTGGTAGTGCTGGAGTGCTCTTTGGAGCCTTGAACCAGGTTTCAGTTACTGCACAGATGTCGACGTTCTCCATACTAAGGAATGCTTTGAGCACGTGCATTTTGAGATTTAAATTCCTGGCATTGAGTAGCATAACCCTCAGTTTTTTGTTAATTGTGCTGTTTATGGAGGTGGGTTTGACTTTTGAGCCTTGCCTAAAAAAGGCAATATGGGGGCAGCAAGAGCCAAGGCCAGTATTCGAAAGCCTAGTGGTGACAGGTGCAAGCTGTTTCTTGTGAAGCAACGCGGCTTGTCGAGCATATCGTCCCAGGCTGACAAACACTGGATTCCCCTTTGAATGACACCAGAAGCTTAGCCAATTGTTGAAATTGATCATTTTTTTCTTTATACTGCTGTATCATTCTTGGTGAGGGCAGGATGCTACTCAGGGTCAGGGTCATACCTGCCTGGGCTGCATGATCAGAGAGCTCTTCCATGTCTCTTTTCATGTAGTCCAGGGAGGTATGTCTCAGGTAATTCACACCAACATGAACAGTGACAGAGTCAAATTTGTACTTGTTCCTTAGTGACCTGAGTGCTTGTGTTATGTGAGGGATTCTGGCTCCCGACAGGCAGCTAACAGTAACCTTCTGCTTGTCCCACCTAGTGAGTGGGACGTCAGTGTGCCTGACTATAGAGTCACCTATTACTAGTGTGTTAGGTATGTTATTTCGCCTTAAGGGCTGTGATTATGTGGCACACTGATTTTGTGTTTTATGTGTTGTCTGGTTTGTGACAGGAAGTGCAGGTTGTTTGGGTGTCTGCTTTGGAGGTCTCTGATGCTTTTGCAGGTTTTTATTTAGAACCTCTGAGTATGGTTTTGTGTACTTATGTGGATTTTTTGCCAGTGCTGGTTTAGTAGGTCTGTGCATGACTGGAGGTGTGGTGCAAGTGTTAACCTTCTCCTCTTGACTGTCTGTTCCAGTCTTGGGTGGAGACAGCTTAGCTTCCAGTTTGGCTGTATAATTGCATTTCTCGCATATGTTAGTGTTTTGTGGTAGGAGGAGAGGGTCATCTGTGTACATGAGGCAGTTGTAACACTGCCTCAGGATACCCAGATTCACCAGTTGGACTGGAGGGTGCACCTGAAGTTGCCCTTTGGTCATGCCTGAATAGTAGGGTGAGCTGCTTAGTTGCTTGGTTGGTGAGGGGTGAATAAAGAGCCTTGCCCTGCTGGGCAATCAGTGTTAGGGTATATTAGTGCTTGCTATTAGGTCTGAGCAAGTGCTGGGCTGTAAGATGCTTTCTGAGTGCTTAGGTTGAGAGTTAGACTAGTTTCAAGGGAAAAACTGAAGAGGAGACTTAGTGGAGCCGAGAATAATTTAACCGTAGCTACCCGGCACTGCCCAGTGCGCAAAACCATACAAACACGGTTTTTATAGTAGGGAAATGAAAGAGATAGAAATTAGCCCAAAATGGCTAATAAACTACTAAATTCTGGGCTGGAACCACTCCTCCAGGGACACATAGGTTGCTTAAAGCTCCCCTCTCTTACAGGTGAACAGAGAAACTTCCATCTATCCAAGTAAGGTATGGGCTACTCAGAAACTAGTATCACAGCCCTGAATTCAGCACTAGCCTAAAAACTGGACTATACTAACTTGGAAAGGTGGGAAACAACAATTTTTTTGGTTTATTTGTTTTTTTGAAAGGATAAGGCAAAAACAGTAAAAGATACACTTAAAACAGCTTTAAACGACTACAAACGATCAGAAAAGGCTATCGCACTTTAGTGTGTAGCCTACAACAGTTAAACAAATTATTTAAACAAAAAACAACTTTTTAAAAGTTCGGGTGGTCAAATAAGTACAATATGTGAATAAAAAAGCTTTTAAATCACAATAAAGACTGGAAAATCTGCGTTTAGGCAGAAAACAGTTAAGTACAGCAAAAAAGTACAGAAAACTGATGCTTAATCACTTCAAAGTCTATCTTCTAAGCTAGAAGGCTTGTATCAGTTTAACGCTTTCTAGTGCTACCCAGTAGGTTAGTTACAGGAAAGATGGGAAACAAGCGCAGATGTGGTCTTTTAAACCAGAAAGTTGAAAGAGACGTGCAAACTGTCCAAATGGTCAATAAACTACAATTTCTGGGCCAAGAACCTCTCCTCTCATGGTAGACAGGCTACCTAGTGCTTACCACTTCCACTGATAAGCTAGAAGGCTTTCTTCCAACACAGAAAGACTTGTGGGCTCAGAAGCTTACCAACAGTCCTGGATACATCAGCTCTGTATCTGGACTAGGCTAGTTACAGGAAAGTTGGGAAACAAGCACAAGTGCAGCTTTTAAACCAGAACGTTGAAAGAGATGGAAAAAAACTGCCCAAACAGCCAATAGCTACAATTTCTGGGCCAGGAACCACTCCTCTTGTAGTAGATAGGCTACCTAATGCTCACAACTCCCACTGATAAGCTTAGAAAGCTTCCCTCCAACACAGAAATGTTTGGGGGGCTCAGAAGCTTACAAAGAGTCCTCACTCTTCTGTGGAGGAGGATAGGCTAGGCCTTAAAAAAACCACTGATGATAAAGAAGGCTTCTTCCTCAACACAGAAAGGCTTGGGGCTCAGAAGGTTACTAACAATCCTGGATACAGCAACTCTAGAAAGATGAAAGAGAAGGAAAAATACTCAAAACAGCCAATAGCTACAATTTCTGGGCCAGGGACCACTCCTCTTGTGGTAGATAGGCTACCTGATGCTTACCACTCCCACTGATAAGCTAGAAGGCTTCCCTCCTACACGGAAAGGCTTGGGGGGCTCAGAAGCTTACAAAGAGTCCTGGATACAGCAAATCTGTACCTGGACTAGACTAGTAACAGGAAAGGCAGGAAACAAGCGCAAACACAGACTTTTAAATCAGAAGGTTGAAAGAGATGGAAAAGCTTCCCAAACAGCCAATAAACTATAATTTCTGGTCCAGAAACCACTCCTCCTGTGGTAGATAGGTTACCTAGTGCTTACCACTCCCACTGTAAGCTAGAAGGCTTCTCTCCAACACAGAAGGGCTTGGGGGGCTCAGAAGCTTACCAACAGTCCTGGATGCAGCAAGTCTGTATCTGGACTTGACTAGTTACAGGAAAGGCAGAAACAAGCTTAGATTTTTTTTTTTTGTTACAGAAAAGCAGCTAAAACAGCAGTAAATACAATTCAAATTGTAGTGCAGGCCAGCACACCTGAGTGTGTAGCAACACTATGGCAAATACAGTTCAAATAAATGCAATTAAATTAACAAATGACTAAAAAACAAGTGAACATGATCGGCAATCCATAATATTTTGCCAGAGATGGTTTGCACTTGTCACCAGCTAGCTTCTGGATACTGGCAAAAACTATATATATTACCATAGTGCCTTTTTAGGTCATTAGAAGTTGTTAAACCCTATAACATAACAAAACCACTCACGACTACCTAAAGGTACTTCTGCTCAATGCTAGGAGTTTAAATAAAAAAAAAACACTCCCTGAAAGCACTCCTCACCCTGAAGGATGCCAACATATATGTGCAGTCAAGGAAACATTGTTCAGAACCATGGAAAGTACCTCAGCTATCAAAGGCTACAATGCCTTTCATACATTTTGATCCCCTTCAGCTCAGGATAAAACAAAGGGAGGAGGTGTCTCAGTGATCATAAAGGACAAGTACATAGCTATACCTGTCCAACAACATGACTCGCTTGAGCTGCTCCATGACCATCTAACCACAGGTGTAATCCCCTATCATATCCTTACCAGCTACATATCTCCTAACATTAGTCTGGAAAACCACACCTCCTACCTAAACCTACTGTAATCCCTTAACATTCAGACTAATGTTATACTTATGGGTGACTTCAACTACCCCTCCATAAAATGGGAGAATTATATGACCCATAACTAACTTGCTCAGAGGTTTTTGGACTTCACCAGTGCAAACACCCTGGACCAGCTAGTTAGCTCCCCAACTAGAGGTACAAATATCCTAGACCTAGTACTCATGAACATGAGGGGATGCAGCTACCCCTGTGCTTAACTCCTCCCTGGTAAGATCTGACCACAAAATTATATTCTTTAATAGTAAAACCAACCTAGAACACCCATCAAACTCTAAACTTGTTAAGAACTTTGCTAAGGCCGATTACCTCAAACTAAGTGACAGCTTAATCTGGATGACACTGAGGCCTACTCTGAGCTGTACATAAAACCACTGTACAGCTGTACAACTACATTCATAGCTGCATAGAGGAGGCAGTACCTGTCTGTGTCAAACCTATGATAGCATAAATAGGCTATTCAACAAAAATAAAAAAATCCTTCCCAAAGCCAAGAAGGAACAGACAAAACAGTGCAAAAAGACACTCACCAGTCTAAACAAACAAATTAGAAAGCTTGTCAAATCTGCCAAAGCAAACTATGAGACAAGATACCCTCCCAGGTGAAAGATAACCATTAAGGCTTTTTTTAATTATGTTTGTAACCTCAGGGGAAACGCTCAACAATGTGCTGAGTTAATCGTGAATGGAAAAATTTGCATTAAGCCTAAAACTATAGCAAACCTGTTGGCTGACAAGATCTGTTTAAACTTCTTCCCCCATCATCTCCTACCACACCAAAAGAAATATCTGCAACCATCTCTCTACCAGTCATTACAAGGGAACATGTCCTTACTATATATTATATATATATTATATATTATATATTAAAGCCAAAAACACAACCACCATGGGTCCCAACAACATTCCATAATGCTTCTTAAATAGCTTAAAACAGAATCTATCAGGGCCACTAGAAACCCTCTTTAACTACAGCCTCTGGACGGGCTTTGACTCAGAGGAATGGAGGACTGCAACAGTCATTCCTCTGCACAAGGGGAACCCATCAACTGACCCAGGGAACTACAGACCCATAAGCTTGACCAGTCTTATCTGCAAGGCCATGGAGAGAATTATCATTGACATGATCAATAATGACATAGGAGCTCTCCAAACACTGGACCAGACCCAATTTGGCTTTGTCAAAGGGAGGTATTGTCTGCTCAATGTGGTGGACTCCTTTGAGAAAGTCACCAGGGTCAGGGATGAGGGTAAAATGGTACACACCGCTTATCAAGACCTGGCCAAAGCTTTCGACACAGTCCCCCATTTGGGGATCATGGATAAACTTACTGAGTTAGGCATAAACCCCTACATCATCAGATGGATAGCAAACTGGCTTGCTGACAGGACACATGTTGTCTGGATAGGTGAATCCACTGCTGATAAGAAAACTGTTACTAGCACTATCCCACAGGCCTCAGTGCTGGGACCTCTCCTGTTTGGAATATACTTCTCTGAAGTGAAGGCCAATATTGGGGGCCTCTGGCTCACCAAGTTTACTGAAGACTGTAAGCTGGAGGCAATCATCGACTCCCCTAATGATGTTGACATCCTACAAACAGACCTAAAAATGACAAACGACTGGTGTCAAAACCATGGTCTGAGACTAAATGCTAAAAAGTGCATAATCAAACCCTTCAATAATCAGATATCCCTGCAAATTATAATATTGATAGTACACCCTTAAAAGTAGACTCAGTTGTGAGAGACCTAGGAACACAGATAGATAGTTGCCTAAACTTTGACCATTAGGTAGCTACTGTAGTAAGAAAATCATTCTGTGTGGCTCAACTTACAAGTAAAGGCATGACACCAAGATCAAAGGAAGTCACAGTGACATTGTATAATGCTCCCTTCTGCATATATCTAACTAGGTGCTAACACCAACTGGAGCAGCCCCACAGGTTTTTCACTAAAAAAATACAAAGCATAAGACACAGTCTTATGCAGACTGATTAAATTATCCCTTTACTCTGTCACATTTTGTTTATTCGCGAGGACTTATGCCTGACCTACTCGGCATTCTCTGATCTAGCCCTGATGAAAATGTTACATATTCGCAAGAAAAATTCTATGAGGTTTACGAGTTCCATGGAGATGAACCTTATTTGCGATTCTAACAGAATGTGCTAGAGAGACAAATTCATATCTCAAAGGCTACGTCATCTATAGAATAAACTTCCCATCTTTAGGTTCATAGGTTCATACTAGGCTATCTGCCCTAGGGCATTTATAAGCCTAGCCAGAGTGTGTTTGGCTTTCGCCACCCATTTTAAATGAATTTTGCTATGCCCTTTTTCGAGGTTAGTATACTGTGCCTCTGTCTAACAGTGACACAGAAGTGATACCCGGGGTAAACCTGCGATCTCCCATCCACTCATCAAGATTCCTCTTGAAGAGAGTCAATGAGGGACTCTGCCTAACCTGGACTGGGATTTTATTCCAGAGTGAAGGGAGCCTCTGGGTTATGAATCTGTCCCTCCAGCATGTCCTATTTATTTCAGTGCTGAGGTTCAAGTCTCTCGAGCATGTAGCTCGATGGGATTTGGATTTTCTGAGGTGCAGCATGTCCATTAATTTTGGGTTGGACATGGCTTTATACGTCAGGCACAGATCGCCTCTGAGCAGGCGGTATGCCACTGAGTAGAGCTGGAGTTTCTTTAACTGGGCAGCATATGGCATCTGTTTGAGCCCTTTGATCCTCTTAGTGAGGTACTTTTGGGGTCTTTCCAGCTGCTGCAGGTATCTGGTCAGGTACATCCCAAAAGGGGCACTGTACTCAATTATGGGCCTGATGAGGGATGAGTAAAGAGGCACGATGACCTCCCCTGATCTAGATGTGAATCCCTTCATGATTAGGTGGGCTATATAAAATTTTTTTCTAACCACTTTGGCTACGTGGTTTTCAAATGATAGATTGCTATCAACTTGGGTCCCCAGGTCCCTATTTACTTCTTCCTTACTTAATGGATTGCCACCTATGTGGTAATTTGTGGGCACTTTGTTTTTGCCAAAGGGGATGACTATACACTTTTTGGCGTTTAGCTTGAGGCCATGGCTCTGGCACCATTTGTCTGTTTCTATGAGGCCCTTTTGGAGGATGCTTGTGTCAGCTGGAGAGTCAATTATGGCACCTAGTTTGCAGTCATCTGCGAACTTGGTCAGCCACAGTCCTTCCGTGTTGGCCTGTACCTCCGAGAAATATATACCGAACAAGAGAGGTCCCAGGACTGAGCCTTGAGGGACGCCACTTGTAACTGGTTTAGAGTCTGACATGGCTCCAGCAATTCTAACCATGTGGTTTCTGTCCTTGAGCAAGTTTGCAACCCATCTAGTGACATAGGGGTTTATATTTAAGCTGGTGAGCTTATCTATAATGCCCGAGTGGGGTATTGTATCGAAGGCTTTTGCGAGGTCCAGGTAGGCTGTGTGGACCACCTTCCCCTCGTCAATGGCCTTGGTGACTGTTTCAAAGAAATTGACCAGGTTTAAGAGGCAGGATCTGCCCTTAACAAAGCCAAACTGGGTAGGATCCAATGTCTGTAGGTCCCCAATATCTTTATTTATGAGGTCCATGATGATCCTTTCCATAGCTTTGCAGACCAAGCTAGTCAGGCTTATGGGGTGATAGTTTCCAGGATCCATTGAGGCACCACCTTTGTGGAGAGGGACCACTGTTGCTGTACGCCACTCTTTGGGTACATATCTTGTAGTAAGGCTGAGATTGAACAGTAGTTTTATGTTTGGGTTTAGCTCTTCTTGGAGTTCATGTAGGATGCAGCATGGGACACCATCTGGTCCCATTGATGCTGTGTTTTTGCTTTGGAGAGGGCGGCTCTTACCTGAGCATCTGAGATGTCAGGGGGGGGCAGCACTCTGCTGGGATAGATATTTGCCCTTGGGGGGGGGTTGCACTGAACCTGTCAGCTAGGATGTTGGCAATGTCTGTGGGTTCGGTGTATTTTTTGTCATTTTGGACTAATTCTGAGCATATCTGGGAATTCCCACCCAGGTTCCTAACATAACTAAAGAAAGCCTTGTGATTATCCTTAGTGTCCTGTGCAATTTTTCTCTCGAAGCTGGCCTTAGACAATTTTATGAGTGCCCGTAGTTTTTTGCTAATACTGATCAGAGATGCCTTCCCTTTTTGGGATTTTGCTCTATCATGTAGTAGCTTCCTCCTTCTATTGTACAGTTTGTTTATGGCTGGGGTCCACCAGACAGGACGCCTGCCTTTGGAGGATTGGATCTTGGTTTTATTTGGGATTGCATGATTCACGCATTCCTGAAGGTATTCATAGAATGCATTTATAAAGGATTCTGCTGTCTGGGCCATATTTTCCACAAGGACGGGGGCTTTGAAGGATTCCACCTCGGTTTTGAGGAGTGTGAAATTTGCTTTAGAGAAGTTTTTCACTGTGGTTTTCTGGGCAGGGGGTGGGGTTGGGATGTGAATATCCAGTGAGATTAGTTTATGGTCTGATCTTACCAGTGAGGGATACACTTCTGGTCTGGAGCAAAAAGCCCCCATGTTGGTGATGATCGGGTCCAGTATGTTTTCCCCTCTTGTGGGAGTGGTATCAAGTTGTTCTATAGCATTTGAGTTTATAAATTCTAGGAACCTTTGGGCTAGGATGTTGGAGGTAGAGTAATGCTCCCATTCTATGTTTGGTTAGTTGAAGTCACCCAATATAATGGTGTTTGGAGAGACCTTCATATTTTCCAGTGTTCTCAGGAAGGCCAAGTGGGGTTCCTGGGTTTGGGAGGGTGGTCTGTAGCAGGCTATAAACTGGAAGGCAGTTTTACCCACTGTTAGTTGCACATGGATAGTCACTGATGCTTCATGCTGTGCCACCAACCTGGAGGTGTGGGTATCTTTGACGAATATTGATTCTCCCCCTCCTTTTGTGGTTCGGTCCAAGTTTTGTTGTAAAACAAAGCACGTCTCTCACTCTTTTCAAAAAGAATTTGGATAAATAGACAGGAAACTATAAATTCACTCCTGGGGTACTTACTGCCCATGTCCCTTATGGACAGAGGCAGTCTATAAAATGGCTTAGGGCTCCAACACCCAAAGGCCCACTACTCTGAAACTACCCCATCTCATATCTGGGAAATTAAGATATTATACTGTCAAATTTTAGGTATTATTGGGGATGCTTGTAAAGGCTCTCGTGCCATTAACCTAGTAATCACCTATGAACTTATGAACCTATAAAATGCTGTGTGATGCAACTGTCTGCCCAATGGCTTCTCACCAATGTCCTAAGGATTCTACCAGCTACTACCATATCAAAACCATATAAAAACAGATAAAGTAATGGTTTCTTCAGTATCCCGCTGCATACACTTGGCATTGTATCTGAACCCTGTCTCTTCCATACATAAACAAAATCACAACCAGCATTGCAAAAACATAAAATTAGCATTGCCATGCATGTATCTGTAAAGCATATTTGTTATTTTTTTTTTATTTAACAGCATAAAAATATAATTAAATGGGGTTGCAATGTGCTTTACATTTCCATTGTTGATAAATTACACACAAAAAGGTGCACAGATTGTTGGGTGACAACAAAATAGGAGCTGACAGAAGAATAGGTTCTTATTCTTACTACACATGCAGTCAAGAAGACTATCAGTAACCCAGTATTAGTGGAAGACTAATAATTTCTTCCATGATGTAGATTTTTCCCCAAATATCTCAGGCAGAAATCTGCAGTCACCCATTCAATCACCTAGTTTTGTTTCAAATGTTTGATATGTAAGGGTAGCCTAAACTAGAAATGAGGAACACATTGAGTTAGGTACCAGTCAGGCCATCTGGTGCTCTTGATGGAGTAGTACAGGTTTAGATGTCTAGTGTTGCTCTTTGCTTTACCAAGGGTTCTGTTCAAGTGAAGGATTTCAAAGAGTTCTGAGTCATCCATAGCACGTAAGGCTAAGCAGATATCACCTCTCAAGAATCTCTGTGACACTGATGGAAAGGGCTTTTCATCTGTCAGAGTAGCTAGCTGTACTGAGACTTGAGATTTTTTGGTGAGGAATCATCTATATCTCTCAAGCTGGTTTAGGTACTAAAGCCAAAGTGGGCATTATGTTAAAGGATGGACCTAATAAAGGAGACATAAATGGTGACTATAAGTAATATGTACCTTAGGAGATACTTTGAAAGTTAAGCTGCACAAGGTAGAAGGATTTTCTAATCGCCAAAGAGATATGGTGGTCAAAGGAGAGCCTTTCATCAACACAGGTACCAAAATCCTTGATGACTGTGCAAGATTTAAGTGGAACACTATCTACACAGTAAACAGTGATGATGCTAGATTTATGAAAGAAAACTATGCTGCATTTCTTGATGTTGATGGTACACCCGTGACTAATATACCAAGCATTTGACTTGACTAGCCCTTGCTGGCAAATTTGAGTAGCAGAATGGGAATTGACAACTGCCCAACAATAAAGTAAGGATGCTCTTCTTCTAAGTCCCAGGTGGACACCTTTTATGCTGAGACTCCAACTATATGGAGTTCCAGTAAGGGTGCGAGTCTTAGAGGAATAGCTAGCACTAAATACTGTGCATGATGTAAAGCTGCCAGTTTCAGACTATTCATCTTACTGTACATCACTTAAGACAACTGGGAACAGCATGGGAGAACCAGTGAAGGTGAAACAAAACTGATGGTTATGGAATCTACAAAGTACTGCATGATAGTCTACTGCCCTAGATGACTATATATTCCAAACCATTGTACAACCAGCCACAAGGATGCAGCCAGGCAAATGTCATTTATGCCACAGTCTGTATATATATATATATATTTTTTCAATGATGTGCCACAATTTAAATATAAAACAGCTCAGGGATATTTACCACATCTTTTTATTTTACTAAGTTACACAGAATCTTAAGTTTTTTTTTCTTTATTTTGCTTAAAATTTTGATTTTTAAAAGTTTTTTTCAGTAAGGAAATGGAGCTATGTTGTACAGAAGCATGCACTATTTGGGATGGGGAGGGTACTACACTTGAAGGAAAGGAGGACTACATTCTGTGAGCTGGCTTACACACCCAAAATCCAAGCTATGGCCCTGGTCACCAGGGGCACCTTGCTGAAAATTAATAGAAAAGGAAAAGGACCCTCTTCTTCCTTTCCTCTGCAATTTTTTCTATTAATTTTTTACATGTGTCTGCCTTATTCTATTTATTAGTACCTAATTTTTTGTTATTTTGTTGTTTTACTGGCATGCTAACAGAAAGTACCATTGTGCAAAATCTTACTGTAATGATAGCAGGTACTGCCAGCCATGCCAGGAAAAACAGGGCAGTGGATTTATAACATACGCCAGCACAGCTGGCTGGAATTTTGTAAATAATTATATGTCATTTTTATATCAAACTGATTTGCACAGATGCTTCTGCTGAAAATGTATTTGTGAGGTTTGCCTGTGTTAAAATGTATCAACAGTGTACCCTGCTGGAAGGAGAAGAAATATATATGCATTACTGTAACTGTTAAAATGTAGACATTGTAACAACATATACTAGAAGTGAAGAGGTCAATCTTAATCCACCTGATTTTGCAAAATATTCTTGAAATTAAATTACATTACAGTTTTGAATGGAGCCAGAGATGTAATGGTTTTATGGTTTTATGACTTCCAGCAGCTGCACCACATCTGAGCAAAGCTCTAGCTGTGTGTACTGTCGCACACATGTGCTAAACCCTTGTAGCTTCTAGTGATGGGGGATAGTGCAGGAAACAGAGTCAGATGACCAGATGTATGTGATGTCATTCCAAAAGCCAGAAATACTATTTAGATATTAGTAGGAGATTGCTCTCAGCATTCTAAATTTTGTCTTGGATCTGACAACAAGGACCACTTACCAACATTATTTTGCCTTTCTCTATTCAGTAAGTAGGAACAGTAAGCCTTTTAGGCAATCAGGAATAGATAGTGAGACTAGGTAAATACTGTTTTCTATAACTGTGTAAAATTTCCCATCGGTGTTATTTTTTTATACTTCCTATAACTGAAACTCTGGTGTTTACTGTAAATAGATGTTTGGTATTTTCATGTTCTTTTATAATTTATTATTAAATAAATTTAAACTTTTCATTGTGGCTGGTCCTTTTTAGAAAATAATTAATTTCACTCAGTATAATTGAATACGCCTTTAAGAGCCTTATAATAACTGACAGTGGCAGTGAATCTACCTTATAGTCTGGGCAAAGTTAGTAGAGGGAGCAATCTGTGCCAGCCTTTCCCAGCTGTGTGTGTGTGTGTGCGTGTGCGTGTGTGTGTGTGTGTGTGTGTGTGTGTGTGTGTGTGTGTGTGTGTGTGTGTGTGTGTGTGTGTGTGTGTGCTGGCTATTTGGGGCAGGGACATGAAGCACTGATTTCACAGAGAGGGTAATGGACAACTTGGCTTGGATACTTGGCTGAGAACTACAGCTATACCAGTGGGGAGTCTTATTGTGGACCTGGAGAGAGAGAAAGATAGAGAAATCCAGACACCAGACTGAGTGTGTTTCATGTGTGCTCTTGAGGGAAATTGTGCTTGATGCAGGGAGGTCTGCATCTGGAAGTACTGAGTGTATCCATTTGTATTCCATGTGAACTTCCCTCTCCAGTGTCAGTGGTGAGGATTCAGACTCCTTGATTACTGGCCCAGAGTGGGGACGTCACATATTGGTGAGTAGTGGTGTGGATAATGAACTTCTGTAGCCTGTAAGCAGTTGTCACTAAAGGTGTGCATTCTCTCAGAAGTCACATGGTGAACATTCAGAGTTTCATATCACAACATTTTTATTTATATTTCTGTTAGTTTAGTTTACTCAGGGAGAGCAGGCAAAAATGTCAGCAGAGGATTATGACAAGATGACAAAGAACCAGTTAGCCAAGATGTGCAAAGCCAAAGGACTGGTGTATGCCAACCTGACTAAACAGGACATGGTTTCAGCCTTAGTCGAAACTACAACACTGACCAGCAACCAGGAGGATAACCAGTCTAGTGATGGGAATCTGCAGCCCTCAGAAAAAGGGCAGTTCACCTTTTCCTCAGAGTACTTAAAATCTGTCTGGAGTTAAATAGACTTGAACAGAAGGCCAAACATTTGGAATTAGAGTCAGCTGAGAGACTGGGCATTTGGAGCCTGAAGAAAATGAGAAACTCCAGCGTTTGGAGGCTGAAGAAAATGAGAGACTGCAGTGTTTGGAGGTTGAAGGATAAACAGAAGCAGAGTCAACATGAGAGGAAGATGCTGACTCTTGGCCAGGGTCATGGAGGTAATGGGGAAGGGAATACTGAACTCCAAAAGCAACAAACAAACAAAGTCAATTTCTTCCACAATTTACATCAAATTTTGATAGTTTTATTCATATATTTCAAAGAGTATGTAAAAAGTATAATGTTGACCAAGGGCTCTGGGTATGGTTCCTGACCCCCTTACTCCATGGTAAAGCTGTAACTACTGTTCCTAAATTGTCTGATATTGATTGTTTAAACTATGAAAAAGTCAAGAAATATTTACTTGAATGCTTTAATTTAACATTTGAAGCTTACAGAAAAAAGTTTCATAAGCATAGATCTAATGCAGATGAAAGTGTGTGTGATTATATTACCAGGTTAAGCACTTATTTTCATAGATGGGTGAATGGGTGTCAGGTCACCACTTATGAAAGCCTGGTAGAATTTTTGGTGAGTTGGTAGACTGAGAATGTAGCTCTGCAAATGACCTGGGGAAGAAAGGGGATCTCTACTTAGCAAGCAGGGAATCACTGCACAGGAAAGAGATACCCAATGCTGCTAATGGATATAAGGTTACCCATGGTGGGCAGCCTAAACTGCCCCAACAGAGTCTGCCAGTAACAGGGGAAGCCACTAGTTCAGGTACATGGCCAGGATCAAGAGTTAAATGTTTTAAATGTAACCAGTGGGGCCATGTAGCATACAGATGTCCATGGAGGCAAGGTGTGGAAAAAAGGTTGTGAAGCTAGCAAGTGGGAATAACAGTATGCCAGTGGTAAGTTGTCTGGAGGCAACAGGGTTATTAAACTATCACAAGAAGTTATATCCTATCTTAGTGAATGGAAAACTGGCCACTGCTAAAAAAGACACAGCCTCTGACATAACCATTGTGAACCCTGCAGTGTTTAATGAGGAGCAGTACTTGCTTACGCAATCCACTCCAGTCAAAGCTTGAGAAAGTACCATATTCCAAATGCTTTTGGCCAGGATACATCTTGACTGGGAGGGTGAAAAAGAAAGCAAGCAAGTAGGTGCATTTGAGGATATCCCTGCAGATCTCTTTAGATATTATAGAGAATGATTTTGATAATGCAGTAACTTGTGGGCATGCAGTTACACACAGTCCCGCTTGGAGACAGGCACTTGGGTCTGATAGCCTGGGGGAGACCCAGACAGACCTCACACCTGAAGCTAGAGTTGATGGTGTGGCTATTTCAGAGAGAGAGCTGCCCTGTAGCAGTGATCCTGAAGGTGAGCCACATCTGCTGGTAGGTACTGGCTGGTAGGTACTGATGTTTCCTTGGACAGAGTGATAGCAAGGGCAGAGGTGAGTGGTAGTACCCAGGCTGACAATGAGGCACTGCTGTCACAGAATACCAGACTTCCTGTGGAAGGGAACTGGGAAAAGTCACAAAAGTAGAGATTAGACAGGCTCAGCTCTCAATCCCTACACTAACAGCTTTGAGAGAGATAGTTAGGGAGGGACCTAATTCTCAAGGAAAAGGGGAGTATGTATACTGGAACAAAAGGTTACTGTATAGAGAGTGGACCTCTGAGTGAAGGCTAGAGGGTGAGGTAATACGGTAGTTGGTAGTGCCTAGAGCCTAACATAGGGCACATCTGGCCATAGCCCATGACATTCCTTTTGCAAGTCATATGGGCATAAAGCATAACATGAGGCATGTTATGCAGAACTTTTATTGGTCTGGGATTACAAGGGATGCAACAGGGTACTGCAGGACCTATAAGCAGTGCCAAAAAGTAGTCAAAGCAAGAGACAAGGTCAAAGCTCCTTTGATGTCTTTGCCTGTGATCAAACAGCCACTTCAGAGGGCAGCAATGGATATTCTGAGGCCTCTGTGTACCCCAAGATCCACGGGGAAGAAGTATATCCTGGTGGTAGTAGATTATGCTACATGATACCCTGCAGCAGTGTCTCTGTCTTCCATCAAGGCGGAGAAGGTGGTAAATGCTTTGCTAGAGATTTCCAGCAGGGTAGGTTTCCCAAGAGAAATACTGACTGACAGAGGTGCCAATTTCATGTCAGACCTGCTGGCTTGTCTGTGGAAGCACTGTGGGGTGAAGCACTTAAAGAGCACCCCCTACCATCCCCAGAATAATGGTATTTTGGAGAGGTTAAACTGCACACTAACGACCATGCTATGGGTATTTGCAGACCATTTTAAGAGAGAGTGGGAAAAAATACTTGCCCCATCTGCTGTTTGCTTACAGAGAGGTACCCCAAGAATCCACATTTTTTTCACCCTTTATGTTGCTGTATGGGCATGGGGTGAGGGGACCTTAGATTTGATTTGCGATGAGTGGGAGGGTGAGTGTGAATCTCACAAGGAGTCTGTTGTAGCATATTTCTTAAACCTCAGTACAGGACTCAGGCAGCTCATGGGCTTGGCTCCGGAAAACCTGACAGGAGCCCAACAGCAGAAAAAGGTCTGGTATGAAAGGAATGCTCAAGCCAGAGAGTATGCTATGGGGCAGCAGGTTATGGTTCTCATTCCTGTCAGACACAATAAGCTGCAAGCAGCTTGGGAGAGATCCTTCAAAGTGGGAAGGAAGGTCAGTGATGCTGACTACATGGTAGAACTGCTAGACAGGATGCAGGGGACAAACTGCACCATGCTAACATGACAAAACCTTACCAAGATAAGGAGGCCCTGGTGCTACACATTTGCAGTAGGAGGCAGGTGGAGTCTGATGGGGATCTATGGCTACAGGGAGCCAGGCAGCAAAATCCCAAGTTATTATGGTGAAGCCTAGGGTTGCAGGCATATGATATAGCAGTACAGCACTGTAGTGGGATCAGCAATGCCAAGGCAAATGGGATCTCAAGACATGGTATGGGATAATGTATTCCCAGACAGGCTAATTCCTCTCAATCAAAATTTCTCAAGGAGCACTTGAAAAACTAGCTTGAGTCTTCAAAGGGGGAGAAGTGTGATATTAGGAGGTACTGCCAGCCATGCCAGGAGAAATAAGGCAGTGGATTTGTAACATATGCCAGCACAACTAGCTGGAATGTTGTAAATAATCATATGTCATTTGTATATCAAACTGATTTGTACAGATGTTTGTGCTGAAAATGTATTTGTGAGGTTTGTTTGTGTTAAAATGTATCAGCAGTGTGCTCTGCTGCAAGGAAAATAAATGTACATGCATTTTTGTAACTGTTTAAATGTATACATTGTAACAGCATATACTGGAAGTGAACAGGTTAATCTTAATCCATCTGACTTTGCAAAATATTCTTGAAATTAAAGTACTTTATGGGTTAAGCCATAAAGATGCTATCCCACAGTTTGGAATGGATCTAGTGATGCAATATCTGTGCTGTGCTAGAGAATAGTTTGTAGCTCCTGTAGCAAGTGTGAAATGGTTTTATGGTTTATGATTTCCAGCAGCTGCACCACATCTGAGCAAAGCTCTATTTGTGTGTATAGGTGCTAAATCCTGGTAGCTTCTAGTGATGGGGGATAGTGCAGGAAATACAGTCAGATGTCCAGATGTGTGTGATGTCACTCTGAATGCCAGAAATAATATTTAGATATCAGAAGTAGATTGCTCTCAGCATTATGTATTCTGTCTCAGATCTGACAACAAGGACCACTCTATTCAGTAAGTAGGAGCAGTAATTCTTTTAGTCAATCAGGAATGGATAACGAGAATAGCTAAATACTGTTTTTCTATAACTGTGTGAAAATTTCTATTGGAGTTATTTGTAATACTTCCTGTCACTGAAACTCTGGTGTTTATTGTAAATAGATATTTAGTATTTTCATGTTCTTTCATTATTTATTATTAAATATATGTAAACTTTTCATTGTAGCTGGTCCTTTTTAGAAAATATTTAAGTTCTGAGAGTATTTGCACATATTTATTTGGTGATGACTCTGGCCACTCCTGAAAGCCTGGTTGTTTGGTCAGCATTACCATTTATATTCATATTAATTTCACTCAGTATAACTGGATACCCCTTTAAGAGCCTTATAGTAACCGACTAGTGGCAATGAATCTAACTTACAGTGTGGATAAAGTTGGTAGAATGGGTAATCTGTGCCAGCCTTTCCCAGGTGTATGTGTGTGTGTGTGAAAATTAAAACTCAAAGAATGTGTGTGTCAGCTTCTTGAGACAGGGACACGAAGCACTGATTTCACAGAGAGGGTGCTGGAGGACTTGGCATGGATACTTGGCTGAGGACCTAACCCTACAGCTATACCAGTAGGGAGTTTTACTGGGGACCTAAAGGGAAACAGACAGAGAAATCCAGACCCCAGACTGAGTGTTTCCTGTGTGCTCTTAAGGGAAATTTTGCTTGATGCAGAGAGTTCTGCATCTGGAAGTACTGAGTGCATCCATATGTATTCCAAGTAACATCCCTCTCCACTGTCAGTGGTGAGGATTCCGCTCCTTGATAACTGGCCCAGAGTGGAGACATTGCACTTACCATAACAGTAGATGTATTAGTATTAATATTACACATTATAATTGGACACCCTTTGTTAAGGGCCTTACAGTAGCTTATTGTGGAGTGTCTGGTAGCAGTGATAACTACGTTATACTCTTGGCAGAAGGGGAAACAGCAGGCAAATCTGTGCCAGCCTTTCCCGTGTGTGTGTGTGTGTGTGTGTGTGTGTGTGTGTGTGTGTGTGTGTGTGTGTGTGTGTGTGCGTGTTTGTTTGTGTGTGTGAAGAATCAAATCTCACAGAGTATGTGTGTCAGCTACTTGGAGCAGGGATATGAAGCACTGGGTTCCCAGAGAGGGTGCTGGAGGACTTCGTCTGGACACTCTGGCTGAGGACCTAACTCTGCAGCTGTACCAGTGGGGAGTTTTATTGGGGACCTGGAGAGACAGATAGAAATATCCAGATCTTGGACTGAGTGTATTTCTTGTGTGATCTTAAAGAAAACTGTGCTTGATGCAGAGAGTTCTGCATCTGGAAGTACTGAGTGCATCCATTTGTATTCCAAGTAACATCCTTCTCCACTGTCAGTGTTGAGAAATCACACTCCTTGATTACTGGCCCAGAGTGGAGACATTGCACTTGCCATAACAGTAGATGTCCTTCTCTTCACTGTTGCAGTATTCATTATAACAGGGATCCCCCTGCCAAGGGCAGCCCAATGTCCGGCGAGTATACCAAAGACTTTTGGTTATAAAGGGTCTATATTAGAACACCAAACTTTCAAACTGTCGAGTGTTCTAATATCGAACCCTATGAATCAAAAATTTAGAACACTGAACATTCAGAACAGCAAATTTTTTCCTAGGGAAAATATTTGCTGTTCCAAAACACATACACACAACAGAAGCACACCAAACAATCAGCAATCCACACACATACACCTACTCTCTTACACCTAACCTAACCCTACACTAAATTATACATACACCACTAACTATCCACTTACCTTAACCCAATCCCTAACCCTAAGGTCCGTCACTATCGCACAGTCACCTCACCCGTACCCTAACCCTAACTCACCTAACCCTGCCCTAACCCTCACATCCACACAATCGCACACTTACCTGACCCGCACCCTAACCCTAACTCACCTAGGCCCGTCCTAACCCTCACGTCCACACAATCACACACTTACCTGAACCCCGACCCGTAACTTTTCACCACAGCGCCGAAAATACCGAAGCAACAGAAACAGACAACCAAATTCTTTCCCTAGGAAAAAAAAATCGTTTTTCTGTTTCTTCGATATTTTCAGTGTTCGCTGAAAATGGGTCGATATTAGAACACTCAACATTTTGAATGTTCGGTGTTCTGATACAGACCCATTATAAAGAGTATGCTGTACATCACACGTATGCTCCACATGCACTGCATGGGGCATAAAGATGACATCCGGATGTACCATCCTCAGAACTGAAAAGCACCAGTAGGAACAACAGTCCAGGGATACAAGTCAGTAACAAACTCATCCAAAAGGAGAAAGGACCAGGGCGAGGAGGGAAGAAGTGAATACTGCAACAATGAAGAGAAGGACATGTACTGTTATAGTAAGATTTTACACAACAGCACTATGTCCTTCCATATCACTGTGACAATATTCTTTACATCAGGGAAAATGCTAAAGCTCAGGAAGAAGATTGGCAGGAGGAAGGGTTAACAGAGCCCTCAAATCCATGGAGAATAGCCCTGGCAAAGTCAGCTCTGTCCCTAGAAATCACATCCAACTTATAATGCTTAGTAAAGATATGCACAGAAGTTCAGGTTGCTGCCTCAAGAACAAAGTTAGTAACCAAACCCTTGAAAAAAGCACAAGAAGAAGTCACAGCCCTAGTGGAATGAGCCTCAACAGAAGAATGAAGGCTCTTCCCATGGAAAGAATGGCAAAAAAGAACTAGCTTTAGATATCCAAGAATAAATGGTTTGCTTGGAAACAGCTAAACATAAAGACCTAGGATGAAAAGAAACAAAAAGCTATACAGATTTAGGAAAAGCTTTAGTTTTATCCAAATAATATCTGAGTTGTCTATGCATCTGAAAGAGGTAGAACCAGCAGATGAATGAGCATTCAGTCCAATGATCAAAGATGGCATTCAAAATGGCAGAAAGGAAGTTCTGAGGATGGTGCATCCAGATATCACCTTCATGCACTACACAGTGCATGGGGAGCATATGTGTGATGTATGGCATACCCTTTACAACCAAGAGGCTTTGGTATACTGGCCAGATGTCATGCTGCCCTTGGCTGGGGTTGCCTATTGTAAAGAATACTGCAACAGTGATATGGAAGGACATTAGACTATATCATATTTGGTTATATTAATGTGCTGTACTACATCAGAATGTGATGTAACTGCATTTAAATTACACAATTGCTTCACTACATCTCATTTCTAACCATGGGCCCTAGCACAAAACTCACCAGTTTTCACTAATCAGGACACTCATTTTTTTCAAAGTTAGCAGTTTCTAAATAAATAGGCTTTCCATTCCTGGTACAACCCAAATGAACCGCCAAAAAGTAAGTACCTCAGCTGGTCAAAATACAAAGTTATGTACTCGCCATAACGATCCATGTTTGTTGTCCATCTTGCCTTCATTTATTGTTGGTTAGGTTCAGAACCGAGAATCGGTTCCAATATGGCCTATACAAAAGCTTGAGAGCTTCCACCGGCTCGAGGCTATACCCTATCCCATCATGCTCCGGGAAGAATACCCAGATCTTGTTTGCAAATACTATCACGAGTAATAACATATAACTATATCCCAATAAAAAGGAACTAAGGAAGAGATTCAGAGAAACAAAGCCCAATTAGCAACTAACATCTCGATCCTCCAGAAGCGAAGGCTGGGGGTTAGGAGGGTGGGATACAAGAATGAAGGCGAGATGGACAACAAACATGGAATGTTATGGTGAGTACATAACTTCTTCATTGCTGGTTGGGACAGCATCCCTAGCACCTTCTTTCTTGGGTGGCTCAAGGGAAAATACTCTTCAGAACATTGGCCCTAAAGTAGGCCCTGTTCCTGGAGTCCAAATTAACTTTGTAATGTGTAATAAAGGTATGAGGCCTTACCCAAGTTGCTGCAGCACAAATTGAATCCATGGGTAGCCTTGCCTGAAAGGTGACGAGGTTGCTATCGCTCTTGTGGAATGGCCTTTTATCTTTCTTGGAAGTTCTCTATTCTGAGATGTATATGTGAAGGTTATACAATCAGTAAGCCACTTGGAAAGCGTGACCTTAGATATTGGGATGCCCTTCTTTTTATCTGAAAAAGATACAAACAGTTGGTCTGATTTCTTGAATTCCTTTGTTCTGTGTAGGTAGAAATGCAATTGTCTGTGTACATCTAATTGGTGTATTCTGTACTCTGCCTTGTTGCCATATTTTGGGGAAAAAACAGGCAAGTCAATGGATTGATTCAAATTCGCTTCAGAATATACCTTGGGGAGGAATAAAGGGTTAATTCTCAGGGATACTCTACCATTGTGGAAAATCAAGTAAGGGGGATGTATTGACAAAGCTTAGAGTTCTGATACCCATCCAGCAAACGTGATGGCTATCAAGAAGGTGGTTTTCCATGTTAGAAACTTCAGTTGACAAGATGATGCAAGAGGAAGGATCAAGGTGGACAACACAAAGTTAAGGTCCCAAGGAGCTGGTGGTTCTTTCACTGGAGGCCTTAATAAAAAGGTATCTTTCAAAAAAGCTTTGCAAAGCCTGTGGGACATGATTTTTAATCCTATTTCTCCAATATGATAGTTTGATATAGCAGCTAATTGAACTCGAATGGTAGCCACTGCTGCACCTTCATTGAAAAGTTTATCTAGGAAGTCTAATACGGTTTTTACAGGGGCAGTTAAAGGATCAATGTGATTGTTGAGCACCCAGCGGGAGAAGCTTTTCCATTTATTAGCATACAGTTTTCTAGCTGAAGCCTTATGGGATGAAATAAAAATATGTTTCACTGGAGAGGAAATATCTGGAAGCCTGGCTAGGAGTGGAAGTGGAGCAGTCAAGCTATTAGTTTGAGGGTTTGAATTGACAGATGGAGTGTCCCTAATGGATGAGTCAGGAGGTTTAGAACTGGGCCCAGAATCCAGCTCCTCCTGGAGATGGGGCCATAGAAAAGGGAAACAAATCTGATGAGGCCTGTATGGGGCAATGGGTATCAAACTGCTCCTCAATGTGCTGGCTTTCTGAAGGACTTTGGGAATCAAGGGAAAAGAAGGCAAGGCACAAAGAAGGACCAGGGGCCAAACATGTACAAGTGCATCCCTCGGTGACTCCCTATGTGGGGGGATCAGGACAAAGTAGCTGCTGCATTTGGCATTCATGGAATTGGCAATGAGGTCACAGCAAGGTTGGCCCCACTTGTGGAAAATCTGCTTCGCAATTTCTTGTTTTATGGACCACTCGTGAGGCATTACACTAGCTCTGCTAAGTTTGTCTGCTATCACGTTGGATTTCCCCAGGAGGTGCATTGCTATCAGAAAATGTTGGGAAGAAACTGCCCACTACCATACTCTCTGGGCCTCTCCACATAGAGAATAAGACTTGGTTCCTCCTTGTTTATATACCACACCACTGATATGTTGTCTGTCTGGATTGCAATTGTTCCTAGTGGAAGGGAGTTCTGGAATGCCTGCAATGCCAAAAGCACCACTCTCATCTCTAGGACATTGATATGCAAGTGGTTCTCGTATTCCTGCCAAACACCTTGGACCATCTCCCCCAGATAATGCCCCCCCCCCCCATTTGGGAAGGATCCATGGTCACCGTAACTGTTGGTTGTGGAAAAATTAACAGTCTGCCTAAATCCACCTCAGTAGAGTGAAGCCACAAGTGCAGATCCCTCTTGCAGGAGTCCTTTATGATAATCTTGTGAGACATGGGCAACTCCTGTATGGACCACTGGGTGAAAAGTAGCCACTGTAGAATCCTCATGTGTAGAAGAACCAAGGGTACCAAGGTTACTGCTGCCGCCATGATACCTAAAACTTTCAAAACAACCTTGGCTTGTACTTTTTTCTTCATTAAGAGGTTTGTGACTTGCTGACATAAGGTTTGAACCCTCTTGAAAGGAAGTTTGGCTAACATTTGCCTTGTATTTAAGTCTCCCCCCTATGAAGACAATATGCTGTGATGGCAGCAAGGCAAATTTTTCGAAGTTTATTGTAATGCCTAGCTGAGAGCAAAGATGAATGGTGGTGTCTCCTGCTGGATGGACAGATGAGGAAGACTCAGACAATTCCTTTTGGGTGGCTGCCACCACCACTATGGCATCTACATGGACACCTTTTGTGAGGAACTCCCTATCTGAGGGCACAGTAATGAATTTATTTGGCCTCCTAGGAACAGGTTCCACTGAATCCGGAGAGAATGACGCGTTCCAACTGACTACATTCATGACCTGGTTGAAAGTCGGAGACACCCAAGAGGTGGAAGGGTGACACCCAAAAGTCTCCAGGTACACAGACTCATCAGCAGAAGGGTTGATGGACTTCCAGCCATCTCTCTGTTTGAGGACCTCTAGGATGTCTGCAAAGGAAATATCCTCAAAGAATTACAGTGGGGACCCTTCTGACTCATCGAGGTCCATGTCTGACGTTTGTGAGGGACCTCCTTGGAGGAGTACTCCGGTGAGGTTTTGGAAGAGATCACTTTGCCCAATGGGGCGTCCTGTGGTTTTGGGTCTCCACGCCTGGGTGGAAGTGATGGTATCGAGATGGATACTGGTGCCTTTGAGGAAAGAGTACTAGGACCTGAGAGCGAGTAATTAGGGGTGACAACACACTCCTCATCACCTCAAAAGCTTCTGTCCCTTGATCCGAGGAGGCCTCTGGCTCCAAGGAACCAGAACCCCCCAAACCAAGGCAGTGGGCTTCGAGGCTGATGAAGGCACCGAGCTCACGAGCGCCGAAGCCCCGAGGTAGATTCAGGTCAAACAACTGTCTAGCCCGACTCTCCTCCCCGGACCCAATGGGAAAGCATCAGCTCCTAGACCCCTCGACTTCCAATGGAGCCATGGAGGTCAGAGCAGTAGTCAGGCCCAACTATCCTGGAGTAGGTCTCAGCACTGATGGTTCCGCTACAATTGGGTCCAAGCACTCCAGCTCCGAAGCCCCAGAATGGGTCGGAGGAGGAATCAATGAAGGGGAAGAGATGTTGGTCAGCTCCGAATCACTCTGGGTCAGAGTCAACAGTATCTTGGCCAGTGCTGGCATCCATAACAGCCTCTTCACCACTCACTCCACATCATCATCTGAAAGGCATCAGGAGGATAGAAAGGATAGAGTTGGAGACCTCACAGACTGTAACAGCGGGGATCTCAAGACTGAGGAGACCAGTACCAATATGGGGGAACGGCTCCAAAATTGAAACTCTGTCAGTTCCCAGATCACAACTGAAACCAAAGAGGTAGATTTCTCAGGCCCAAAAACCTTCGGGTTCGAAGATGAGTCCTTAGCCTGTTTTTTTGTTGGCTCCAACATTCAAGCAGCAGAACATGTCCTCTTACTTGACTTTTCAGATCTGGAGGACGGAGATTTTTCAGAAGTTTTTGAGGTACTCTGATTCTCTTCCAAAGCCTCAGAAAAAGGGTTTTTTAACAAACCACTGTCTATGACCTTGTTCCTTCCTTCCATCAATACCCTAGAACTAAAGGCATGACAGAAAGAACAAGACTCCTGCAGGTGGACAGCACCCAAGCAATACACACAGCTAGTGTGTCCATCAGTTATTGACATTTTTTGACTACACTTGTCACATTTTTTGAAACCCGAAGATTTTGTTTCTTTAGGATTCTTAGACATTTCTACCAGTATAACACGCTACCAGAAAAAACAACCACAAGAAAAAACAACACTTTTTTATATGTAGATAGAGTTAACAGGAAACTAACCTTATAACACTAACATAGAAATAGAAATATATTATACTTATATAGAAGGAGGTAAGGGAAAGAAAGCCCTCTAACTTAAACGGGCCCAAGGGAGCCCTCTAACTGAAATGGACTACCCAAGGAAGACAAGAAAAGGGAAACTATTTCAAATTCTCTAACTTAAAAGAGTTTGCCAGGATAGGGAAAAACAGGCCTAGCAGTAGACGATGGCCACCAGAAAAACAAACAACAGCAACAACAAACACCGGAAACAACATACCAGTCCTAATGGCTAAATATGTTAACTACAATAACAACAATTATTTTTAAACTAGTTTTTTAATCAACTTAGCAAAAAATATAAAAAAGAAGTTTAAATTTATCCAAGAACCTGCATGGAGCACCCAATCTTGTTTAGTGGCAAATGAGATCTGGGTATTCTTCCCGGAGCATGATGAGATAGGGTATAGCCTCAAGCTGGTGGAAGCTCTCGAGCTTTTGTATAGGCCGAGTCAGAACCAATTCTTGGTTCCGAACTCAAGCAGCAATGAATGAAGGTGAGATAGGACAACATAACATCAGTAGTTTGCTACTAATATAGATAACTAGAGCAGGATGCAGTATGTATACAGTCTAAAAATAAGTTGCAATCTAAAGCAAACATGTCTGTTATGATGCTAACAAATTCAGGTAAAAGTAATACATAATTTGTTGATGGGATTTTTCAAGTAATATAGCAATGCATACTAAGCTGTCTGTCCAGAAGAAAAGTTGTGACATGAAGCAAAGACAACTGACATGTTCCCCCATCCCATTAATGTTCACTTCTGAGGTACTACCATGTAAAAGTCCTACACCTGCTACTTCCAACTGGTATCACCCATCTGATGACATGCACCAACATTGACATCTATTCCTCATTACAATGCTTGATAGTGAATCCCTCACCTCTTGTCAGCCAAAAGAACCATCATCATCATGCAGCAGGTGCAGAAACTATATATATATATATATATATATATATATATATATATATATATATATATATATATATATATATATATATATATATATATATATATATCAACTGATAAGTAAGTGCTGGCATATTTTTTTACAGAGATATCATTTGTTCCCAAATTCACAATGCATTCAGACACTACAGCAGTGGGGAAAAAACTCTGTTTTTAATCTCTGTATGAATTTGTGGTGTTATCATATTTACAGTGAAAAGACCTACAATCAGCCACTCGGAAAATTACATCATTGAATATCAGTGTTCTGACACAGATTCTTGTTGTAAACCTTTCATGAGTTCACCAAATAAGGTAGGTAGGATTTTATTTTGTTGCCATAGGGTTACTCACTTACTGGATTAAGGTTGTACATACCCTACTGCAGCATGGCTCCCCTAAACCCTATCTCACCACAATCTGTGAGTACTAATTTCAGCAGTTCTCCTTAGTGTTTAATCCCTCCAAGCTGGTGTCATCAGCCCCCTTTAGGCTACAAGTGACAGGGTTCCTGTAGGTGGTGAACAAGCCTGGAAGCTACCACTGCTACTTTCACAGGCAGACTCAAATGTGTTGTGGCCCCCTCCCTATACAAGCTGGCATCATGCTGAACACAGATGAGCTGACTGGAACTCTCCTTACCCGCTCTCTCACTCAACCTGGCTACTGTTCTCTGCTCTGGTCTCCAAGAGAATTAGACAGTCCTTCAACCTTTCTTTCAAAAAGGCAAGTAGGCTTAGCCTTGTCATTCCTTCCCCACCCTCTGCCAGCTTTAACAGGCACCTGAGCCACTAAACAAATGAGTTGTCTGGGAGATAGTCATGGCGTTTAGTCCTTTATAACAAAGAGTTGGTTGGCAGCAGGAATTGTAATGCCATCTAAAACATGACTGGAGCTTTTCTCCCCGGGCCTCCGCTGAAAAGGGACATGTATCCAGTCGGACCATCCCGGTTAACAAATGTAAAATAAAATAAATAAATAAATAAATGACTAACTGGTTAACTGAAAAAAGTACATATTTCTGAAACAGAAGGGAAAATTTACATCTAAAAAAAACTGAAGAGTAGAAATAAAACGAGACAAAAACATGAAATAAAAATCAGAAACAATTACTTTATAACACAAGGACATTGAAATGCTCATTACAAATTCAACATTCAAATTCTAAATATTGATCACACCACATTTAATATGTCCTTTCATATCAAAAACACCTAAAACAAGTATATTTCTTTCTGGTACTACAACAGATGATGCAGCATAGTAAAGGTGAAAGAGGCATTTAACTCCATCCCAAAGCATGCATAATTTCCCGTCTGCAATACAGAAACATGGGTTCACTTAGCACCCAGAATACTGGAAGACAACGAGAGGTAAAGGAAATCAGTAGAGCAGATGCTCAGTGCATATTATGTGAGGAAGTGCAGGATTAAGGAAATTCTGAAGACTGACTGCCACAACAATGGTGATGTGTCGATTGTGGCAGATATAGTATATCAAACAGGAGAACATGGAGGACGGAAACATTCTCACAGACACTTCAGCATCATATATTCTAAAGTATTGGTAGATGTGGCTAATGGCATTCTTTGTCTGAAGAAGTCTCTATGGTGAGACAAAAGCGCTCATGTTGTTTTATTACTTTAATAAATTCTTGAAGCTGTTGGACTGCAACTGGAGCCCTTTTTTATTCATTTTTCTGGTTGAATTGTGATTTTGTCATATTTTATAGGTGTGGGTAAGACCTTATAACACTTCTACAGACACCAGCAGAGTGTAATGGCCTTGTGCAACTACCATTTGCCCTCACACATTAGACAATAATAAACAGAGGCTTCCTAAAATAAATATCTTATCTGTAACTAGCACTTGCACAATTTCAGAAAATAAAAATTAGAAAGAAATGCTACAAATGGCAAGCATTTTTGTATTGCCACTCCTTTTAATTATAAATACTAATGCTGAGATCTGTATATCTTGGAGCACAAGGACAATTCAGAGGTACATCAACCTTGGATTTGTATATATACTGCTCTTTTGTCATACAATTGCTATTCCAAGAATCAAATTCTAGTAATTGTAATTTCAACAGCAACCCAAAAATGGGCAACTGGATAGTTCCAGAGAATTTAATATCATCATTGGGGGAAGAAATGCACACAAAAATATGTCTAGGAGGGGATTTCAAAACGTTTGTGCACACCCTTCCTGAACCAAGATAAATTAAAGGTGACAGACAAAAAGTCCAAACATTTCTAAGAATGACAATTATGGATAAATGTTAACATCATTAAAAATACACCTGAGTGGAATTATCATTTTTCCCTTAATTCTCTTTTGCATTAAAAAAGTGGAGTATGCCAAGAATGTGTGTGTGTGTGTATGTGTGTGTGTGTGTGCATGCGTGTGTGTGTGTATCTGTGTCGGACAGACTGAGGTGGGTGACGTAAGGGGTATGAGACACAGGAGCGGGCATGAACCAGTTCAAAAGCACAAACGTAAAAAGACCATTTTCTTTTCAAGTTAATGATGCTACAGTTAGTGCCCAAGAAGCTGTATGCTAGTTAAGCAGAGGTCAAGAAGTCAGCAACAGGGGTCTCAGAATTAAATATGAACTGCATTGTAGGGTCAAAATAAATACCTTAATCATGCAGGAGCAGGATTCATTGCAAGCAAGGGAGTGTGATTTGTTATGGCTCTGGGGGCTCAACAAAGGAGAAACATTTAGGTTACTGACAGGCTTCAACAGCACCAATATGTAAGATAATCTATGAGGATGGTGAACGGTAAAATTAGGAGGTGACTAGTAAAAGATTTAATGTCAGCAGCTTTTTTTCCTTCTGAGATGGTATGAGTGAGTGAGTGTGTGTGTGTGTGTGTGTGTGTGTGTGTGTGTGTGTGTGTGTGTGTGTGTGTGCGCGTGCGCGCGTGCATGTACCCTGAGACAGACTGACATTTCATCCAGAATTGGATCACTACCTTTTATCCACTGATTATTAGGTTAGGCTTCTGTTTACACATGGTAGAAAAAAACATGAATAAATGGTAGCGTAATACAATATGTAATTAAATGTTATGGAATCTTTAACAGACGTAGCTTCACCCTATCATATTTTAATGTTTATAAGTACCATGCAGCAACAATACCCTTTACAACTGTTAGAAATGGGTTCACAGCTGATATTTAAAATCGCATTTTGCTTGTTTTGTTACATTGAAATAAAGTGCAAAACACCCACTCAGCCACTAATATGGCTTAATGTCACGTGCTTGCAAATAATGCCATGAAAATAAATATGAAAAATAAACATTGAACCAGTATACAAGTGACAGGAAGTATACAAATCAAGGACAATAAAAGTATGAAATCAGTCTAGGTGGCTCATTTCCAACAAACGTGACAAACAGTATTAGAGAATCATCTTAAATCCCTACTTTTAAGAGCTATGAAAAGTTCTGCTTGCAAGAGAAGCCATGCTTCACTGTGTGAGACTGTGATCCACAATTTGCCCTCAGACATACTGTTGGCCAATTCAGTGGATCTCGGTGGGATACAGATCAGCACACTTCTCTTCACAGAGGAAACTAATTCATTTTCACTGAAACTACCAACTCCCTGTAAGAGATTTGAAACCGTAGACTGTGATTTCCAATACTTTGAAAATTCAAGCAGTAGCACGCTGAATTTTGAAACTTGCAGTTATATCTTTCAAATTATGCATTTGTGGGGAGGAGGAAGTTTGCCACCTATAACTCCAACATTCAGGGTTACATATCTTGTACCCCTGAAACTTATATTTACTATGTATGTGATAATTGTAACTCACAGTTAAAGTCACTGCCATCTCAGACTTCTTGTACATTTGCAATCCACACACATATTTCTGCAGTTTCAAGGATTGCAATTTTGCCTTTCTAAAGGAACTTGTAAAGCACCAACAATATGCTGGAAAAGTTTTTGCAAAAGCAAAAAAGAAAAAGATAGTTTAGTTTGTATAATTCAGACAGTAACTTTACCACTAGCCATACCTGAGTACTGACATTCAAGCTCCTGAGAAGAATTAAATGTGCCTGACATTCCTAAAAAAAGGATAATAAATCTGTTAGCTAAACATTAAAAACAGCAACACCAACTATCACAAAGCAGTATAATTTTCTTCATAAGAGAAATTAACACATTTGTATTCTGGTTATTTCGCTATATTTAAGATGTAATGTACGGACACGTGCTCTTACATAAACCCAGCCACCATGTACCTGAAACAGTACTTTATTCACATATTTGTAACTTGAACTTAATCAGCACAGTCAGAAACAGCCTGAATGTAAAAGAAAAAAATAGTCATTGAGGTGTCATAACTAAACAACAACCAGTAACATATACGAGAGATTAAATTATTTTTTTCAAGAATTATCTAAATTTACAGCTCTGTTAACAGCATATTACATATTTACACAGAAACAGCCCTGTTAGTGTTATATCCTGTACTTCTAAGAATTAAGAATTAAAGCTCAAATAATTTTATGATCCAAAAACATAAAATTATTAAGATTATATTGCAAATACATAAATCACTGATAGCAGAAAGATCAGGGATACACTTTAGAAAAATAAGCATACTTCCCAACCAACAGTAAAAAGCACCGTTATTGAGCAGGAATGGTTCAGTGGTCTTCAGCATGACTGCGTTTCCCTTCTGCAGTTAGTTACCATGCATTCTATTTGCAAATGCAGTCACAAGACAGACTGATGTGGCTTATCTAAAGGCTAAACTATAAACAGATAACACCTAATTCTTTGGTAGGTACTGTACCATATATGTGAAACTACAGCCTCTCCTCCAAAAGAGTTCAGAGGTAATGCCAAAGGTGTTATCAATACAAAGAAGGTGTGGGAATATTTGGTATAATGGTTAATGTTTTCACTTCACAGTCACAAGGCACAATGCTTGATTCTGACCTCTGTTAATTGGCTAGGCCTAAAATGGTCTTTCAGGGCAGTTAGCCTAGTATTCACCTATGACCCTACAAAGCCAGAGGAGACATGTTCATTTTTTACTTACTTAGCACCTGGTTATTGTGGACATAGATAACTTAGCTCACCAAATCATAATGATTGCCTGGTTCAAATACATGCACTTATCTAGACGTCAGTTGTTTTTCACTATACAGCTCAACAAATTGTGTACAGATACAAACATTGGTGGTCAATAGTTATTTCACTTAGGTTCATAGGTTCATAGATAGGTATTAGGCTATTGGCCCTGGGGCCTATACAAGCCCAGCCAAAAAGGTATCCTGGCTTTTGCCACCCAAGAAAATTATTTTCCTGTGCCACTGTCGAGCAGAGCCACAGAGGTGATCCCCGGGGTGAATTTCCTATTTCCCATCCAATCATCAAGATTTTTCTTGAAGAGTGCTAATGAGGAGCTTTGTTTGATATAGATAGGTAGTTTATTCCAGATTATGGGAAGTCTCTGGGACAGGAATCTATCCCTCCAGCATGTTCTGTTTATTGTGAGACAAGGTTTAGGTCCCTAGAGCGTGTAGCTCAGAGGGATTGGGATTTCTTTAAGTGGAGCATGTCCAACAGCTCTGGGTTTGACATAGATTTGTATGTTAGGCAGACATCACCTCTGAGCAGGCGATATGCGATGGAGTAAAGCTGAAGTTTTTTGAGATGGTCTGCATAGGGCATTTGTTTGAGGCCAGTAATCCTCTTTGTGAGGTATTTCTGTGGCCTTTCCAGTTGTTATAGATGTCTTGTGATGTACATACCAAAAGGGGCGTTGCACTCTATGCGTAATGCGAGTGATGAGTGATGGGAAACAATGACCTCTTTTTTTTTTTGTGAAGAAACCTGTGAACAGGTGGTGTGCCATAGAAAGGATTTCCTAACTACTGGGGTGATGTGATTATCAAAGGAGAGACCACTGTCTTCCTGTGTCCCAAGGTCTCTTGTCACATTTTCGGTGTTAAGTATACTACCACCTATGTTGTAATTCATGGGTACAGAGTTTTTACCAAAGGGGATGACAATGCACTTTTTGGCATTGAGCTTGAGAACATGACTTTGACACCAGGCATTTATCTCAGTGAGGTCCTTTTGTAGGATGTCCACATCATTAGGAGTTTCGATTATGGCTCCTAGTTTGCAGTCATCTGCGAACTTCATTAGCCAAAGACCTTCTGTGTTAGCCTGTACTTCAGAGAAGTAGATATCAAACAGGAGAGGACCCAGGACTGAACCCAGTGGAACTCCACTTGTCACTTGTCTGAAGTCGGATTTGGAGTCTGCTACTTTCACAGTGTGGGTTCTGTCAGTGAGCCAATTGGCAACCCATCTTATGACATAGGGATTTATACCTAGTTTAGTGAGTTTATCTATAATTCCAGGGTGGGGGATGGTGTCGAAAGTCTTGGCAAGATCTAGATAGGCTGTGTGAACCACCTTACCCTTGTCTACAGCTTTGGTGACTGCTTCAAAGAAGTCTATCAGGTTTAGGAGACATGATCTGCCTTTACAAACACGAACTGGGTGGGGTCCAGAGTTTGGAGATTACCAATGTCTTTGTTTATAAGTTCCATGATGATACGTTCCATGACCTTGCAGAACAGGCTCGTCAGGCTAATGGGGCGGTATTTCCTGGGGTCCGTGGTGGCTCCCTCCTTGTGCAGTGGAATAACCATCACTGTGCGTCATTCAGTGGGCACAAAGCCTGAGGTGAGGCTATGATTGAACATGGTACTTAGGTGGGGTGCCAGTTCGTTCTGTAGTTCGTGTAGAATGCAGCCTGGGATGTTATCTGGTCCCATGGATGTTGTGTTCTTGGCTTTGGAGAGTGTGGTTTTTACCTGTGCAGCCGTGATTACAGGAACTTTGCATTCTTCCGGTATAGAGATGGGCTCTTTAGGGGGTGAGGGGGGTAAAGTTAGCACTGAACCTATCTGCCAGGATGTTGGCAATATCAGTTGGGTCTGTATATTTAGTGCCATTGTGCTGTAACTCAGAGCAGATCTGAGCATTGCCATTGAGATTCTTGACATAGCTATAGAATGCTTTGTGGTTGTCTTTAGAATCAGTGGCGATTTTGTTTTCATAACTAGATTTGGAGGATTTTATCAGGGATTGCAGCTTCTTACTGAGGCTGACCAGGGAGCTCCTTCACTAATGGGGTTTTACTCTCTTTTGCAACAGTTTCTTCCTACTGTTGTACAGTTTGTTTATGGCAGGGGACCACCAGACTGGCTTCCTTTTTTTGGAGGATAGCATCTTAGTTCTGTTTGGGATAGCACGATCCATGCACTCATGTAAGTGCTTATAAAGTGCAATTGTGTAGGATTCAGTAGTCATAACTGTATTGTCCATCTGCATGGGTGACATGAAGTTCATCACTTCTGTCTTATGAAGCATGAAGTTGGTTTTGGAGAAATTTTTTACCATGGTTTCCTTAATGGGGGTGGGGGCAGGACGTGGATATCTAGGATAATTAGCTTATGGTCAGATTGGACCAATGAGGCATTGACTTCAGGTGTGGAACACCAGTCACTCATGTTGGTAATGACTAGATCTAGGATATTGTTTCCCCTGGTGGGGGTGTGGATAAGTTGATCCAAGACATTGGAGTTTATGAATTCCAGAAAGCTTTGAGTGAAGGAGTAGGTACATGAGTAGTTTTCCCAGTTAATAGTGGGGTAGTTGAAATTGCCCATTATTAGGGTTTTTGGTTGAACCCTAATACTTTCCAGTACATCAAGAAAAGAGGAGTGGGAATCCTGGGGCATGGTGGGTGATCTGTAGCAAGCTACGATTTGGATTGCAGTTTTGCCCAGAGTTAGTTGCACTTGGATAACCTCGGCTGCATTATGCTAAGCAACTAGCCTGGAGGTGTGGATATCCTTAATGAATATGGTCACACCTCTGCCTTTGGTGTTACGGTCCAGGTTACATGGGTGAAAAGTGTGGTATGAGTTATAGCCTGATAGTGCAGGGGTACTCTCTGGAGCCTTGAACCAGGTCTCAGTCACTGCACAGATATCGATGTTCTCCATTTTAAGGAGTGCCTTGAGTGAGTGCGTTTTGAGATTTAGACTTCTAGCATTGAGTAGCATCACCCTAAGTTTTTGCTTACCTGTTCCTGTTACGGTGGTGAATTTGTCATTTGAACCTTGCCTAAAAAAGGCACTATAGGGGCGGCAAGAACCTTAGCCAGTATCCGGAATACCAGGGGTGACAGGTGCAGGCCATCTCCGGCAAAGCATTGTGGTCTGTCGACCATGTCATTCCAGGCAGACAGATACTGGATCCCTTTAGAATGGCACCAGAAGCTTAGCCAATTGTTGAAGTCAATCATTTTGTCCTTGTACTGCGGCATCATTCTGGGTGATGGCAGAATGCTACTCAGGGCTAGGGTCATACCTGCCTGGGCTACAAGATCAGCAAGCTCTTCCATGTCTCTTTTCATGTAGTCCAGGGAGGTATGTCTCAGGTCGTTCACACCAACATGGACAATGACAGACTCATATTTGTACTTGTTGTGGAGTGACCTGAGTGCATGGGTTATGTGGCGAATCCTGGCACCTGACAGGCAGCTGACAGTAATCTTCTCCTTGTTTAGCCTGGTGAGTGGGACATCAGTGTGCCTGACTATAGAGTGTTGGGTACATTGTTTTGCCTTATTGGCTGTGATTGAGTGGCACACTGAGTCTGCAGGCTATGTGTCATTTGGGTTTTGTTGGGGGGTGGAGGTTGCTTGCATTTCTGCTTTGGAGATCTCTGTTGCTTCAGCAGATTATTATCGAGAGCCTCTGAGAATGTTTTTGTGTTTCTATGTGTGGATTTTGGTGGTGTAGATTTAGTGAGACTATGTGATGAGTGTGGTGTGGTGCAAGTGTTTACCTTCTCCTCTTGACTGTCAAGTTCAGTCTTGATTGGAGAGAGCTTTACCTCCAGTTTTGCTAGATAAGTGCATCTCTCACAGGTTGTAGTGTTGGGTGGTAGGAGGAGAGGGTTGTCTGTGTACATGAGGAAATTTCTACATTGCTTCAAGATGCCCAGATTCATCAGATAGACAGAAGAGAACACTGGGAGCTGACCCTTGGACATGCCTGAATAAAAAACTATTTTCCTCTAGATAAGTGAGGAAAGTGAGTACAACAGCTGTTTTTCTCTAAGCAAGTGAGGAAAGTAAGTACCAAAACTGTTTTCTTCTAGGTAATGAGGAAGGTTGAGTGCTGTAGTAATTAATAGGTTATTTAGTGCTTACAAGTTCTGAACAAGTGCTGATCACGAATAAGCAAATTCAAGTGCTAAAACTAAGAATCTGTATCTGGACTAAACTAGTTACAGAAAAGGGGGGAAACAAGTGCAAATGTGGGCTGGAAAAACTTCCCAAACTACAATTTCTGGGCCAGAACCACTCCTTATGTGGTAGATAGGTTACCTAGTGCTTACCACTCCCACTGATAAGCTAGAAGGCTTCCCTTCAACACAGGCTCAGAAGCTTGCATACAGCCCTGGATACAACAAATCTGAATCTGGACAACACTAGTTACAGGAAAGGTATATATGTTTTATATATAATATATATATATACAGCAAAGTAGCTAAAACAGCAGTAAAAACAACTCAAATGCAGTGCAAGCTAGCACACTTGAGTATGTAGCAATGTTAGACCAAACAGTTTAAAAATGCAATTAAATTAAAAATGACTAAAAACAAGTGCAGAAGGAGTCTATTAGGTAGAATGAGTTAAAGAGATGGGACTGGGGGGGGGTGTCCCAGATCAAATCTACAGTAGGGGTGGGCAACTGAAAAAGCCTCCAAATTTAAACAAGACAGGAATAGGGAGGGTGGGTATGAGAAAACCAACACCTTCAGCAGAGATCTGAAAAACTATACAGTGGAGCAAAAATAACAGTGCACATCTCTGAAGTCAGCCAGCAATGATATAAAATTAGTCAAACAACATTTACCAGTACACAACTCTGAAGTGCCAGAAAAATATACTCAGCTCTGTATATCTCAAGATAGTTTGAAGAGCACTCTGTCAGGACACAGGAAGGCTCCAGCAATGACATGCAGGCTGTTACTAAGAGGGTCTAATTCTATACAATTAATCCTTGAGATAGTCAGATAGCACACAGGATGTAAAACCAGTTAGACCAACTTAAGACACAGAGAAATAGGGAGAGGGGGAAAAACACCTTCAGCAGAGATCTGAAAAACTATACAGTGAAGCAAAAATAACAGTGCACAACTCTCAGCCAGCAATGATATAAAATTAGTCAAACAACAATTACCAGTACACAACTCTGAAGTGCCAGAAAAATATACTCAGCTCTGTATATCTCCAGATAGTTTGAAGAGCACTCTGTCAGGACACAGGAAGGCTCCAGCAATGATATGCTTTCACACAAATGACTAGTACTAAGTCAGGCAGGGGAAAGTTATCTGTCCAACCAGCTTGGAGTTGTTAGATTCATCCCTACAGATTCAAACATCAGAGTAGCACAATAAAAAATAATTCTGTGAGGAACTCAGTCTAACTGGGGATCTTCAAGTGTGTCTCTTGAAATAGTTTCAGAGAATGGAGTTGTAGTCTCCCACAGTGACTGACATTCACCATCTTCTTTCAAAGCAATCCACAATCTGCTCTACCCTTTATATCACCACTTCTGTGATGCCACCATATACAAAAGACTTAGCATCTCCACATGCTTCTCGACTTTTTTCTGACCTCACCTATCCTCACTTATTGTTCCCCTTTTGATCTTTGATGTGCAGCACAACATTCATTTATATTATTTTGCAAGTATTTTAACTCTTCTTATTCTCAGAAGCGGTTAGCAATAATTTTTGGTTAGTGATTTCTTGGCAATTAATGCCTGTTTGTATCATTGTTGGTTTGGCCAATAAAAAGTAGATTTGTGTCAGTAAACGTACCATAACAGTAAAGGTTCATATAATCACTGCTGCAGCAGTCTAAGCTATATGGGTTATTCCCTGCATAAGATTTAACAGCTGGCCAGATTCCAAAGATTCAAGGCACCTTCCCTGTGCCCAAACTGTTACTCAGCTCAAGCTGAACTGACTAAAAAGACAGGTTTGGGTGCCAAGCTTTCCAGGGCTTTCCTGCCGTTGAAGAGAGTGCTCCTCTACTGGCGTTTGAGGATATTTGGTTGGATTTACTATTCCACTGCTGGTCATTTAAGTTCCTTTGGAAAAAAGCATTCTACATAGTTCATAGATTAATACTAGGCTGACTACCCTTATGAGCCATTTTAAGCCTACCCAATTACCTCATGTGAGAATCAAACCCTGTACCTTGTGTCTGTAAGGTAAATGCCTTAACCATTATGTCAGCCTCCCCCATATTAATGTGCAATATTAAAATGTATTTTCCTGTTAAGGAAACTATGTTTTTAGTTAGAAAGTGTGTTTTTATTGACAGTCATATGACTTTACTGTACTTTTAAATGGAAGCGCACTTTTGTGTTTCACAGATTAAAAGTTGGTTTAAACATTCTAAAACCATTTTATTTTAGAGAAAATGTGTTTAAATTACTTTTGGGGGCTGGTAAAGTGTATCGAATGATTTTTACTGTGTTTTTAATTGGGAAAAGTGACTTTATACTACTTTTGAAATTTTAACATCTTGTGCTGTTCAGTTTGCCATGTAAAGAGGCACCATTTTTGGCTTGACCATGGAACAAACTACTAGCCCAATGGTCAGTCCTTCTTCCAGCCACAAAAAGAAAAAAATTAACTAAATAGATCAAGCTGACTAATGGTTTATGTGCGTGAAAGGTGCCCTGATGCTTCGGAAGCTAAACGGCTTTTATACCCTACTGCAGCAGTGATCAATACAAAGAACATCACCATCTCTCGGCTCCTTGTAGATTTCCTGAAGTGAAAGAAAAAGCACTACTGAATTTCTTACAGTTTTTTTTTAGATTTATCAAACAAAACAAGAACAACATAGCATCAGTACTTAATAGAGGAATAAAAAAGCTTGCATTATAAGCTTATGTCTTTCAGCATTAGCACATTTTACTGGAGTATAAAGTCTGCACAAGGCAGCCACTTATGCTGAAAAGTAGATTTCAAAATATAGATTAACTACCTAAAACCAATTCTCTCTTTTTTCTATATGATTTTTGACCCTGTGTCTTCCAATCATCAAGCCTCCACCTCTTAATTATGCCCTCACTCAGAAATTTCACCTGTATCAAGGCAAGAGCTGATTGGTGGTGGTGGTGGGGGGGGGCATCATTCAGGCAGTCATGATTTTGCTTTATGTCCTCATTGGCATACTGGTCATAAAGGCATTTGGATTGGCCTAACCCACCCTTCAGTGTGAGGAACTATGTCACTATGGAGTCCAACAATGCCTACCCTATATAAGTGTATGCTTCTGCACATAGGTGTTGAAGGTTACCACCTGGTAGTGGCTTGGTGTGCTTAATATTTGCCCCAGGTCATATATTTGCATCACAATTCCTCTTCTAAGGGACAGTGTCAGTGTATGGCTGGATCCAAATCAGCATACTCATCCTCTCCTACCGACTCAGACAAGTGCCTCAGCCACTAACTGAAACTGGGTCACCTTGGCCATAATCAAGGCTTCATTTCTCAGTACTTTTATTTGCTTATATATATTAAATGGGTAAGCCCACTGAACACAAGTGTCCCTCTTCAGGCATGACTTGAGAGCACTGCCTGGTCAAGTGACTTGCTTAGGAGTTACACAGCAGGCAAATATAGGAGGAAAGAATCAAACCATGTACCCTTTACTACAGGAAGGAGGCTGCTAACAGCTCACAACCTTAATTTTCTGTGCTATCTGCCAGACTTTGCAATTGGCTACTAAAACTGGTTCAGCCAAGTCTCTTTTTCTGGCATATAATTACACGGGACAGTTTTATTTATCCTAAATGAATTCAGTATTATAATTACAGAGCTTGTTTATAAGAAGAACCTGATTGTGATGGGGTTGGCCAAGAGTCCCAAAAGGCTGGTTCTCCCACACACTGCAAAGTCCCCTAAGCTGTGTCACTTCCAAAGGAATATATTCAGTGTGCAGTACCATACCCAGAGCTCTGCACATACTAGTTGTCAGGGATTTGTTCTTAATGTCATTGGTTTTGCCCTAGACCGATTAATTCTCTTAGGAGTACTTATACAAAATGTCTCTCAATTCCGTCTACCTTCAAATATGATCTGGTAGTTTTGGTTTCCATTTCTGTTAAAATGACATGTGGTCTGAGGTTTTTTATCTTGAAGCTCCCCCAAGAACTTGAACCTAATGACTTAGCTCTAAGATAATATGGTGACTCACCTGGCATGAGCATCTCTATAGACTCCATTTATTGTTCTCAGCCCACCAACCACATTCAGCATCAACTTACTCTTGAAGTGCAACTGCTAGATATTCATACCAAAGTGTACACTTTGAATGATCACCATAAATTCTAAAACAGGTGATAAAAAATATTAAAGACTCCTTTTTTCAAGCTTATTGTTTGAATCTTCTCAATTATAGCAGTTATTCTACAATGCTATATTTTCCTATAGTGCCTTTTTTAGGCAAGGTTCAAATGACAAACTCACCGCCATAACAGGTACAAGCAAGCAAAATATGAGGGTAATGCTAGAAGTTTAAACCTCAAAATGCAGTCACTCGAGGCACTCCTTAAAATGGAGAACATCGACATCTGAGCAGTGACCGAGACCTGGTTCAAGGCTCCAGAGAGCACCCCTGCATTACCAAGCTATAATTCATACCACACCTTTTGGCCACCTAACCTGCACCAAAACACTAAAGGTGGAGGTGTGTCCATATTCATTAAGGATTTCCACACCTCCAGGCTAGTTGCTCAACATAATGCATCTGAGATTATCCAAGTGCAACTAACTCTGGGAAAGACCGCAATCCAAATTGTAGCTTGCTACAGATCCCCCACCCTGCCCCAGGATTCCCACTCCTCATTTCTTGATACACTGGAAAATATTAGACTACAACCTAACACCCTAGCAATGGGCAATTTCAACTTCCCCACCATTAACTGGGAAAACTACTCATGTACCAACTCTTTTGCTCAACGTTTTCTGGAATTCATAAATTCCAACTCCTTGGATCAACTTATCCACACCCCACCAGGGGCAGCAATATCCTAGACCTGGTCACTACCAACATGGGCAACTGGTGTTCCACACCATAGGTCAATTCCTCATTGGTCAGATCTGATCACAAGCTAATCACCCTAGACATCCACATCCCGCCCCCACCCCCATTAGGGAAACCACCGTAAAAAATTTCTCCAAAGCCAACGTCACACTTCTTAAGACAGAAGTGGCAAACTTCATGACACCGATGCAGACAGACAATAGAGACACAACTGCTGAATCCCACACAAATGCACTTTATAAGTACTTACACGAGTGCATGGATCATGCAATCCCTAACAGAACCAAGATGCTATCCTCCAAAAAAACGAAGCCAATCTTGTGGTCCCCAGCCATAAACAAACTCTACAACAGAAGAAAGAAACTGCTGTAAAAAAGAGTAAAAGCCCATGATTTGAGGAACTCCCTGGTCAGCCTCAGTAAAAAGCTGAGATCCCACATAAAATCCTCCAAAGCTTGTTACGAAAACAAAATTGCCACTGATTCTAAAGACAACCACAAAGCATTCTATAGCTATGTCAAGAATCGCAATGGCAACACACAAATCTGCTCTGAGTTACAGCACAATGGCATTAAATATACATGACCAACTGATATTGCCAACATCCTGGCAGATAGGTTCAGTGCTAACATTACCCCCCTCTCACCACCTAAAGGGACCATCTCTATACCGGAAGAATGCAAAGTTCCTGTGATCACGGCTGCACAGGTAAAAACCACACTCTCCAAAGTCAAGAACACAGCATCCATGGGACATGACAACATCCCAGGCTACATTCTACATGAACTACGGAACGAACTGGCAACCCACCTAAGTACCATGTTCAGTCATAGCCTCACCTCAGGCTTTGTGCCCACTAAATGGCACACAGCAACAGTTATCCCACTCCACAAAGGGGGAGCCACCATGGACCCTGGGAACTACCGCCCCATTAGCCTGACAAGCCTGGCCTGCAAGGCTGTGGAATGTATCATCATGGAACTTATAAACAATGACATTGGTAATCTCCAAACTCTAGACCCCACCCAGTTCGTGTTTGTAAAAGGCATATCATGTCTCCTAAACCTGATAGACTTCTTTGAAGTGGTCACCAAAGCCCTAGATGAAGGTAAGGTGGTTCACACAGCCTATCTAGATCTTGCCAAGGCTTTTGACACCATCCCCCACTCAGAAATTATAGATAAACTCACTAAACTAGGTATAAATCCCAATGTCACAAAATGGGTTGCCAATTGGCTCACTGACAGAACCCACACTGTGAAAGTAGCAGACTCCAAATCCGACTTCCGACCAGTGACAAGTGGAGTATCACAGAATTCAGTCCTGGGTCCCCTCCTGTTTGGAATCTACTTCTCAGAAGTATAGGCTAACACAGGAGTCTTTGGCTAAAGAAGTTCGCAGATGACTGCAAACTAGGAGCCATAATCGAAACTCCTAATGATGTCGACATCCTACAAAAGGGCCTCACTGAGACAGATGCCTGGTGTCAAAGCCATGGCCTCAAGCTCAATGCCAAAAAGTGCATTGTCATCTCTTTTGGTAAAAACTCTCTACCCATGAACTACCCCCTAGGCGGTAGTCTACTTAACATCAAAAGTGTGATAAGAGACCTTGCGGCACAGGTGGACAGTTGCCTCTCCTTTGATAATCACATTGCCATAGTAGTCAGGGAATCCTTCTACATGGCACACCTCATCACAAAAGGTTTCTCATCCAAGAAAAAAAGAGGTCATTGTTTCCTTCTGCTCGTCACTCATTAGACCCATTATAGAGTGCAGCACCCCTTTTGGTATGTACCTCACAAGACATCTACAACAACTAGAAAGGCCAAAGAAATACCTCTCAAAGAGGATTATTGGCCTCAAACAGATGCCCTACGTAGACTGTCTCAAAAACTCCAGCTTTACTCCATCACATATCACCTACTGTGAGGCAATCTCTGCCTAACATACATACGTCAAACCCAGAGCTGTTGGACATGCTCCACTTAAAGAGATCCCAATCCCTCCAAGCTACACACTCTAGGGACCTAAACCTTGTCACCACAATAAACAGAACATGCTGGAGGGATAAATTCCTGTCACAGAGACTTCCCATACTCTGGAACAAACTACCTATCTACATCAAACAAAGCTCCTCATTAGCACTCTTCAAGAAAAATCTTGATGATTGGATGGGAGATAGGAAATTTACCCTGGGGATGACTTCTGTGGCTCTGCTCAACAGGGGCACAGGAAAATAATTTTCTTGGGTGGTGAAAGCCAGGGTACCTTTTTGGCTAGGCTTATATAGGCCCTAGGGCCAATAGCCTAGTACCTACCTATGAACCTATGAACCTATGCTAGCCTTCTGAGATGAGGAAGCATCCAAATTGTGCAACTCAACAGCCAATATCAGGCCTAAAGGATTTTTGAGAGTCTGTAATAATGAACTGATAGCCACAGGTAGAGACAGACATACATATCAGACTCTTAACAAGCATCCCATAAATAAGCACCACATGGAATAAGGTATTTTTAAATGCTACTTTGTAAACTGGGTAAACACTCTTGGCACTGTTTCTTTTCAGATGTGATCCAGGAGCAGTGTCTGGCTACGTGCTTATTTAGAGTTACACTACAAGCAAATAATGAATGACTCAATAGTCAGCCAAGCTCTACAGCACAAGCACTAATAAGCAGACATGAGATTATAGGTTTTAAATGAACAAACATCATCAGAAAAACATCAGATCAAATACATCACTGGTAATCTGGAATGCAGTGACTTACTAACATTAAGTTTCACATAGAGAAATAATACAAGCATCAGCGAGGTATTGATAGGACAGGCACATTCAAGTCCAGATGTCTGAGAAAACAAGAGGATAATACCACTTAGTGTTAGCAGTCTAGTCCAACTTTAATAATGGGAAATTTCTGATGGAACTGATTGCAGATGCTTAAACTGGAAAATCAGCCACAATCAAAGCTAGGACCAATTTCAAACATCAGTGATCTAAAGCACCCAGAAGAATTACAGCATACTAATACACACCTGAAAGAGACAGCAATTTAAGTAATGGATACACAGCCTCTGAAGTGCTCCAGTGTTTGTAGATTAAATGTAGGAAAAGGCTGCATTATAAGCTATACAAAGCACCTCGGTATGAGACTGTAATGGAAGCTCTATGAGAGAAGAGGTATCCAGATCTGACATAAAAGTTAAATGTCAACCAAAATGACAGTAAATTAGAGATTAGAGATTAATGATTTAAACACAATCACCAACTTAGTAGAGATCTGTGTCTGCACCCCACAGTTACACTGCAAACGAAGATAAGTTGTTCCTAAAATAGGAATCAACACCTGGAGAACATGATCACTATAAAAGTAAATGACTCCCATCTAATTCTTTCTCCATAACTTGTGAATTAATGACTACATTAACAGTGCAACATTAAGTACTCTCATAGCACCTAACAATAATGTAAAGATGATTTAAAATAGATAAAAGTGGTGAGTGGGGCCATGCTAAGTTATATTTGGAAAGATTAAAGCTGGCCTTCAAATTCTATTGCTCATAAGCTGGCAAACTTTATGCAGACTTATAAACACTGGCTTGAAAAAATAAGTTCAAAGTATTGTTAAACATACCCTCAGGTCCAGCTGTATTTCTTGCGCTGTAATGCAAACATACAGCCAGTCAGAACAGATCACTGTGCAAAATATTAGCTCACATGTAAAAGCAGTGGCAGAAAGTGAAGAGCAAGCCTTCATACAACTAGTATCATACTTCCATTAAACGCTACCACTTACCTTGTGAGAATTTAAACTGGATGTTCCTTGTTCAGTGGCAACATAAACAGAAAAAATGCACTTTAACTATATGTAAATGCACATTACTTTCTCATTATCACATGTAGATGCTGTCTGCCAAACTTTCTTACAAAATCTCAAGAAGAAAAACAGTACAATAAATGTGTTATCATAAATTTTCATAGATGCATAAATTAGGCCCATTGATACTTGGGTTGAGGATCCATCAGCAGAGCTGGTGAACTAGACTGAATAACACTTGAATGCTAATGGACTGACCAGTAGGAAGAATTTTACAGCTAATGCCAATTTTTTTCTTAATTTCTTGTGATTTGAAGATGGTAAACATCCATCAAAGAGGCATTCTGCAGGAAGTCAATGCCTACCTCCTGCCACTTAGACAGTGCATTATGGCATAAGCAGGGCTAGATGAGTTGACCTATCTAACTGGGTTCTCATATGAATGGTTTTATAACCCTGCACTGACAACACTGAATATTTCGACACTGCCATGGGAGAACAGTGAATGTATACAAAAAATTCCCTTTTCCTGCAGATGTTTCACCTGTATAGTTCTCACCATCTCATTCTCCATTGTTAATCTGACCAGAACCCATCACTCTATTGGGTTATTTCAGGCAAAGTGGTGCAGAACCATTAATGGGTACTTGGGTCATCTGGTGTCCAAGATGAGAGGTCAAAAGGGGATGTGGTGTAAAAACACCATAATGATATTATGAATAAAATTATTTTATATTACTTAGGACTTCAGACTATTTCACGTTTTTTTTTTTTCAAACTCAGTTGCAAAAGAATTCAGAGGCTATCTATTCAGTTGGAATAGAATGTTTATGGTAAAGGGGCTTTCTAACATTCATGTGAAAACACCATGATCTAAACTTAAGTTTTTATTTTATTGTTAAAATATTTATTTTGTTGTTAAACTATATTAACCATCCTATGTGTTAAAAGGTTTATAATACCGTTTGTGCCCTCTTATGCTCATAGTAGATATTCCAACTCCTCAACTTGCCCTGAAACTACTAGCCTTTGCAATTCTATTAACACATGACTGTGTGAATGCACTATCAAATCCTACTGTACAATCATAAGAAAAATGTACTGAAACTTCTAAATGATAGGATCATGAACCAAAGTTCATGATACTGTTCAATGGCCAAGACCAACATATAATAAAGCACAAGTAACTATGACACATGCAGTTTCAAGTTATAAGCCCTCATCCTTACAAGGAATAAGCTCTATGAGATTTCATATTGATACATAAGAACATTTATGGTAGCATAAAATAAGTCTGAAGCAATGCTCTTAATTATATTATAAAACATTAAATACAAAACAAATCACAATACCTATAAGTTGTACACACAACTACCTTTTGCTTTCTTTAGCCTTACTTAAAATTAATAAATGACATATATTATCTTTTTACTGATTATTAGAAAAAAAGTCCTCTTAAGCATCAATGGACAATGTCATATGGTACAAGGAAGATTGTGTTAGCTAGTATGCCTTACCAAGAGAATCTGTGTGTAACAATCATGGTCCATTAGAGATGCCCACAAGCAAATGGTCCTCTCTTCTGCTGTACTGCTTGTTAAGTGCAAAATGCATAAGTAACAGATTCATTGAGCATAACTGGGTGAAGATGAACTCCCCAAGTACTGCTTTCCAAAGGAAATCACAGCAAGTATGTTTTTTTTAAGTGTACAACATCAGTGATCCTTTTTTTTTTTTTTTTTTTTTTTTTTTTTTGAGGTGATATTTCTCTACTCTTCATGCCTGTGCAATTGTAGAAATGGTATTTATAAGGCCAGGGAGTTTGAGAGGATTTGGGTGAAGGGATGTGAACCCTCACTTCTGCACCCTGCAAAAAACACTTGCAGTCAATCAGGTTGATTTCCAACCAGTTGTGTTCAGTGAGTTGGTTCCTTGCTATTTGTAACTTTATAAACTATAGGTGAAACCCTACTGTTACAAGTGTGTATGCAAAGAAAGAAAAGCACAAAGCCAAAGATCGCACCAACACACAAGTACTTTAAGAATTTAAAAATAAAAGTATGACTACCAGTAAGTACTTTTGTCTCTCTCCCTCTCGCTCACTCTCTCTCTCTCAGAATAATTCATCAGACTGGATAACATTAAAATAAATGGGCAGCAGAAAGTAGAAAGAGTTGTTGCCAAACTTAGGGAGCCTGTAACAAGAAAAACAACCAGAGATCCTATAGACATTCTAAACATATTTCATAAATTTCATGAAAATTTATATAAAGTGGATAAATGTGGAAAACAAGAAAGTGCACAAATTATGCTATGGACAGAAGTAGATGAGGCTCAACAACTAACAGTTAAGATAGGAGGGCATGAGATAAAATGGTGCTGTATAATCAATTTTCACGCAAGTGGAAGTTTGGAAGTTAAGAGGAAAGAAAGTGATAGAGATCTGGAATTGTTTGTTTAAAAGCATTTCAAAAGGAGGACAAGTACCAACATATTGGAAGAAAGCTGTGGTGGCTGTATTACCTAAGGTGGGTAAAGACCCATCAGACCCAATTTCATACAGACCTGTTTCAATTTTAAACCAAGATTATAAAGTGTTTATGTCTATGAAGGCTAAAGGAATGGCAAATGTGTTGTCAAAATTGATAGATATGAATCAGTGTGGTTTTGTAGGGGGGCAAACATTTGACAGCATTAATGGAACCATGATGATGATCCAGAGGGAAGCAGAATATAAGAACATGTCACTGTTATTGGTGGGTCTTGATGCAAAGAAAGCATTCAACAGAGTAATCTGCAATTTTATGAGTAAGGGAATGGAAGCATTTCCATTCCCTAATGCAATAATAAGGTTACTTAATTAGAAGGATATATGAAGGATTGAAGGTAAGAATTAAAGTGGGAGGGTTCCTCTATGATAACTAGTGTTTAAACAGAAGAAGTAGGCAGGGGTGTCCTCTTTCCCCTTTCTTTGTTTTATATTTACAGCCATTGGCAAACAAAATAAGGGACTCAGAAATGCAAGGGTATAATTGGTATCGTAACCAAGAAGCAAATGATACTATTTTGTCCGTAATAAATCCAGAAAAGGACATCTCAGTGTTGTGGAACAAGATATTTCTGAGTCTTTTCAGGATCTAAAATTAATAAAGATAGCCCAAAAGCTATAGCTGCAAATTATATACCTACACACAAATTGATTCATACCCATATTTACCCGGACACAATTAAATGAGAGTATTTAGGAGCATGACTTTTTTAAAAAATCTGCTATAACAGCTAAGGATATGTGGGAAGAGACTAAACAACAGGTAATACAAAACAGAAAAACAAAAGTTGCCAGTGGTGTTCCCTAGAATTTAATTCATCTTAAAGATCAAGAGACCAAAGATCACCCTCAACTCCTTCCAAAACATAAAAAATAAACTTATTACAGCTGGCACAACTAACTGAGTGCTTAAATCAGGCATTCTTTATATTTCTATTCTCTATAGCATAATTATGCACATATATTCACCTGCTAAGGGTCCTGTCTGTTCTTTCTGTATAAAATGTCTTACAAGGCATGCATGAGGGAACATAAACCAAATTAATAGACTTACAATTAAAATATCCACTTTAAACAAATTGGAAGACTTGCTATGGATGTCACCATGGCCCCAAGTTACATGAATGCTGTTTTAGCACAATGAAAACAACTGAAAGTATATTCAAATCCCTTTAATTCTGCCAAGAAATATATGTATTTTATTGATGATATTTTTGTGGGGTGATAGCATGGAAGATCTAATCTGTTTTAATGAATTCTTAAGTAATTCTATTGATTTTTATGGCTTGATTTTCTTATTGAATGTTACACTGGTGCATTTTGTAGATTTATTTGTATTTAAATACATGGATAAATCAAGTTTTGGGACAAAGGTTTTAAGAAAATAATTTGCTAGTTATTTCTATTTAGACTTTCAGAGTATGCATCCATCCTACCTAAAGAAAAATGTTGTCAAGGGCCATCTTGTACCAGTGAGTCAGTTGACTGGTACATATAAAGTTTTTTAGATGAAATAAAATGTTTTAAATATGGTTTTAATTAAGGGTTACCCCAAAACATTTATTCATGGATGTACTGATGAAGTGAAAGAAGGAAGGAATACCATACATGCCCCAGTTTTAAGTAGAGTTCTGGATGGGGAATTAGACCATCCAGGGAAGGTGAATAGTGGGTAGACTGACTACAGTAAACCTAATTTTGTTTAAATCTATTTTTTTTAATTTCTCCAAGTCTTTTGGCTTTCTAATATTATGACAGGAATGGACCCCATTCCTAAGTCAAAATATGATTAAAGTTCATGAAATTAGTATTACTTCAGTCTTTGATGTCAGCCAGAAGTGCTCTTCACAGCATCTGCAATGTGCCCAGTAAAGACTCCTTCTGTAATTTGTACAGAGTTATATGTATTGGTAACATATCTAAACATGATTGCACATTCTTTTTTTATAAGACCCATTGCTCCTACTTCTATTAGAACTGTCTGGGTATCTTTCTTCGACATTGCTCTCATTTCTCTTGCAAATCCTGATATTTTATGATTTTGTGTTTCTCTGTATGCAAGACACTGTAGTCACTGGGTGTAGTGATTTCAATGATCAATGCTACTTTTGTCTTCTTTTCATGGACACTATATCTGGTTTTCTCACATCTGTCTTTTGGACTGTTGGTAATAGGTGATCCCATGTGATGTAGACATCATCATTTTTTATGATGCTTTGTAGATCAGGTTTCCAGATTTTTTCAGCCACTTCAATACCATAATATTTGAATAATCCCTACTGCAACAGTCTTGCCACAATATTATGCCTTTCAATATACAGTCCTTCTGCCATTAGTATGTCACAACCAGCAACTAGGTGCGTGACTGCTTCAAATTCTGTTTTACAAAACCTGCATTTATCTGTTTCTCCCACATGTTCAATGGACTTTGTAAACCAACGTGTATGTAGCCCATTATCTTGGTCGACCAATATTAACCTTTCATCTCTTGGTTTGAATTCATCTCTCCTTATCCATTCTTGCTTTCAATCCTGATCAACATGAGGTTCTTCCAGGAGTTTTCTATACTTGGAACTATATCTATGCATTTTCTACATGTCTTGTCTTCTCATCTGATCATTCACCTTATGTTTTTTCTTTTGTTTTTTGACACGTTCAGTTGCTGCCTGATTTTTATCTACTTCTTGTTTGATTTCCATTCCTATTTGATGCTGATATGCTTCTCCTAGACTACGCAGGAAAGTCATCTTAGATTTATTCTTCTCGTGTTTGAAAACTTTCACTAAGTTTGGTTCTTCTGAGGTCAGCAGATATGTGTGCAGTCCCACAATTGCAGATCTGTATATGTAATCAATTTCAAAGAGGCCCATACCTCCTTCGTAACGGGGAATACATAATCTTGGTATGCACTGATTTTTATGAATCATTTGATGAGCATGAAGCATCCTTCTTGATTTCCTATATAATCTATCCAACACCTTTTGGGGCCAGTTCATCACTCCAAAACTGTAAATTAGGATAGTAAGAGCAAATTGGCTTATAGCTTGGATTTTGTTCCTGCATGTCAACGCTGTTTTCAGAATTAATTTAAATCTTCTAAAATATTCCGTGCTTACTTTTATTCGCATTTGTTCATGTTTTATTGTTGCTCCTTCATCAATTCCCAAATATTTATGCATTCTCTCTTGCTCAGGTTCTTTTATATCACATTCTTGTCCCCAACTGATGTTTTCCTGGTGCTGCAGCTTTCCTGATTTAAAGGTTGCTTTTGCACATTTATCAAGACCAAATGACATTCTTATATCATCTGAAAAAGCTTTGACTACTTGCACTCGTGTTTTCAGTTCCTCATTTGATTAGCTATACAATTTTAAGTCATAGACAATGAGAAGATGAGAAATATTTACACTTTGTTGTTTTTTAGGAGCCAAATTATAGCCATGACCTAATCTGTTAAATAGATGGCTTAATAGGTTAAGGGCAAGACAAAATAGCAGCGGTGACAGGGAGTCACCCTGGAATAATAATTTGTCCTTTATCATGGCTTAATTGCAAAGTTGTTTGCCACTATTTCATGGTCACAAATGGCATCAATCAGTGTAGGGTGTATGTTATATATTTTAAGCACTCTTTTATCCATGAATGTGGGATACTGTCAAATGCTTTTTTGTAGTCAGTCCATGCCATACTTAGATTCTTACCCTATTTGCAGTTTTCTGCTATGACTTCATTTAACAGCAAATGATCCTTTGTTCCATATGACTTGCTTTTATTGCCCTTTTGTTCTATTGCCATAATTGAGTTTTCATCTAAATGACTATAAACCCTGCCTGTCAATTATAGTGTATAGTTTATACGTCATCGGATGGCAAGTTATCGGTCTATAATTTTAAGGGTAGCTTGCAGATTCACTCTTAATTAGGACCATTTTTTTTCTGTTGTTAATCAGGCTGGTGTCTGTTTGGGGTGTGCATGTAAATAGTTCTTACTGATGGCTAAATCTTCGTGCAAATATATTAATACTTTTAACCAGACGATAGGTACTGCATCTGGGCCTGGGGTTTTCCAATTAGAGGCTTTTCTTAACTTTCTTTCAATCTCTCTGGCTGTTATTTCATCCCATTTCATATCCTGTACCTTTAAACTTCTTATTCTTTCTTTTACTTATTCTATCCATTTAGAATCTTTGCTATGTTCCACAGGATCCTCATAAATACTTCTCCAAAATGTATCTTTTTTTTGGTGGTTTTTCAGTTCCTTTTGCCTTGTTTCCCAGTTCTCTATAAAACTTTTTTGGGTCATCAATAAATTGCTTATTTTGTACTTTTCCTTTGTATTTACCTGCGTATCTTCAAGGTTTTCTGCCTGCACAGATTTTTTTTTTAGTTTATTACAATTCTTAAAGTACGTGAGTCTTGGTGTGATCTTTGGCCTTACATTTTTCTTTCATTTGTGTTTATTTTCATGTAAGTATGATTCGATATTTTTTAACTGTCTATAAATGGCTTACTGTATTTCTTGCTACAGCAGCAATTGTGTATTCAATGAGTGTGACATTGCGGCAGCAAACTTACTATTTCACACTGCAATGCACAGACATTAGTCATGATAGTGCACTTAAGGATGCTCTTTCCTAAGTCAGTAGCATCTATAATTTTCTACTACTGCAAAATAGCATAGCAATGTGTGGGGTATATGATTTATGTATATGCAACTGGATGTGATGATACAAAAATAGCTATTGCATCTGCTTGCTGCGGACATTAGGTTCTGTCAAAGATAAGAAAATGGACCAATATATCTCCAAATGTGGTTAAAGATAATGTAGTTTATGTTTCAGTGTGAGCAGAAGGAGACACCACCATTGACTCCTCCCCAATGCAGCAGCAAACTGCAAAGTGAAACACTGAGCATAATTCCTGCTCTTCACTCATGGAGAGTGCTAATATGCATTTACTTACTTATTTATTTTACCACCTCCACTTGCTTATGGATGCTTGTGCCCAGTGGGCCTACTCAGTTAACAAACACATAAATGCACAAAATAAAAATAAATAAGATTAAGTACAAAAAAATCTGTTAAGTGGGTGATTTAGGTTGTTTAAAGAGACTTTTCAGCCAAGACCCAGGTCCACAACAGTATATTAAGTTAGAGAATATTACACTGTAATAATGAGATGAGACATTAAACTGAGGTACCATTTGCTTCAGTTGGTGAAAGCTCAGGCAGATGTAATAGATCCCATGAGACTTATCAAAGAGTACCGGAAGTTCCCCAACACCCTAACCAAATTTCCCCTTGCAGTATAAATACTGCTGCAGTTTTCCCCTGTAAAGAGGCAACTAGCCTAAATAAATAAAAACAAATAATTATACAGTCATTAATTTAAGCCACAGAAAATCTGAAATCCAGAAGAAAAACTCTATATGAAGATGAGTACAGAAGTTGAAAATGAAGAAGGACAGATCTGTTCATAGAGCTGTTTACAATTCCTTTCAGAAGTTGTATATTTGCTTAGTTGTAGGAATAAAATATAAAGGCAAAAACAAAGTTACCAGGGAGTAAATGCTCTCTGTGTAGAACAGCAAAATAATCCAAATGAATAAACCACAGGAGAGTAAAACAAGGTTGTCAACCAGTCGTAGCAGAAAATCAGCTCAGCAGCAAATAATCCACAAATACTAACAAAAATTGTTAGTATTTGTGGATTATTTGCTGCTGAGCTGATTTTATGCTACGACTGGTTGACAGCCTTGTTTTACTCTCCTTTGGTTTATTGATTTAGTTGTAGGAATGTCAGTAGTTATATATTTTATTAAATGTCTAAAATTTATAGCTATTTATTTTTAATGATCCACAGTAGAAAGGAAATGCACTCACATTCAATGCTTCCTATGATAAGCGACATTACTTTATGCTGGAATGGAAATCCTTGTATATCCTAAACTGCCTGTTTTAAAAGTGAGAGAATTTTTGCTTTATTTCTGAAAACAGCAATAACCTTCTATAAGTGCTGAACAGAACAGTTTTTCTTCTTATTTTTGTTTACACTGCTGTTTGGATTTGGGAAACCTAGAACTTGCAAAGAAAATTAAACCAGGAGTCCTTTATTTACTTTTTTTCTTCTACATTATGAACTCTACAAATCTGAAGCAGTAACGCATTTTTACAGGGAATGTAAAGAAGGAAAATACAGCCTGCTTTCGTAAGACAACACGCTAAGACTGATAAAGTGTGTATCAGCTACAGCTACTGAATATTACAGTGACCTTGTGCTACCAAGGCCACAGGAGTCACTAGGAAGTTGAAAAATAAATGTTTTAGTGACTTAGTGGTACTTAAGATGCAGTATTTACTAGTAAGTGACAAGATCAATACTGTTTAGATTTAGTCCAAGTTATCCATTCACCAACCATCTGTTTCAAACACTTTCTTTAATTCCTCGCTGTGTGACAGAAATTACTAGGATGTATATTGAATTGGTCTTTTCTGCAATTTCATCTGATTTTCTCGTAATTGTTTTTATTGATTCATTTATTCATTTAAGAAAACATATGAAAGGAGAATGCCTGACTGTTAGCCACTACAGTGTAATTTATTCTCTACAGCATATTCATACTCATACACTCACCTGCTAAGGGTGCTGTTTGCTCTTTCCCCATAAAAAGGTCTCAGAAGAAATACATGAGTGTTCAGTAAATGAGACTTTGGTACTTGATTAGCCAGGTTAGTCACAGCATATACAGTGAGAACACATGAATCTATGACTCTGAAACAAACTGCTATATACTAACTACTATGTTTCTTATATTAAATACAGAAGATAGTACCCATTCTTCTATTTAGAATCTATAGGAAAAACACACCATCATTTGTGTGCTCTACCAAGCATCTACATTATTATTATTATTGGTATTATTTCTATCATTAATATTACTGTTATTATTATTATTATTGGTATTATTTCTATCATTAATATTACTGTTATTATTATTATTATTTTTCTAGACAAAAAAAATAATATTTTCAGTAAGCTTGCCTAGTGGTGCAGGGATATTGAGTGTGCATGCATGCATCACTTAGCACTAATTACATGGGTTTATTTAGAGGCTCATTTGCTAAAGGGCCATCTGGAGGGATTGAAAGAGTAAAAATTAGTTCTCCTTCTTCAGGGAAAGGTATGAGATTTCCCTTGCTGTTAAAACAAACAATGGTGAAGAGTAGGAATTAGTTCTATGTACTAGGCATTGGTTTATTCATCATCGCATGGCACATACTTGAACACAAATACATCTTAAGTATGGAGTACACAAACAATTCCTACAATAAAATACACAACATGCTGATACTTGAAAGTTAGGGCACCTTCATTCAGAAAGTCTGAAATGTCAGACTTCTGGCTTTCCAAGGGGAAAATCCAGAAGGACACTTCTTTCAAAAAGGAGACAGGTCATTCTATGTGGCGATATGTAGTACTGAAGGCAAGAGGCTGAATGATTGAGTCTACAAGAGGATAGGGAAGGGCCTAAAATTAATGTGGACCTCATAATACCTCTACTTATTCCTGCTAAAAAAAAAAAAAAAAAAAAAAAAAAAAGACAGCCATCTTCAAGCATCCTGCGACAAATATCACCTTAAAAAATCAAGAAGGACAAGAATGGAATAACACTGCTGATCTCTGTCTAATAGGATGTCATTTATAACGCTTGTAAGGGGAGTCTGGGAACTATGCCTGGTGCAAAAGCAAGAACTGAATGAGTCATAAAATCGATATTCCTGCAGAATTAATCAAGTTGTGAATATACAACTTTCTCAATAACTCTGGCGTCAAACGGAAGGTTAGAAATCAGGTGGCAATCAAAACTGCTGAAACAAATTTTGACTTTGTTAGATTGCAATTATCATACCCTCCTTTAAAGCAGCTGGGAAAATACCACTATCAAAGACAAAAGGACAATTTCATAAATCATAAACATAAACGCATCAAGGTAAGTAATAGCTAACTAGTTGGATATAGACCTCAGCTACATGTTACATGCTGCATACCTAAAATAATAAAAAAAATGAGATCACTGTAACCAGGTATCTGAAACTCAATCTAGACCATGTCAGAATCTCAGTCTGGACTAAGCAAACTTCCTCTGATGGAACAAACAAGTTTCTTCTGAACTTACTGCAGGAGAAGATGTTGTCCTTGGTGATATAATCTTAGATCCAAAGAATCAAGTCTAGAACACATTTCTCAGAAGACAATACTCTACTGGTGACAAGACAGACCAGGTTAGACAGCCTGCTGACCACCAAAGAACATAGCCAGTCAATTTACTGTGGATGAGTTCTCCCTCTAGACAACAACACTGCCGTTTTACACAAGATATTTTAATCTGCTAAGCAGCAAAGTGTTAACCAGATGAAACCGCTAGAAAAACACAATCCAAAAACCACAAAACTCAGAAGTCACCAGGTGAGGTAAAAGGAAAACTTCTTTATTCCATAACACAGCATACGTTCTGGTACCTCGGCAATTCGCCTTCATGGAACACTTATCATCAAACTGCATCTTCCTTTTAAATGCTTCTCAATTAAGCAATTCAATCATTAAACTCTTCACATTATTTAACTAATCATGATACAATTCATGAAATATCATTAAGTACAAATATCAAATATACAATTATCATTCCAAATATTTTTTTCATATAAATATAATTAAATATTTATTACTACTGAAAGCATAAATTTAAACATAATAATAATACAAGTAGCGAAGTGTTAATCAAGCATAACTTTGTCATCAATAAAGGAAGACTGCTTCCATTTATACTCAAAACTTCCATCCCCTTTTCCTCATACTATGCAGCTCAACATCAAGGTAAGGCTCAATTTGAGCCCGGTAGAGAGGGCTTACAGCTTTATTGCTTTATTACTGTCTGCAAGCAAATCATCTGGTTCATGAGCACCAAATGACAAAAGTAACCTTGGAAAGCTGGAGGAAACTGATCAACCATTACAGTGGTTAAATTCCTGCATGTCACCAATTCAAGATATGGAGGCTGTAACTAGGGAATGATCATGAAAAACCAGATGATGAGATTATCAAACCAAGAGATGAGTTCCACCACGTCAAGAGACAAAACACCAAAATAGAACATTAAGAGTGCAACCTAATTTATAAGGTAACACAGGAAACAAACTAAGTGAAGCCAAAACACCTCATAACATAAATTTATTAGTATGAAGACTAATCTCATCTCCCAGCATTGTAGAATAGACAAATGAAGCCCTGGTGACATGTTCTATTACCAACATGGGTATCTGAGGGACTGGGTAGAGGAGGACAATCTTCAGCAGTCAATGCCAGCTCGCTGATTGTTGGGGAAGAGAGGTTACGAGGTCCACGGCACTGGCAACACCTAGTTGTGACAGGATGTACTGCCTGCCTGCACAGGTCATGCTGGCTTCCACTGCATCAGGCAAGGGACCATCTCTGCTGAGCTAGGGAAAAAGGACATGTGTGAAACCACACATGCCTCTTCTGCTAACCAGGTAGTTAAAATAAGTCTGCAAGCAGACTGGTGGATGGAAGGGTATGCCGCTGCATAAGCCTTGTAGCTAGCCTGCTCCGTACCAATGGATTCTTGTTGCTGGGGAATTAGATGGCCATTAGGGGTTCCTGAGCAGTAATGAATAGGTATAGGTTTCATATCCCTGCAAAACGAATGGGTCAAATGAGTGCAGGTAGTACAGCCACCAGGCAGGGGTCCTGCAGAAATGAGGAAGGGAAATAATTAAATAACTAAATAGACTCATCATCAGCCCAGATGCTGAACTCACCCAAAACAGACTATCTTGATGAATTCAAAACTGAGCCAATAAGGAAATCTGCTAACTTTTGTAGGAAAATCCTAAGGTTGATTCTTGAACTGTTGACAAAAAGAACTCTCCGGTAACTCCTGTACCTGTGGTATACTAAAGAAAGTTAGCAGCTCCAATTTTAATGCCAGGTAGCTGAAAAGTTGACTAACAACAAATTGCATCCAAGCTTCTTGATCCTGACAATATATAATAACTCTGAGCATGCTCGGGTTCAGGACATGACTATACTTTCTTACCCACAAAATTTAGTGGTCTCACAATTAGTATATACATTACATACCACTAAAGGAGGCTCAATATTATGAGTCTGACAATAAATGACAAAAATAATTTATATCTAGAAAACACCAGGATCCTAGGCTGCAATGGATGTCAAATGTATTGCTCATACAGTGGCTACAAAGGATTGCAACACCTTTGAGTCAATAAAGCATTTCCATGTAATCCTATATAAAATATAACAGTTCTCAGCACTACAGAAGTGTATCAATTAAATGTTTTATGGTAATTTACAAAATAACTACATATAAGTAACACTATCAATGTGCCAGCTGTTGGTGAATACTTGAGTAAAATGTTAGCAGATTAATTACTCCAACATTATTAGCTTCTGCAAACTTATCTAAACCCTACTCAGACTTAATTAGCTTCTGCAAATTTATTTAACTCCTAGTACCATATTGCAACAAGGTTGTTTTACCCTGCTGCTTGTATGAGACTGCATTATCTAACACCCAGTTGTGTAAACCTTTTTCATGACACCAACTTTTAGAAGAAGTTACATACATGTGAAATCCAGTAATTCCAATGACATACTTTTTTTAAAGATATAACTAAGTATTTTGCTCTATCATCATAAGTAATGAACAAACAACAAAGCCCTGCATTACGAAAATTAAATACTTTTCCAGCAGTCCTTATTAACACAGATATGCACTAATGTGGCATCTTATAAACTATACTCTATCATGAAAATGCACGTGAAAATTCAAATCTTCCACCTTCAAAACCCATCTTACAAGACATTACCTTTTCTTTTAATATCATATATTTTTATGTTAAATCCTGTATGTTATACTATGCCCAAGCCCAGACTTTATATTCTCATTGTTTAAACAAAGGAAGATATTAAATTACTAAAACTACTACAGCATCCTTCTCCAAGTGTCAAGATTCAAGTTTTCTCAACTGGAATAACTGAGTAAGTATTTCCCCAGGATTCAGTAAACTCCATGTAGGAATAGCATTATTCCTACATGGAGTGAATGATGTCCAAGTCTGCATCCCCCTCTTGGCAGTGTGCCTCACATATTAATGAAGACATGCAAATGAGAGGGAGCCATGGACACGGATACCGAATGAGTGCTAGGGGGTGTGTTACAGTGCCCGCAGATCTGTAACATGCTTCCTGCACTGACAAAGTGCCGTATGGCACTTTATAAAACAAAACTGTCTGCAGAAACTGAAATATTTAATGGTAAGTGAAATCAATGCAGGGGTGTGTGGCAGGTACTGTCACACACACCCCCTGCATTGTGAAGGTGTATGGCACTTTATATTAGAGAACAGTGTCCATAGACACTGCCATTCATAATATCAGTGTCCATAGACACTGACATTATGATTGGGAACTGAATGCAATGCAGGGGGTGTGTGACAGTTACTGTGACACACCCCCTGCATTGTGAAAGTGCCATAAGACACTTTACAAATAAAATTCATACCACTCAACTGTACAGATGTTCACAGAATGTCCAGATGTTTGCCTCATAGTTTTAGTCTGCCCCCCATAAAATTACCGTTTTTCTGGCAAGTTACTGACAACTGAAGTCCCTAAATAATTGTTTGAGTTACAGACTTAGTATCATTCAGAAAATGCATGCCAATACAAAACCAGACATTCTAGGGAACAGTTTCTAAATATTGCCCTTACAAACTTAGAAAGTTGATAGAATGACAAGTCTTGCATTTGCATAGATATTCTGAAGAGTATGATGTGTGAAACTCAAATGTCCCTCAATATTTTCTAACTGCAGTCTTTAATGATTTGTTACTAATTTGCCAGGGAAACACAATTCCATGACAAACGGACCAAGAATATGAGGCACAAATCTGGACAGTTGACAGGCTTAAGAATGTAAACTCACATCATGTAGGGGGTGTGTCACAGTATCTGTAACACACCCCCTACATAGTACCAGTGCTTTACAGCAATAAAACAAGAAAGAAAGTGTCCTCAGGCACGTATCTAATAATGTGAAGGCTAACAGTTTACATTAAAATGAATGTTTAATTTTTTTTCTTATTTTTCCCGAAAGTTTAAGCATAGCTGAGCGGGTTTTCAGGGGACGGCGCCTTACTCAGCAGTGCACTAAGCTAACGGAACTGTCCAAATTTAAACTATAGAAGAAACTATATACAAATGTATAGCTGAAATTTGGACAGCTCTGTTAGCTAATGGAGCTGTCCAAATTTCAGCTATAGAAGAAGCTATATACAAATGTATAGCTAAAATTGGACAGCTCCATTAGCTTAGTGGTTAATGTCATGGTAAGGCATGTAGTAGGTTCACAGTTTGAATACCAAGGCAGGCTATTTAGCTTTTACATGGGAAAGCAGTTTTATATATTTTTTTATTTTATTTAATGATGTAGTAACTAATATTTGTTAACCAGGGTAGTGTACCTGGTCCAAATTACCAGTGTCAGTGGAGATATAAGGTGAAAACCCCCATTTAAACACAAGTGTCCCATACAGTACAGGCACACCCCAAGTTAATGTAATGAAAGCACATAGGGGAAGGTCATGTAAATTATACAAATGACTGGTCACTGACATTCCAAAATAAGCACGCTGATTGTTCAGCCCTGTCATCATGCCCATTGTAATTTCTACCATATACCAATGGAAAAAAGTCCAGTTGCACTGACTCTATTCCCTTGCTATATACTGTAATTTTATATATTTTTTTAACACAGAAAAAAAAACTTAATCTGGACTTTGGACATAGCAAAGAGACAGGACGGAGAAAACACTAGGAAAATTAGGTATGTTATTCAAAACTAAAGACATGTACCTGATTTTCCTTGCATTTTCTCCATTTTCTCTCTTTCTCCTACCCCTAAACTGTCTGACATTTTATTTTTGTATATAAAAAAAAAACAAAAACAGAAAAAAATGGAGCAATGGAGACCTTCTTTTCTGCGTTGCAAAGCACTTATGTACTGGGTATGCGTGGGAACGCATGCCCAGTACATGAGAAAAAGCCCCCGGATACTGGATAAACATGGAAGGACAACACGGAACTAGTATACAAAAACATTTATTTAAAAAAAGTAAATATTTTCTCTTAAATAATGTCATTGTATAATAGCGATAACCGACTCTGTGGTTGTGGTATATTAAGATTTACCCATGGTTGCCTTTATTTAATCACTTGGGCTTCATCCTTGTGATTAAACCACAACAACTGTGGGTAAATCTTAATATACCACACTGACGTTGTTGGTTATTGCTTAAGTAAAATATATACACTTAATAATAATGTATCAGTAATGAGTAATTTAAATTCAATTCTGACTTCTTTTTTAAATGAAAACATTTGTTTGCCCTTAGCTCAGTTTTGTGAGGCACTGCTAAGCCAAGCTAAGCAATGCTTAGACAGGATCTGTCTGAGCAATACTTAGTAGTGCTCAGCTCTGCTAAGCTGGCTTGAGCATTGCTAAGAAGTCCCATTCTAAGTAGTATTCAGCTCAGCTAAGTGGATTTGCACACTGCTAAGCACTGCTCAGCATTTGCCACTGTAAACACTGCTTAACTCAGCTTAGCGGGTTTGCGCATTGCTCAGCTTTGCTCAGCATTTTTGAAAATGGACCATTGATGGCAAAGGGCAGGAATATGGCCTTATTTAAACTGCACAGGTGGGAATACTGGCAGGAAAGTGATGAGGTTAAAACTACCAACATAATTGCAACAAAACCCAAATTAAAGGTCATTCTGCTAAATTCTAGGAGTCTAAATGTGAAACTGCACTCATTGCAAACAGTCTTAACTATGGAAAATGCTGACATCTGTGCAGTCACAGAAACCTGGTTCAAAGGTGTGGAGAGCACCCAGCCATACCTGGTTACTCATCCGATCATACATTCAGATCCCAAACTGTGGGTAGTAAAGCCAAAGTAGGTGGAGTTTCAATATATATTTAAGACATACACACCTCTAGGCTGGTCAAACTGTATGATGCACAGGAGACACTCCAGGTGCAGTTAACCATTGACAAGACCCCTATACAAATCACAGCTAGCTACCGGCCCCCAAATCTGACCCAAGATCCCCAAACTGCCTATCTACACCTCTTTGAATCTATCCATATTCAACCCTTTACCCTGATCCTGGGTGACTTTAACTACCCAAACATAGACTGGAATTACTACTCATGCCAGAACACAAATGGCCAGAGATTCCTCTATTTTGTCAATGCAAAAGCTTTGGAACAGCTAGTCGATACCCCCACAAGAGATGATAATATCTTGGACTTGGTATTAATCAACATGAGTAACCACTGCATTTTCCCTGCAGTATCATCCTCCCTTTTAAGATCAGACCATAAAGCAGTCATGTTTGAAGTCACCAACTCCCGTGACTCCCCTCTAGCTAGGGTCAAACAAAAAACTTTTCCAAAAGCTAATTACAGCCTTCTGAGGGATGGTATAAACAGCTTCACAGCCCCTTCCCCTCGCTAGGAATTGTGGCCAGTATCCAGAACTATGCCAAATTACTATATGAACATTCATATAGATGCATTAAATCAGGAATAACTGACAGGATCATCCTCCGCAAGGTAGAGTAAACCGGTCTGATGGACATCTGCAATAAATAAACTCTATAACAAAAGAAAAAACTGCTGTCCAGGACCAAGAAGGAGCTGGTGCCCAATTGGAAGCAATCTCTCCTTAGCCTAAACAAGCATATAAGAGCACTAGTGAAATCCTCCAAAGCAAACTTTGAGTCCAGATTGGCCACATCTACTAGAGACAATTATAAGGCCTTCTTCACATATGTCTGTAATCTCAAAGGTAGCACCCAGATCTGTTTAGAACTGGTGGTCAAGGACACCAGATATATAAATTCTGTAGATATAGCAAATGTGCTGACTGACAGATTCAGTGAAAATTTCATCATCAGTAAGTCAGGACATTCCCAGTACCTGCCCCCTTCCCCTTATATCTAGGGATCAGGCCATCACTGCTCTCTCAAAGGCAAAATATACAGCCTCCATGGGACACGATAACATTCCAGGCTGCATCCTATATGAACTCAAGCAGGAACTGCCAGCAGTATTAGGTGCCCTATTCAACCAAAGCCTGACTACTGGCTTTGTCCCAGATGAGTGGAGGACAGCCACTGTCATCCCCTACACAAAGGTGGAGCATCTACTGACAGAGGCAATTATATGCCCATCAGCCTAACTACCCTGATCTGCAAGGCCATGGAATGCAATACCATCAACCTTATAAACAAAGACATTGGCAACCTCCAAACACTGCACCCCACACAGTTTGATTTTGTCAAAAGGAGATCATGGCTGTTAAACATGGTTGACTTCTTCAAAACAGTCACTAATGCCACGGACAAGGGGAAGATGGTGTACAGTGTCTACCTTGACCTAGCCAAAGGCTTTGACACTGTTCCATATTCAGGTATAATACATAAACCCTCCCAGCTAGGTATCAGCCTGTATGTTACCAGATGGGTAGGTAACTGGCTCACTGATAGAACCCACTCAGTCCAAGTAGGGGAAGTCACCTCTAGTAGTAGACCCGTAAAAAGCAGTGTACTCCAAGGATCAGTCTTGGGGCCTCTACTATTTGGCATATACTTGTCTGAGGTGCAAGCCACAATGCAGAGGTCTAGGAATGACCAAGTGTGCAGCTGATTGCAGACTGGGTGTTGTCTTAAATTCCCCTAGCGATGTGAACATCCTCCAAGAGGGCCTTACTCAAAATCATGACTGGTTCCAGAAGCATGGCCTTAAAATGAATGCTGAGAAATGCATCATTATCCCCTTTGGGGAAATTGTCATCCTCAATACTTATGACATTAATAACAACATACTAAGCATGCAATCAGTCGTGGGGGACATGGGCACCCAGGTTGATAGCAACCTGACTTTTGACCACCACATTGCCTCCATCGTACAGAAGGTTGTCTACATGGCCCACCTCATAAATTAGGGTATGTCATCCAGGAACAAGGAGGTCATAACATCCCTGTACGCCTCCATTATCAGACCCATTATTGAGTACAATGCCCCCTTCAGCATGTACCTTGCCATGCACATGCAGTGGTTGGACAGACCACAGAGGTTCCTGACCAGGAAAATCCAGGGTCTCAAACACCTATCCCACACAGATAGGCTAAAAGCTCTGTCCCTCTACTCAGTCTCATACAGACTGCTCAGAGGTGACCTGTGTCTGGCATACAAGACCATGTCCAACCCAGCCTTGATGGAGTTGCTGTATATCCGTAAGACAAACTCCACTCATGCAACCTGCATGCAAGGCCTTAACCTGGTATGTGACATGAATAGAACTAGTTTGTGGGATAGATTTGTGTCCCAAACATGCAGCTGACTGTGGAAAAGTGTTCCTCTCCATGTCATGCAGAGTACCTTTCTGGGCCTCTTTAAGAGGATCCTGGATGACTGGATTGGAAACAGAACATACACTCCTGAGATCCCACCTGTTTCCCTGCTGGACAGGGGAAACAGCTGCTGACTTTCAAGGAACACGGGCAAAAGTCTTGGCTAAGCCTATAAGGGCTTCCGGACCAAAAACCTAGTATCATCCTATGAACCTATGAACCTATTACCATAGATGTTTGCTATAATTATTTCAGACTGTGCTGAAATGTCTGTAATTATTCCTTGTTAGTCTGTACTCTGTAGTTACGGTATTGATTGAGTATTATTGTGCTCCTTTATTAGTTATTATTAAATATAGGTAAACCTGTAATTGTGTCTAGTCTGTATAGAACTAAATAAGCTCTTAGAGTACTTGCATGTGTATTCGGTGACACTGCATAGCCTACTCCAATAGGTTCAGTCTTGATCACATCATTTGGCTAATAGGCACATCACACAGTAGAATTAATTACCCTTTGGTAAGGGCTTTACAGTAGCTGATAAAGAGCTGGATTTTGGTAGTCCATACTACCTTTAAGTGTGGGCAAAAGGGGCCATATCTGGTAAACCTGTGCCAGCCTTTCCCAGGAGAGTGTGTGTCTGTGTGTGTGTGTGTGTGTGTGTGTGTGTGTGTGTGTGTGTGTGTGTGTGTGTGTGTGTGTGTGTGTGTGTGTGTGTGAGCTACTTGGGCAGGGACACAAAGCACAGGTCGGACAATGAGGGTGATGGATATTTTGGCTTGGGCGCTCTGTTGAGATGTTAACCATATACCTGTGTCAGTGGGGAGTCTTATTGGGGATCTGGCGAAAGAGGGAAAAAGCAGCCCCGATTGACTGTAATCTCTGTGTGCTCTGAAGAGCAAATGTACTTTACTGTGTGTGTATTTGTCATCCTCCCATTGTGTACGTCCCTCACTGGTGGTAGTAGTGAGGATTGAGGCTCCTTGATTACTGAGCCAGTGCAGGGGTGTCACACTGACAGTACATACTGGTGGATACAGCTGGCATATCACATTATGTACCATCCTTGAGCCTGTCTCAGTCTGCCAATATCATACAGGATTATTTCACAGATTGTCCAGGTCTCCCTGACCATTCCTGACATATTCTGGCTAGGTCAATGTGTACTCCACACCTGTATCTGAATGCCTGACACCTATAGCTAGCACAACTGGTGAGCCCCTGCAGCAGGACAGCAGGTTATAGGTACTAATAGTGGGGGGATGCTAGCTGTGGCTCAGCAGCAGTGCATAAATACTGAGCATGTAACGTAAGGGAATGGATACAGTACCAGATATTCATGTACCATTATTGTGTTCCCAAGGGTCTGGCATGTCACAGACACATTCCCCAACCTCTGTGGACAACCATCATGTATTGTTCTCCTGGTGTGCGGAAATGCACATTTGTCTGGCAGGGCGGTCTACATCTATCAGGCACATGTACCCATTTTGCAAACATCTGGGTACTGCAGTTGTCAGACCCCTATGAGCAGGTCACCCTACATCACATATGCATTGCTCTCTATTACTGTGTACCCCAGATGTTCCTGGAATGTCCACAAGCACCTGTAGTAGCACTCACCTATTTGTCAGATGTAGGCTGGATGACATGTTACAGTAACGTTGCCCATAGGGGACACCCAGCGGTTGATGGCAGTGATCTGTGGACACATAGCAACACAGTCTGTCACAGCAGTCAGGCCATGTCTGGTAGTCCTGGTACCATAAAACCAAGTCTAGGAGGATGAGGTGCCCAAAATAAAACCAATAAACAGGAAAAAAGCACCAGCAAGCTGTAACCACCTTAAAACATTTAATGTGTTCCACAGCAAGCAAAGCACAACACAGCACACACTAATAAAACTGAAACTACTACCAGTTCGTTTTCGTCTCCAACTTCATCAGAAAAATGCTGACAATCCAAAACCCTCCCCATTTATACCTTTGCACACTGCCAAAACTTAAAATCACGTGACATTGAATTAAATTTTAACCCTTACCTAAACATGCCTTAAAAACAAGCATAATAAATACAACTTTCCCCTGTTTAAAACACTTTTAAAAATCTAAAAGCACTGTAACATCTCAAGTTACTAGGCTATGGGCCATGAGCATACATATGCCTAACCCACATGTTAGCACATGTGTATGCAAGGCAGCAGCTTATGTCCCCATCCAACAGGGGCACAGTTGGTATCCCAAGGGTATAAAACAATAAAAACAGGACCAAAGAGTACTATTTGATGCTAAAAACAACTGTAGCAAGAATCAAAATAAGAATAATGGCATCAAATATCCAGGCTTCAGGTAACAAACCACTTTATTGTAAGAAAAAAGTAAGCACTTTCAAAAACATATAGATCGCTTCATCAGATTCAGTCTGATGAATTGATCTGTATGTTCATGAAAGCACTTACTTTTTTCTTACAATAAAGTGTTTTTTTACCTGAATCCTGGATATTTGATGCCATTATTCTTATTTTTGTATCCCAAGGGTATACATGCTGTTAACCATCCAGTTGACCAGGTTATGCCTGCAAAGGTTTAGGTAGTTACCCTACCTGATGTGGACAGGGTGCCTAGTCCACCGCAGGTTGCTTGTGTGTGACACACATGTGAGCTGTCCACAAGGCAGTCCAGGTCACTCACCGGGTTAAGTGTGTGTGTGTGTGTGTGTGTGTGTGTGTGTGTGTGTGTGTGTGTGTGTGTGTGTGTGTGTGTGTGTGTGTGTGTGTGTGTGTGTGTGTGTGTGTGTGTGTGTGTTACCACAGTGGAGCATGACTTGCAGTTGTGCAGCAGTGACAGCAATATAGGAACTGTGATTGCCGTGCATGCCACAGTGACATAACTCCTGAGGAGCATGTATGACACCGGGTAGAGGGTTGGCATTATAGCCTAATAACATGACAGACCATTCAGCATCTACATTGGAAATCATGTTTATATTAATGTTAATTTTACATTTTTATATTAATGTTACTTTTATTTACCGGTGTAGATATTGACATTTGCAAGAAACACGTGCCAGACATCAAAAAATATAAACTGGTTGCATTTAATGTTCGTCAAAAAGGTCAAGTTTAAGCATAGCTGAGAGGTTTTGCACAGCATGGCATGGTGCTCAGCAATGCTTAAATGAAATACGAGGTACATACAGCAGTCTAACAGCAGATCCTCACTGGCTGAGTGGTTAGGGCACCGGCACTTGTAAATTAGGGCAAGGATCGAATCATGACCATTCAGCTTTTTACATGTTATAGGGAAATGTTGTAAATGTTTATATTTGTTTTGCATATACACTATGTCAACTGTGGTGGTCCAGCTTGACTAGAAGCCCATTTGCATTGGAGACCCGAGTATAAAATCCCCAGTTACACACAAGTGTCCAAAACTATTACAGTTACAAGAACAAATAACATAGTTAAATACATAAGTTTAGGAGATATAATAAAATAGATGCACCTAAGAATGAAATAACATTACTGAACAATAAAATACAATATTGTATATATCTAAGCAATAATTAGTTTGCTATGTGAAGCTAAGGCCAGCAACAAAACAACCAGACCTGGCAAGTCTCAAATCCAGGAACATCTGTACCAAACCTGCAGCAGTATGCCAAGTCAGCTGTGTGCATTTAGTGTTGATTTTAAAATATATCATGCAGTGCATTGATGTAACATTAGGGAAAAAAATATCCCCTCACAAGTATTGAACCCAGGACCCACTGCACCCAAATCAGGGCATTGCATCATCATACCAAATCAGCTACAAGTATTTAGTTTTTTATTTTAAAATATATCATGCAGTGCAGTGATGTAGCATTAGGGAAAAATATCCCCTCACTAAGTATTGAGCCCGGAACCCTCTGCAGCACAGTCAGAGCAGCACATCAATAGGCCAAATCAGCCGTGGATATTTATTGTTTATTTTAAGATATATCATGCAGTGTAGTGATGTAACATTAGGGAAAACTATACCCCTACCAAGTATTGCTCCCAGCACCCTCTGCAGCAAAGTCAGAGCAACGCACCACTAGGCCAAATCAGCTGTGGATATTTAGTGTTCATTTTTAAATTATACCTTATAATACACTGATGTAGCATAAGGGGAACAACTATACCCTACCAGGTATTAACTACAGGACCCACTGAACCATAATCAGAGCAACACACTACTACGACAACTAAGCTTTAGGGAAATACCCCCATTCATGTACATATATCATAAGCCACATGATGTAGCAATAGGGATAACATACACCTCCACCAAATACAGAAACCTGAAACATCTGAACGAAAGCTCAATGCAATACACCAGTAGGACATCACATTTCTGGGGAATTAGTGGTGTTTGTACCAAGTGACACAACTTCCACATATAATGACATAAATGACAGCTTACTTGGGCCTGTGATGCAGACACTGACCCGGTACATAGTCAAATGAATGCTGATGGATGTACAGGATGCCTACAATATTGGGTATACCTGACAACTGCACAGACTGTTGCAGAATGTCCACAGGTGTGTCACCTACTTATGGCATGGTTGTTGTCAAACCTATTCTGTGTGCTGAAGTACTGGCAGGTCAGTGCAGATTGACCTTACAAACCCATAACAGACAGGTCAGAGTCACACACCATAGATATCCAAACACACATGTCCATGCCAGCCCTGTGTAACACACAGTATGCATGCACATATATCCTGCACATAAACCTCCCATACTAATGACTTAGTAGAACTATCTATTACATTCCTAGCATGTCTCACATCAGGACACCCACAGTCCAGGCCCACAGTCCAGTGTGTTGCACAGCATTTACATCCTTGTCAATACAACATAGAAATAAATGAGCCCTACAATGTGCAGCAGAAATGGTTGCTGATAACACAGTCACTGCCACCCACAAGAGCACATAAAAGGCTGTGAGGGTGAGATACATGTCAAAAATATGTATATGTGTCCTAAATGTCCTCTACCACTCACTGGATGGCACTACTACTTAACATATGTACCAAAGGCTCATACCACACCTGGACTGTTATGGGTAAACACACCCTGGCCATGCTGTGACACAAGAGCTGACACTGCCCTCTCACTGACATATAAAGCATGCAGTCCCTCAATGTTGTCACACTCCTCATTAAGAGTCCTGGCCAGAATCCAGCAGCTGTGGCCTGCTACACATGCAGCAGTCTGTCTGGCTAACTTTTACAGACCTAACATACTTCCCAAACACCTAGAGCAGGACATCCACAACACAACCATACATAAAGTGTTGGTGGGGGAATTCTCAGGTGACATACACATCTGATACACCAGCATCAACTGCAGCACCATGCGCAACCATATAGAAAGGATGTATGACACACATATCTGCCTGTCACTGACCCCAACACACATTGTTAAACAGTACATTGCTATAGAATCTGAAGGTCTGTTAACAATGGGCACATATAGCGTGAAGCACTGTGGAAATAACACATTAATCCATACATTGGGCAGTATCTCTACAAACCCTTTATAATGCTGTAGCTCCCGCACCTCGATGATATCCTACTTACAGGCCAGGAAAAGGGGGGAAGCCCTACATGAAGCCCTTAATTATAGCACTGTGTTGCCATGCCATTGGCTAATGATAACGCAACCCAGCTGTTCATGATGCTAGTAGCAAGACAGAAATTAGAACAGGTCAATTAGGGAGTCACACATAAGTTAGAAGAGGTCAGTTAAGGTTAACCATCTGTGAACTGAGGGGGTGGAGCTAGGAACAAAACCTTCTATTTAAGGGGTAAAAATAAAACATTTCAGAGCTTTACTGGAAAGGCTCACCCAGACTCTGCTGCAGTTTGCTGTGAGTGAAAGGTTTGTTTCTTTTTTATTTGTTTTATTCTGTATTGCTTTTTCTTTTTTCTATTTTGTATACAGTGATTTGTTTACATTGTGTTTTACTTGTATTCTGCTTTTAACTGCATATTAAAACTTGAAAAGACACCACAGCTCTGTATCTTGTGAGTCAGACAGAAATTTTTCCACCCTCCCACCCGGTTACAGTTTTGTTCTTAAACACCACTGTCTTACTACTTGTTTGCCCCTTATGTTACTTTGACCATATATTTCATTTCCTCTCTGCTTTTGCTGGTTGGTGTGAGTAAGCACAAAATTATCATTTTGTGAAAGCACTCCCATTCAACTATTTAAATTTATTGGCCATCCTACTGTATTCCATAGTACCAGAATAAAAAAGTGACAACCCCCTTTCAATCTATCTTGCTGTTTTAAAATAGTGACTCTCCACTAAAACTTAACCTTTTAGGCAGGTAAAACTTAAGTTACATACTTTCACATCTAACTCCTCTAGTGCACAGTCCAGTGCTTAGGATAAACCATTTTTTCATCTTACCTTTAAGCATCTATTGCAAGACCACCAGTTATTGGAGAGCCCACATTCTGCCTCTCAGTAGTCATCTTGGGATTAGTGCTTCTGTTTTCTCAGGGTGAGAGAAGGAGTGAAGTTACATTATTTCCTGGAGACTGCTGATCATCAGAAATCTTAATAACTGCTTTATAGGGGACAGCTTGGAATCTGTGCTTATATTCCGATCCTGGTGAGAGTAGGAGTAGAATGCATTTAATCCTGACTCTTTCTGGTTGGAGAGTGAGTGTCTGTGCTTAACGTACATGATTTGTCTGGTTGCTATTTGAGGCATCTATCAGAAAAAGGCTACAAGCTTGCAGACCCTTGCAACATCTGGAACAAGACTGTGGATCACCAAACAGGCTATGGCCTGCTTCTCTTCTTCGGATTGGTGCTAACATTTTGCTTCTGATGAGAGAAGAAGCAAAGGAGTATTGTATCCCAACAGAGTGAAGCTTTGCTGAAACCAGCATTAATAGTAGCCAGGCAGTAGCCATTCATGCGACTCCCCTCTTTTCATCATTCTTGACAAGCTAATTATTTATTTTAAGTAAGTATTGCTTGATTTCTTCCTAACTTTAGAATATCTACCTAAATACTTCATCCTTAAATTTTCAGGGTCTATGTATTAGTTTCCGCTCAAGTGTTTGGTAGTGCTCTGTACAGACTCAAATAATTTGAGTGACATTTTTCCTGTACTTAAAATATTGAGCTCATATCCAGGCATGTCTAAAGGTCAGTTCCCTGTGCTTTCTCCTGTCAACCTGGTGAACTTGGGCATCCGGAGGCAACATAGCAACTGCCTGATGTACATAGACAACCCTCTCCTCTTACCTCCCAACATTATGACTTGTGAGAGATGCACATATATAGCCAAAGTGGAAGCTAAGCACTCTCCAGCCAAGACTGGATTAGCCAGTCAAGAGGAGAAGGTTAACACCTGCACCACACCACATTCAACACATAGCCCTCCAGAACATACACCACTACAACCCTCACATAGTAACACAAAACACACACCTACATTCGTGGAGGCTCTCAATAAAAATCTGCCCAAACAACAGAGACCTCCTAGGCAGAAATGCATACAACCACCACATCCCAGCACAAATCATGAGACACATAGCTCACATAAACAGTGTGAGACTCAACCAAAACCCATAAGGCAAAACAACTTACCCAATACAGTAGTCATAGGTGGCTCAATAGTAAAGCACACTGATGTCCCACTCACTAGGTTGAATAAAGAGAAAGTTACGGTCAGCTGCCTCTCAGGTGCCAGGATCCGCCACATAATGCACACACTTAGGTCACTCCACAACAAGTAAAAATATGACTCTGTCATTGTCCATGTTGGTGTGAATGACCTGAGACGTATCTCTGGACTACATGAAAAGAGACATAGAGGAGCTCTCAGAACTTGTAACCCAGGCAGGTATGATGCTAGCTCTGAGTAGCATCCTACCATCACCCAGAATGATACCACAGTACAAGCAGAAAAATGATTGATTTCAACAAGTGGCTAGGTTTCTAGTGTCACTCTAAGGGGATCCAGTATCTGTCTGTCTGGGATGACATGATCGACAGACCTCGATGCTTCGCCAGAGATGCCCTGCACCTGTCACCCCAGGGATTCCAGATACTGGCCAAGGCTCTTGCCACCCCTATAGCGCCTTTTTTAGGCAATGTCCTAAAGACAAAATCACCACCAGAACAGCTACAAGCAAACAAAATTTGAGGGTTATGCTACTCAATGCTAGAAGTCTAAATCTCAAAATGCACTAGCTCGAAGCACTCCTTAAAATGGAGAACATCGACATCTGTGCAGTGACTGAGACCTGGTTCAAGGGTCTGGAGAGCACCCTAGCATTACCAGACTATAATTCATACCACACCTTTTGGCCCCTAAACCTGGACCAAAGCACTAAAGGCATTAGTGTCTCCATATTCATAAAGGATATACACACCTCCAGACTAGTAGCTCAAAATAATGCATCAGAGATACTTCAGGTACAACTAACACTGGGTAAAACTGCAATCCAGGTTGTAGCCTGCTATACATCCCCCACCATGTCCCAAGACTCCCACTCCACATTCCTAAACAAACTGGAAAATATTAGGGTACAACCCAATACCATTATACTGGGAGACTTTAACTACCACTCCATTAACTGGGAAAATTACTCATGTACCAACACACTTGCTCAACATCTTCTGGAATTCATAAATTCCAACACCCTGGACCAGCTCATTCTTACCCCCACCAGGGGTAGAAACATCCTTGACCTGGTCATTACTAACATGGGCGACTATTGCTCTACACCAGTAATTAACTCCTTCCTGATCAGATCTGACCACAAGCTAATTACCATGGATATCCACATCCCATCCTCACCCCCACTAAAGGAAACCACCATAAAAAACTTCTCCAAAGCCAATTTTGGGTTTCTAAAAACAGAGGTGGATAACTTCATGTCACAGCAACAGTGGTCCCACTCCACAAAGGTGGAGCCTCTACGGACCCTGGAAACTATTGCCCCATAAGCCTGACTAGCTTAGTCTGCAAGGCTATGGAGAGGATCATCATGGAGCTCATAAACAAAGACATTGGGGACCTACAGACACTAGATCTTACCCAGTTCAGCTTTGTCAAGGGCAGATCCTGCCTTTTGAACCTGGTTGACTTCTTTGAAACAGTCACCAAAGCCATAGATGAAGGGCAGGTAGTCCACACAGCCTATCTGGACCTTGCAAAGGCATTTGACACAATACCCCACTCGGGCATCATAGATAAGCTATCCAGCTTAAATATAAACCCCTATGTCACAAGATGGGTCGCAAACTGGCTCAAAGACAGAACCCACAGAGTGAGAGTTGCTGGAGCCATGTCAGACTCGAAACTGGTCACAAGTGGCGTCCCACAGGGTTCTGTCCTGGGACCACTCTTGTTGTATATACTTTTCGAGGTACAGGCAAGCGTGGGAGGACTATGGCTCACCAAGTTCTTGAGCGACTGCAAACTGGGCGCCACAATCAACTCTCCAGCTGACACAAACATCCTTCAAAAAGGTCTCACAGAGACAGATAACTGGTGCCAGCACCATGGTTTAAAGCTAAATGCCAAAAAATGTATAGTCATACCCTTTGGCAAAAACAATGTGCCCACAAATTACCACATAGGTGGAAACCCATTAAGTACAGAGGAAGTTATTAGGGACCTGGGGACCCAAGTTGATAGCAATCTCTCCTTTGAAAACCACATTGCCAAAGTGGTTAGAAAGACCTTCTACATAGCCCACCTCATCACGAAGGGTTTCATCTAGATCAAGAGAGGTAATGTGCCTTTATTCATCCCTCATCAGGCCCATCATAGAATACAATGCCCCTTTTGGGATGTACCTTACCTGACACCTGCAGCAATTAGAAAGACCCCAAAAGTATCTCACCAAGAGGATCAAGGGTCTCAAACAGATGCCATATGCTGCTCGGTTAAAAAAACTCCAGCTCTACTCAGTTGCATACCGCCTATTTCAAGGCGATCTATGCCTGACATACAAAGCTATGTCAAATCCAGAATTAATGGACATGCTCCATCTCAGTAAATCTAAATCCCTTAGAGCCACGCTCGAGGGACTTGAACCTCAGCACAGAAATAAATAGAACTTGCTGGAGGGACAGATTCATAACCCAGAGGCTCCCTTCGCTCTGGAATAGAATTCCAGTTCATGTGAGGCAGAGCACCTCACTGAATCTCTTCAAGAAGAATCTCGATAAGTGGATGGGGGATCGTAGGTTTGTCCTAGGGATTACTCCCGTGTCACTATTAGACAGAGGCACAGTAAACTAAACCTTAAAAAGGGCACGGTATACTCAAATCAAGGGGTGGCGTAAGCCATACAGAATTGGTCTAGGCTTATAATTGCCCCAGGGCAGATAGCCTAGTATGAACCTATGAACCTATGAACCCATGCAAATGAAAATAGGGGCATGACTGCTGAATCATACTGTATGAGCACATACACAAGTACATGGAATGGGCCATACCAAACAGAATCAAGATGCTCTCCTCCACAAAAAGGAAGCCAATCTGGTGGTCCCCCACCATAAACAAACTCTATAACAGAAGGAAAAAAAACTGTTCCAGAAAAGGGTGAATACCCAAGACTGGAAAAAAACCCTTGTTAACCTCAGCAAAAAACTGAGAACCATCATCAAATCCTCTAAAGCTATCTACAAAAACAAAACTGCTGCGGATTCTAAAGACAACCACAAGGCATTCTATAGTTATGTCAAGAATCTACATGGCAATACTCAGATCTGCTCTGAGTTACAGCAAAATGGCAATACATATACAGAACCAACTGATATTGCCAACATATTGGCTGACAGGTTCAGTGCGAACCTTACCCCCCTTTCACCAGCTAAAGGGCCTATCACAAGACCTGAGGAATGCCAAGTCCCTATTATCACAGCTACACAGGTAAAAAACACACCGTCCAAAGCCAATAATACAGCTTCCATGGGACCTGATAATATCCCTGCCTGTGTTCTACATGAATTACAAAGTGAACTGGCACTACACTAGAGTACCCTGTTCAATCACAGCCTCATTTCAGGCTTTGTTCCTACTGAAAGGTGCACTGCTACAGTCATCCCACTCCACAAATGGGGAGTGAATACAGATCCTGGAAACTACCACCCCATTAGTCTGATGAGTCTGATATGCAAGGCTATGGAGCGCATTATCATGGACCTTATAAATAAGGACATAGGGAATCTCCAAACTCTGGACTCCACGCAGTTTGGGTTTGTGAAACATAGATCATGCCTGCTCATCCTGATAGACTTCTTCAAGTCTGTCACCAGAGCTGTGGATGAGGGCAAGGTAATTCACACAGCCTACCTAGATCTTGCCAAGGCCTTTGACACCATCCCTCACTCAGGAATCATAGATAGACTCACTAAACTAGGCACAAACCCCTATGTCATAAGATGGGTTGCCAACTGGCTCACTGATAGAACCCACACTGTGAAAGTAGGGGACTCCAAATCTGACTACCGACCAGTTACAAGTGGTGTCCCACGGGGATTGGTCCTAGGTCCCCTCCTGTTTGTCATCTACTTCTCTGAGGTTCAAGCCAACACAAAGGGACTCTGGCTGACCAAGTTAGCAGATGATTGCAAACTGGGAGCCATTAATGATTCTCCAACTAATGTAGACATTCTACAAAAATGCCTTACTGACAACAATGACTGGTGCCAGAACCATGGCCTTAAGCTCAATGCCAAAAAGTAGATTGCCATTCCTTTTGGAAAAAGATTTGGTGCCCATGAATTACCACATAGGCGGTAGTCCACTAACACCAAAGGTATGATAAGAGACCTGTGGACACAGGTTGACAGCAACCTCTCCTTTGATAACCACATTGCTACTATAGTCAGAAAGTCCTTCTGTGTGGCACATCTCATTACAAAAGGTTTCGCATCCAGTCAGAAAGAGGTCATAATTCCTCTCTACTCGTCCCTTATTAGACTTATTATAGAATACAATGCCCCATTTAGTATGTACCTCACTAGATACCTACAACAACTGGAAAGGCCACAAAAATACCTCACTAAGAAGATCTTAGGCCTTAGACACATGCCCTATATGGACAGACAAAAAACTCCAGCTATACTCTGTCTCTTATCGATCTCTGCTTGACCTACAAAACCCATGTCTGACCCAGACCTGCTAGATATGCTATACTTAAAGAAATCCCAATCCCTCCATGCCACACGCTCCAGGAACCTAAACCTCATTACCACAATAAACAGAACATGCTGGAGGGACAGGTTCCTAATCCGGAGACTTCCCATACTCTGGAACAAACTTCCCATTCACGTCTAGCAGAGCACTTCAATGGCCCTCTTTAAGAGAAATCTTGACAAGTGGATGGGCAATAGGAAGTTCACCCCAGGGATCACTTCAGTGGCCTTGCTTGACAGGGGCACTGGGAAATAACTTTGGATGTCATGATGCCAGGGAATCTTCTTGGGCTAAGCTTATATAGGCTCCAGGGCCATTAGCCTAGTACACACCTATGAACCTAAGTGGGAGTCACTGATTGCTGCACAGGCAATCACCTGTTCCTGAGCATTACCTACAAAAGGCAAGCAGCTGCCTATGGTAAACAGCTCTGACACCTTCTTCTTGAAGACAGGCTGCCATTTCCTAGGAGACCACCAACTGATTTCTTCCACAAAGTAGTACAGCAGTAAACCAGGTATGTCATACAATTGCACATGGAACTGAATGCAGGTGAGGGGATTCTGTCATGGTATACTGTTATTTTGATGTCCAGCACTTATGGCCATCACATATGGCTCTGTCAGCATTGACATATATCACACCTCTGGCCCCTGAGTCACCACAGCAATGGTCAGCTCACATATCACTGACTCTGGAATGTCTGTGTACAACCGTGACAGTAAGCAGTGGTTGATACAGCTGGGATATCACATCATGTACTGTCAGTAAGCCCCTCTCAGTGTCTGAATGTCATACATGCTTAGTTCAAGAATTGTCCTGATGTCCATGAACATTCCTGATGTACTCTTCCTAGGTCCCTGTGTACTCCACAGCTGTATCTCATTGCCTGACACTTATGGCTAGCATACCTGGTGACTCCTTGCTGCAGGACAGCAGGACATAGGCAGTAGTACTAGGGAGACACTGGCTCAGCACTCAGCAGCAGTGGGCACACAGGGGCCATATAATATAAGGGAATGATTAAAGTAGCAGATATTAATGTAACATTGATATGTTCTGGGGGTGTGGCATGTAACACACACATTCCCCGAACACTGGGGACAACCATTACATATTGTCCAACTGCTGTGTAAAGGTCCACATTTATCTGGCAGGGGTTCTACATCTATCAGGCACATGTACATATTCTGCAGACATATGGGTACAGCATATGTCAGACACTTACAAGGAGGACATCCCACACCAGATATGCAATGCCCTCTGTTATTGTGTAGCACAGATGTTGCTGGTATGTCCTCGTGCACCTGTAGAAGCACTCACCTAGTTGTTGGAAGTAGTCCGGATGACATGCTACTGTAATGTTGCCCATAGAGAACACACAGCAGTTGATGGCAGTGATGGATGTGGACACATACCAACACATTCTGTCACAGCACCAGGCCATAACTGGTATCCCTAGTACTATATGAGGTTACGTGACATATGGGCCCTGAACACCCATGTGCGTATGCTGGCTGTTAGCCCATGTGCATGCATGCCAGTACCTGCTATCCAAGTCCAACAGGTGCTACCCCAAGGGTGTATGTGGGTTAACCATCCATTGATGCAGGTTCCGCCTGCAATGGTGTTAACAGCTAACCTGCCTGATATGGACAAGATGACCATTCCACAGCAGGGTGAGTGTGTAGCACACATATCCGAGCTGCCGACAAGCACAGTTGCTGTCACACACCAGGTTGATGGCATGTGTGTGTGTGTGTGTGTGTGTGTGTGTGTGTGTGTGTGTGTGTGTGTGTGTGTGTGTGTGTGTGTTAACACACTGAGGCATGAGTTGCATCTGTGCAGTATTCCCATCATTGTGGTTTCTGTGATTGCCTTGCATGTCACACTGAGCTCACCCCTGCGGATTATGTATGACACCAGGTAGACTGTTGGCCTTATAGGCTATCATTCTATGGCAGATGTTTGAAGCACTGGTATTGCCTGGTGGGGAAATTCATTGATGTCTCCAGCTGCTGCATGTGCTTTGTGATGTGACTGATGAGCAGGGAATAACAGACAAAACAGGGCCTTATTGGGGGGAGTACAGGGATGTTTACACCCCGTGTCCCTTGATGGCATGCCCATATGTATGCCTTGGGCCATGTAGCAGCATTATCTTACAACATATGCAACCTTGTAGTGATAGGTCTTGGTGCAAAACACCTGTGTCCACAGATCCCTCCCAATCAATTTCGTGCCTAGGATGTATTTAGTACTGTGATAATATGTGTGAATGTCACTCTCCTCATAGGGGTCTACAATGGATGTTGTGATATGCGGCCTGAGTCCATGTGTCTGATAACAGTCATCTATCTGTGTTAGACCCTCCTAGGCAGATGTCCACATCAATAGGAAATCTGGTGACTGCACACAGCATGCAGTCATCTGCAGACATGGTTGGACATGTGGTAATGGGTGTTCCCTGCACCTCAGTGGTGTACATCACACATAACAGAGGGCAGTACACAGAACAACAGGTTACTCCACTAGATATGGGTAAACATTTTGGGGGGGATTCTCCTATGTGGCACAGGTGGGTCGTGTCTGCACACCACTGTGATACCCCTATAGTAACATATGGTGTGATGTATACATGGAAGTCTATAATGGGTAAGTGAGTTATGCCATCACAGGATTAGTCCAAGCCAAGGTAGGCAGTTTGTAGTGTCACCCCCCTGTCCACGCATATGGTGACTGTGTCATACAGGTCAACTGAGTGTAACAGACATGACCCCTTCCTGTACAATGCCTAACTGTCCATGATGGTGTGTGTGCAGGCCACCAATGTCATGGTTAATGGGCTCAAATACAAACTGTCATACCCTTGCAGAACAGCATAGTTAGGCTGCTTGGTGTATCATGTGACTGAGCAGTGTACAACACACCATACTCTGGAGGGGTGACAGTACTCTTCTATCAAACCACTGGGAAAATGGCAGTGGGCAGCCTGCTTTGAATACAGTACCCTATGGTGTTACAACATTATGGTTTGGGCCATGTAGGATGCACCCTATGATGTGGTTGTGTCCCATCGCAGATGTATACCATGATGTTCAGCTAAAAGTGGTGAACCGTTCCCCACATTTAGGAGACGGGTGAGTTTGTGTGGACATCCTGATGTACTGATAGTGAATAGAGCTGGTGGCACCTACACCGACTGTGTCAGCCATCCAGTATGCCATATCAACAGCACTGGTATACCTGGTGTCCATGACTATCACAAATGAACAGATGCAGGTGCACCCTGTGCTGTTGCAGACATATGTGCAGTAGGGGAGAGGACTGTCTGTAGTGGATGTAGACAACGTGAGCTCATTGTTTGTGGTGCAGGTGTGCAGGACTGATCCCCTTCTCATGTACATGCTACGGAGACATTGCTCCAGAATGGGCAACTGCCCCTACTTTGTGTCGGACAATGGTATGTCATCCCTGTTATGGACAGTACGTATTGCAGATGTCCACCAGACAGGTGTACATATCCTAGCAGATTAAGGTGTATGCCTGTAGTGTATAGTATACTACATGCATCTACAGAAATGCACATATAGCACTTGTGTGTATGTGTGCATATTGCTGCCAGTCTTTGATGAGGTGTTGGAGGCTGTGTGGCTGTGTATGCAGCCTCCCAGGAGGATGTACTACAGGTTGGAGGTGTATGTATGGCTGACCATAGCTAGACGGATGATGTGGGAGATAGTGAGTGGAAACATGACCGCTTGATGTTTGTGTTGTCATAGATGATGACACTGTAGCTATGCTGCAGTGGTAACCTCTGTTGTGTATTGTCAACTGCACTACACCTTCAACTCGTGAGGGGTAGCCCCTGGCTGCACTGAGGTTTTTGTAATTGGAGTGATGGCATCTCTCCGGGCAGTTGTGTGCTGTCATGGGTACGCCTTACAGTGCATGTTATAGTAACTGAAGTGACTTGGGTTCAGGGTACAGACACAACTCCTAATGTAGTTGATGATGTCCATATAGGCAAAAGGGGTTACTGGTTACATGTGGTGGCTGGCAGCTAGCTGTCATCTGCATAGGTGTGTGCTGTCAGTGGTGAACTACCCATGCAGTGTCCCCAATGCATCTTACTGTCTGTACAGCATGGAGGTGTTTAGGTGTCTCGTATTTACTGAAACACCATGTCCCATGCCATTACCAGCTTCCCTTTAATGTTCGGAATGCATGTTAGGATGCTTGACCAGGTAAGGCTGGGGTGCTCTCTGCAGCTGTGAACCATGATGTGTGTGACTGCACAGATGTCTGCAGTTCCCAGAGTTAAAAATGCTTGCAATAAGGTGTGAGTCATGTATACACCTCTACCATTTAGCAGCATGGCCTTCAGTGTATGCCACACTGACAGTTGTATGCTGGTATTGATTACCTCTCCACAATTATTAATGGAGTCACTATGAGGATGCCGGCAAACAGTGCCAGACCCATGAAGAAATGTGAAGGCAGATGGAGGTCATCACTTGCAGAGCATCATGGTCTGTTTATTATATCATCCCACAATCACAGGTACTGGTACACCAGGAATATCACACAACGAAAGCAGCACATGTTAAGGCCAACCATTTCATGACTGTATTGTGCCATCTGTCTGGGTGACAGTAGAATGTTGTTTAAGACTAGGGACATACCTGCCTGGGACACATAATCAGTGTGCTCACTCCTGTCTCACTACATATACTCGAAGACTGTACATGTCATGCCAGGAACACCTACAGGTGCTGTGACAGACTCATGACAGTACCTGTTGGTGAGAGACAGCAGTGCATATGCAATACGGTGGAGTGTGTCACCTGCCTCAGTCTTGATGCTGGTGAGGATGGTTTGCATGGTACTGTGTTTGACATGAATAGGGTGTGCTTTCCTGAAAAAGGGCAGCCTGTGGTACACCAAAATGTTTCTTCAGCAGATAATTTTGCTGTCTCATATGTGATTCTGGCCTGTTGTGCTAGTAACACTTACAGAGTTATGCTCACATATATGGGGCAGATGTTGAAGGGCTGAGCACAACATTGCCATCTAGGCATGCCACAGCCCACCTGTAGTAAACCTGTCAGATACAGAGTGGGGCAGTACTGAATCTGGGATGTCTGCATGCAACAGGTGTTGAAGGCCATGGATAACATTTGTGGGTGTTAACTTAGCCTTTCCACTTGCTGCTGTTGTCTGCACAGGTACATTCCAGAATGGCCATGCTGGTAATGTATTGCAGTAATGACCGAGGAGTTAACAGAGGTAACATCCACCTTTTGATTGGATGCAGTCCCTTTAGCAATGTGGTAAAGCATGTACAAGCCTTTTCAGACTGCTGTCACTACTTGTTGCCAGAATGTGACAGTGTTATCCTCCTGAGTACCCAGGTCTGTCAACATTGTCTGTATGTTAATGGAGTAGCCACTGATGTGAGACATACTGTGGCCATGACATATGGTATGATGGTATTGTTATCTGCATTCAACTTGAGTCCAGGACGTTGGCACCATTCCATACCCAATGTATGACCCTCTAGCAGTGTGTTAAAGGCAGTTTGTGTGTCTATGATAAGACAGCACACTATGTACAGTGGACAAAGCCTTGGACAGAACCTACATATGTGAGTGGTGACAGCATTCATGCCTACGTACGCGTGGGTCATTAGGTGCAGCAGCTAATCACAGCACTTCCACAGGTCTACATATTGCATGCACATATGCAACACAGATTAGATTTGCCATCTTATCAAATGCAGACTGTGTTACACATCTTGGAGTACCGTGACAGTTGCCAGGACCTACCATACCCAAGTGAAGTGCAACTGACAAGACTTCCCTGGGTTTGCTAATATGACAGCTTCTTTCATTACCTTTACCTATGCTACTTGTCATAACATTCTGGTGCTTCTAATGTGAAATAACTGCTTTATACAACTAGTAGGCAATGTTAAAGAGTATTTTTGTGTAACTACGTCCATGATTGGTTAAGATGACCCGCTGGTTTTCAAATGAGCTTTTAAAATGAGTGCTGTATTTTTGTTGTTTTACTTCTGATGAAGTTTGCATACTGAGCAAACGAAAAGCTCTTTAAGTTGAAAGTCAAATAAACCTTTGGTGTTTTACTCAGCTGCTGTCGTGACCGTTTTTTTTTTTTGAATTTTAACGTTAAGAGTATGTTTGTTGTCCTACACTCTGGGGACCTCTGTATTGCTTGAGGCGTTGTCATGGGTGACACCTGGCCAAACATGGACTGCAACCTGCAGGGTGGGACACATGGTGGCCATACCTCTCTCTTCCTCATAATTTTGCAAAATGTCCTGATATTTGCTACATATGTTTGTTCCATTCCCCATGACACTGTGGTTTTGTGGCACATATGTGGCAAAACATGACAGAGTAACGTTAAAGAATGATGTACATTGTCAGTTCAGAACACATAACCTTCAGGGGATGCATGCCAATGCACAACCTGCTATGCTGTCTACTTTTTGTGTGTGTCACGGCAATATGTAAGATTGAGCCTAATATTTGGCCTTTGTCCAACTCTTCTGTATGGCTTTATCCAGGTGTCTTTCTATGATGGTTTGAGAGGTATGCTGGTGGCCCTAACAAAGTCACACCACTGCAAGGGAATATACATACATACACATACACCAACCATGTACTACCAATGTTGGGAGTACAATCCCTACCTTCCTAGTTTTACCTATGTTGTTGCTATATACATGACACAAGTGCCACAGAGCCTATATAATGTAGGTGTGTCTGCCACTACTATTAAGGTGGTTGACATATACAGGTGGTGTAAGGATTGCCACTGGGGGTTTGACAGGCCCTAATAATGTTATAATCATCTCACCCACACAAACAATGCTGCATGTGGACATGCATTGAAACACACATGCACACAGAGTGGGCACTTTTGTGTTTAGAAGGCCTACCTATCAAGTTACCTACACTACATACCGACAAAGGTGTTGCATGTGCAACAGTGGTATTGATTTATAAAATGTGTAACTTCGCTTCTAAGGTGGATGGCATCTGTAGGCCCTGAATTGGTTGCCAATGGGAGAGCTAACAGGGTGAAACAGGCACACTAAATGGTATAACCATCACATACACACACACACACAGGCATGGCAGCCATGCTGTTACAGGGGATATGCATATACAAGCACATGCACTCACACAGTTGGCAGTATTCAGATTATAATCCCTACCTATCTAGTTGTCTGTGCTATAGTGCTACATACCTATCACATGCGCCATGGTGATTATCTGCTGGAGACATGCCTCACAAGGTCATACACCAATTAACCTGGACAATGACTTCATTAATTGTGGGATACACTCACAAAATATAGGGACACTTTTCACATATTTCTCTTACATACCTAGACAACTGATAGGGTAAAAGATTTTGTGTCAGCATGACCTTTCAGTAGGGTATGACATATAAAATGCATATGTCTGTCAATATTTCTGATGTCAACCCTCAATTATTTGACAATGATTTGACAGAAAACCCCTTTTGTATGAAACATGGACCAGATATATCTGGCAAACATCTTGCCATTATGCAATAAGTTGTACATTGGAGTAGTACGGCCTACAGAGTTTAAAACAGTGCATCTAAGGTGGATGACATCAACAGACCCTGTGACATAATGCCATGGGGAGGGGGTCAACAGTTCTCAAAACAATACAACCAACCTCTGCATGGATTATGCATCACTCACACACAGATACATATATATATATATATATATATATATATATATATATATATATATATATATATATAATATACACACACACACACACACACACACACACACACACACACACACACACAGTATTACAGATGCACACAGTATTACAGTTGTCAGTGATGGGATTTAAACCTCTACCTACCTAGTTGTATGTACTACAGTGTTACATACTTATCACAAGCGCCACAGAGATTAGATGGCTGAAGAGTGTCCAAAGGTGCTTCTAAGGTAAATGACATCAGCAGCCCCTTGTAAAGTAGGGCAATGGGGATGGTTTACTAGGTTGAACAGGCCTTAAAATGGTATAACCTACAAACACACACACACACACACACACACACACACACACACACACACACACACTTGCTAGTGTCAAGACTAGAACCCCTATCTAGTTATATGTACTATAGTGCTATGTACTTATTGCAATCACCACAAAGCTTAGATGGCTGAAGAGTGTCCAAAGGTGCTTTTAAGGTGAATGACATCAGCAGCCCTTGTAAAGTAGGGCCATGGGGGGTTATTGAGTGGAACAGGCCTTAAAATTGTATAATCTACAAACACACACACCATTGCCAGTACCGAGATTAGAACCCCTACCAATCTAGTTGCATGCACTATAGTGCTACATACTTATTGCATATGCCACAAGCCTTAGATATTTGAAGAGGGTCTGCCACTGCTGTTGGGATGGATGAAATTAGTAGCTACTGACAGATAGGCCACTATTGTGGAGGACACTGGTATCAGGGTCATTAAATGGGTGCCCATTACACAGACATAGGACGGTTTGGTGTGTATATACAGATGTAAGTGTAAATGATATAGAAATACACACAAGGGGGGCGTGGCTAGGATGTAGACTGGTTGGCAGCATCTTTTCTCAGCTCTGCACTCAAAAGATATTTCTGGCAAGAATTTTTAAAAACTAGATATTGTAGACAAACCTATTTTGCTGAATTACTTCTACTAATATCACTAGAAGTCTACAGTGCAAACAATTTGGCTTTAAACATTATTTTTCCTGTCAAAAACAAGAAGGAAGGTATCTGAATCTACTGAAAATGAGCTTTTCTAAGCATACCACACATGACCAGATGATGAAAAAGGAGATACAGTCTTTATTAAATGCTATACAAGACTTGTCAGTGAAATTTGACAAAATGAATACCAAACTGGACACTTTTGAGGAGAGATCTACAAAACAAATACAGCAACTACAAGAAATAATGACGCAACAGAAGTCTCAAATAGTTGACATAGAGAGATCTTTAAATGATACTGAGGGCAGACTCTCAGAACAAGATCTTCAGCTACATTTTTTATCACAGCAAAATGCTTCATTACAAAATAAAATAGAGGATCTAGAGAACAGGTACAGACAAAATAACCTTCGCATCTATGGGCTACCAGAGAAAACAGAGGGAGATAACATGGTGACTTTCCTTACTACCTGGTTACCAGAAGTTTTAAAATTGCCTGAAGCTCTTTCTTATGGAATTGAAAGAGCCCACAGATCCTTAAGAGCTGCTTCATCAACCATCAAATCAAAAATCACCCGAGATCAATAATAGTAAAGTTTTTTCATCACAGGACAAGGAACTTATTTTAAAAACAGCATGGTCAACTTCTCCAGTTAAATACAAAGACAACATAATCAGATTTGATAATGATTATTCTGCTGGAGTTATAACTGCAAGAAAAGAATGTCTCCCTCTGATAAAGGAATTGAAAAAAGACAACTTAAAGTCCACTTGCTGTTCCCTGCAAGAATAAAAATATTTTTTACTGAAGGTCCTAAAACTTTTGACACTCTGCAAGCAACAGTTTCTTATCTTTCAGCTAATAAAACCTTGGATAATGTGGAAGAAACGGATTTCTCCCAATTTGGGGTTAAGCATCACTTAGAAAAAAATGAATGGAGCACTGCTGACAAGAAGAAGAAGAAACGATAAAAGACTTATGAAAAACACAAACATTATTGTCTTCTATTTGCTCTGTAAGGCAAAAAAGTTCTTTGAAAGCATTCATGCTTTACACATGTGTCAGTCTTTGAAACAATATAAATACAAGATAAGCAGGACATTTTATAACTAAAGCAAACAACCCTAAAGAAAGCAAGGTAAAATATCTTTCTCTATTACAGTGCAAATACTTACAGTCATGATTTTTCTAACTCTAAATGATGTTTAGATAGTTATACCTGCCTTTTACTGCTAGTATAGAATATGATGTATTTTCACTGACATATTAATGTGGTGTGTTTAAATGAGCATGATTCCCTTTTATATTATTTACACTAAGCTGCATGACATATCTAAACTGATGTATTTAATACACATAATAATATATAAAAACTGATAGTAATAACTGTCAAAAAGTGCCTTGAAAAGTAATTATCTATTCTTTGATGCTAAAAGTGCCTTTTTGACTAACAAACAACTGTTTGGCTTGTATATCTGCCCTTAATGTTAAAAAAACTAATAGAAGTTTAATGAGCTGGTGTTCAGTTTAAAAAAGCCCTAAAAACTTCACTTACTTTGTTTTTGTCTTCCCGCCATGGTCACAAGCTGGGAACTCTTATTTTACCACCCTGAATGAAGGTTCTTCAGTTAGAATCCATTACAGTGTGTTAAACCTTCTAACAGCACAAAATGAAAGTAAACAGTCATGAGTGATGTCAGCACTAAAACAAGACAGTATGGGTGTGGTGTCAGCTCCTAAGCTACTTAAAGTAAGCAGCACACTATTTATGAGATGGCAAAGTGCTTTTACAGTTTTAACAAATATTAAAAGTACACTGAAGTACCTAATGAATTTAGAAGGTATCAACACATACATGACATTTTATTATATTATAATATTTGTTATTCATTTTGAATTGTACACATAAACAGCACACAAAGCTTAAAAAGAAGTATATCACTTGGAAGAAACTGTATGAATAGTTAACATATACAGACTTTACTATAATCTTTTCTGATAAGATCACCCACGTAAATTACTATAATTTAACTTAATTTTATAAAAATGTAATATATTTAAGTCCTTGACTGGAACATATAACATATTTGTAAACACACTGCAGCTAGTGTACTCAACCTTAAGGATAGTAAGTCAATTAAGGTTCATGAATGTAGCTATGTGTTATTAGGCATTTTAAGGGTAAAGAGTTGCTGTTTAATTATCAAGATACTCTGTAAATATTAAATTGTTCAAGTAGCACAATCATTAAGCAGTAATGAGCAAGAAAAAATCTCAGTCTTGCTTATGCTATTGTTATATATATATATATATATATATATATATATATATATATATATATAGGAAAGAACTGTTGAATTATAAGTATGCTTTTATTAAAGGCAAGTTATATTAATATTGAACATCCTCACTGAAAATGAATGGTTGTATAGAGACACAGTAACTCCCATTATATAACCAAGGCTAAAGAGATTGTCTTGTATGTCTAAATTGATCAGCCTTGAACCTTAGATTGCAAATAGACATGCAACATACTCTTACTTATAATACTGAATATATATTATATAACATCACAAACGCTAAAGCCATTGTCAGCTACATCTCATATTAATCAGCATTAAAATATGATTTGAATAGCATAGGCAATTACTAACATATTGCTGTTGGTACCTGATATGCATATAAGTAACAGGCCTAATTTCTGTCTATGAAAGTAAATACCAGGCTGTGTGCATTTGTTAATTATGAAACAAGAGCGTGCTATCTATTCTTTTTAATATCCTATAGGTATGTACTTGTTAGAGACACACGCATGCTGCAAAGCTGCTAGTTATTGCATATTCATTAGTATATTTCTGACTGCAGTGTTGTAAAGATATGGTGTGGACCACTTGAGTTGAGAATATGTCTCTATATTGGGCATGTTCTCTGTTTGAACATTGTATATTATCTATAATATGATATGGAGTACCCTCACTAAATTCAAAGAAGCCACAATAGAAACAAATATTTATTAAAAATTGAGAATAGAAGGATGAAGAGAAAAATGAAGGAAAATGGTTGATGGTCATATAAGGTTATCTTTTCCTGTGTATGTAGAAGAGTTGACAATAATAAGTACCAAACAATTGTGTTATAGCATATTTAAAGCCTAATTTGCTTCTCATATTTTCCAACCTTACAGTTATAACACTGCAGATAAATCCTGTAATATCATAAGGAGTATGAGTTGCTATTTGACATATGACATATGTGGTACACTAGCGATGAAATATGCCAGTGGCAATACAAATGTAACGTTATATTCATTGTTACGGATACTTTCTGATTTAATCTACTTGTGGCATGGTTAACTGATGCATATAATGCTTAACATTTTTTTTTATGTATGTATGCATATATGTGTGTATGTATGTATGTGTGTATATATATATATATATATATATATATATATATATATATATATATATATATGTGTGTGTGTGTGTGTGTGTGTGTATGTGTATGTATGTATATGTATATATATGTATATATATGTATATATATATATATATATATATATATATATATATATATATATATATATATATGTAGACCATTACAATAAATTTGATACCTATGAATGCCACTCACACTATAAGGGAGATAGACAGCAAGCATATTATTTTTAAGATGCATAACCATTATTGCTACACAAAAGATATATTAAAATAAAAGATTTTCCTTTACAATTTAAACAAATCCAAATAGTTAAGTATTAAATGTATGTATAGTTGTGTTGCCTTAGTGTTTTATAAAATATCAAAAATAAAGACTGTATTTAAGTAATCTGTAAAGACAGATACATGTATACTTAAAAGATATATAAGATACTTTTCATTATAAAACTACCATATGGCGGGGCCGGGGGAGGATGCTGAAATGCAGACTTAGAGATCGCTTGAATGATTAGATCATTCAAGGATGAGATGTTTTTTCTCATGGAGGGGTTTGGTGGTTGTTTATCTTATATTGTTCTCAGTTATGATCTTGTAATTTACTTTTATTGGGTGTCTATAATCTATTGTAATACTGTTGGAAGAAGAAAGAACAAGTCATTCTCTTCATGTACACATATCTACACATTGTTACGAGTATATGAATATGGATAAAAGCAAAGCTAATATAAATCCAATTGTAAAATGTATATCTCTTAATGTAAATGGTTTAAATAATAGCTGTAAAAGGGGAAGTCTTTATAGATATTTAAAGCTATGTGAAGCGCAACTAGTATTTTTACAGGAAACACACCTTACACAGGAAGACATAAATAAAACAAACAATAAAAATTATACAATACTAGTAAGTTCCACCTATAATCAGAAGCGAAGGGGAGTAGTAATTTTGTGGAAAAACACTACTTTAATGCCTAAAATCATAAATACGTTCCATGACAACTCAGGAATGTTTTGTCTAGTGACAATATCTATCAATGAAATGATATATACGTTAGTGAATATTTATTGGATACCAGTACTAGATGTTAGAGTGGCCAAACAACACTTAGAAGACATTATACAATATACCAAAGGCAATTTAATCATAGCTGGAGATTTCAATTGCATTATAAAAGAAACTGACACAAATACTAAAACTACACGTAAGAGATCACCTTTAACAAAGTTGTTATCTGAGTTTGTTGAAACTTTTAATATAGTTGACATAAATGAGTATGCTATCCCAGATTCACTATACTTTACACATTTTTCCCATAGGCATAATACATACTCTAGAATAGATAGAGTGTACATAACAAAGGATTTAACCTCTAAATTAAATAAAGTCAAGACAATTTCATGTCCATTTTCGGACTATAACACCATAACGTTTGAGATAGACTTATGTTTCAAGAGAAGGATATCAGTAACAAGAATACCGTCTTACATAACAAATCTCAAAGATTTTAAGGAATTTTATATTAAAGAGACACAAACATTCCTAGATATCAATCTTACAAAAGATGTATCTGAAATATATATATGGGATGCATTGAAAGCATACCTATATGGAAGAGCGGTGGGATGGTATAAAAATAAACAAAAACAGTGGAATAAGGAATTAATGGAATTATAGTCAAAAGTAGATAATTTAAAGCTTGATATTTAAAATGGAAACACCAACTTAATATAAGAACTAGAAGATACTAATAAAAAATACTCAGAGACGCTACACCACAAAACAATGATCAACTTAGAAAAAGATTAAACTATGTTACTATTCAATAAACCCTAAAAACCAATGAAGAATAGCAAATAGGACTAAAAAGATTATTAAAACAATTACTACCACTTTTGATAGAGGAGGATCAAACAGGTTTTATAAAAGATAGGAACACTTATGACAACATTAAAAGAATTCTTTCCTTAATTGATTATATAAATGTCACAAAAAACAAAATGAATGTTATTAGCTTAGACATAAATAGCGCATTTGATTCAGTGAACTGGGATTATCTGTGGTTAGTTTTAGAAGACTATGGCTTCTCAAACAACTTCACTTTGTTAATAAAATCATTATATGAAAAATCATTGGCTTATATAAAACTGGGATCTTGTCTGTCTAAATCTATTAAAATAACTAAGGGCACAAAACAAGGCTGCCCTCTTTCTCCATTATTGTTTGTGCTAGTCATTGAACCCTTAGCAAATAATATACGTATGGATAAAAATATTGAAGGAATACAACTAGACAACAGCCTAGAGCTTAAAATTCAACTTTTTGCTGATGATATTTTAATTACCTTAAAAAATAATGATAGCAGTTTAAAAGCATTATGGGACTCAATTCAAAACTTTCAAAACTTTTCAAGTCTTAAATTTAATGAGAACAAAACAAATGTATTGCTTATAAATACTAATAAAAAAGATCTAAATAAAAAATACCATAAATATATCTCTACCGATAATATAATTAAATACTTGGGAATTATAATAACTAAAAACCTAGATACTACAATTGAAACAAATTATAAAGAGACCTTAAATAATATTAAAAATCTAATACAAAGATGAAATAAATTCTTCTTTTCAATGGAAGAAAGGCTTTATATAATTAAAATGATCATATTTCCAAAAATTCTTTATGTCATACAAGCTTGTTCTTTGCCACCAGCTAAATCGCACCTAAAACAATTAAATGATTTAATGGTAAGATTCCTATTGTATCCAAAAAAACCAAGGATAGCTATGAAGTATCATCTAGATGACTGGGATATAGATGGCATAGGTTTACCAGACATAGAAATATATTTGCATTCATCCATTATTAAAACAATATCATTATGGCTAAATACAAAATATACATCAAAATGGAAGCTAGTTCATGAGAGAATCTGGTTAAAATCAGGATTTGTAGTAGCAAATAAGTATACAGATTTCATACCAAACAATTTTCTATGGCTGATGAAGGAATATATGATGATACATAAGAATAAAAATATAAGTTCCAAATACATTACTTATACATTAAAAATTTTCCAAAATCTTATTAATAGCAATCCTGATATTAAAGCATGGTCATTTCTTTTATATCCAGTAGCGTACACAAGGTAATATAATAACATTTAATATGGAAGTAGTCAACATGCTTAAAGAAAAAGGATTAATATATTGGCATCAATTGCTAAACTCTGAAAAACCTCTGAAAATAGACCAGATTAAACAGAAATTAAATATGGAAGATAGTTCTTGGTTACATGTACAAGAATTAAGACAGTATATATTAAGCAAACAAGAAACAATGCAACCATCACTAAGACAAAATGTTCCTAACCTTATAGAACATATAATATTACTAATGAATCAACCCATTACTGGAAAGGGATACTTATCTATTTATAAAACAAACAAAAAAATAAAAATGCATAATAATGACAAAATATGGAATTATTATAGATCAGTTAATGGACATGTGCCAAATGACAGAGATAAAAAACTAATTCTCCTCTCTCCAAAGCAGACATCACTTTCATTACATTGGAGACTTTACATGGCAATTCATACGCAGATCTTATGTAACCCCTCATAAAATGGAACTTATGTTTAAGAAAAATATTGGCTGCTGGAGATGTGATTTATCAATAAAAGCAGACTGGCAACATATGTTCTACTAATGCCATTTGATTAAACCATATTGGGATAAAATAAATTATTTTCTGCAAATGGTATTCAATGATAAATTCCAGATTTCCAAATCTATTATTTTATTTAATGTACTTGTACCCGACTGTGTGCCATGAACAAAATATGTAATCTTATGGACTCTCCTAGCTATTGCAAGGAAGAACATTACATCAAACTGGAAATCCAAAGCTTCTCCAACTTTTAAGCAATTCATGAATATGGTGTCAGCAGTATTGCAATTGGAAATGAACACTATTAAAGGAAGAACTGAAAGAACTACATCACTATATGTAGCATGGCAAAAAGTAACTTAAATACTGGAGAATAATGACTGCAGCAGATTATAATCAGGAAACAATTGTATAGAAAGTCAATTATATGTCAACAATAGACACCCTTGTAAATACTTTATTTTGGTTTTAATGTTTGATATCTGTTTAGAGGTTTTAGCCTACCTTTTTAAATAATTTGTAAATACTTCATTGTCATAAATAACCTGCATTCATGTTTTCTTGTTTCTGGAAATGAATAAAAATATTTAAAAAAAAAAAAGAAACACACACAAGGTGGGTGATGTGAGATTACAACCCATACATCACTACTATTACACAATGGAGCTCACCAAAGTACTTGCACATGCCACTGTTTGCAATTCTTGGGCAAATGTCTCCACCAGTACATCACTCTATGGCATTCAGGGTGTCTCTCTCTCTCTCTCTCTCTGCCTCTTTCTATCTTTCTCCCTGTCTCTGCCTGTCTATATTGTATATATATGTATATGTATCTAAGGGGGTGGCGAAAGACAACACTATTCTGGCTAGGCTTATAAATGCCTTTGGGCAGATAGCCTAGTACCTACCCATGAACCCATGTATATGACACTCCACAGATGCACATATATCTTATATGTGCCACAGATAGATGAGGGTAATCCTATGTGATATGGGGTGGGGAGAGACAGATAACATGTACAAAGCTATCTGTATACAAAGGCATATATGGACAATACAGTTATATAGTGGGATGTGTGTTCAGACATGGGCTGAAATTGTCCAAGTTTGGGAACATGTTCAGTATGATCTTCAGTAGTAACAGTGGTACTCCAGTCCAGAGCTACCTATACTCCGGTCAAGGTTTTTGTGTGCTACAGCCGAATGGCTGATGAACCTGTGTAAACAGTCCAGAAGCTCAATGATATAGTGGCTGAGGGATCTCCTGGCTGTGTGCTATCCTTATTAAGTGAGTCATATCCTGGGGTGGGTACAGAGTGCATTAGCTGAGCAAAGGTTTCCATAATATGTGCGGTATATTCTACATAGCACTGTGATTTCCTGGTATGTCAGTGGCAGATTGGTCTAGATTAATGTGAGGAACTGCTGACTGACATTTATTTACTGACTTCATACAGTGCAGGGAACCTATGGTACTGCACAAATTGTTCTAGTATGCACAATCTACGTTTATCTGGCCATTGGTTCCCCTCCCCCTTATATGTGTCTCTTGGTCCTTGTGTACTGGAGTCACAGGCTTTGTCCACACTTGCCACTGATATGCATTTGTAGTTATGGTGTGACTGGGGTAGAAGTCGTAAAATCATGCAAGGGGTTATGGACTACATCTCTGACTGTACATGTTTAGCAGGTTGCCCATCATTGTGCCCCATACATCTGCTGTGATCCTCAGAATTTTTGTGTTGCACTGTTACTATAAGGCTACATGTTGGCCATAGCTGTCAAACTCTTACAGACATACATCTGAACAGGCACACAGATGTACATAGGCTCAGACATGGGGACAAGGGTCTTAATATTTCTGCTCCAAACATAGAGAGTTGGTAGAAGATTTTTGTATAAGCTTTCCTTTTCTTATAGGTATGAGACCTGCATCTCAACTGTCTGTCATTGATGTTTTCACATCAACTAATTTGGTTTACAGATAGTTTGAAAGGCAAATGCAAAGTTATGACAAACAGAACAGATATACGAGGCATAGGTGTGGACATTCTGTGAATCCCTGTAATTTCAGGGGTATGGATGGTGCCCACTGAGTAGTTGTCAGTACTGACACAGTAACATGGTAGCCTTTATATCCTGGCAGTACAATGACCTGTCCCACCCTGCTGTTGTACTAGCCACCATGTACATTACTCAGAGCTGTGTACAATCCATATGTGTGGCCCCCTGTCTCTCCACTATCCAGCTTTCCTGCAGTAACATATATTTCTTCTGGACAGTCTGTAAAACTCCTACTGTAGGTGTAGCTGACATGCAGATTTTTTGCCATGGGCAGTCTGAAACCATGGACCCTGGCAACCACAGTCCTATAGTTAGACCCGTAGGTCACAACAGCCACCAGTAAGTGCTGTGCACTTCCTGACACTATTAACCACAAACATACAGAGCACATTAACCCCTGCATATTGCAGAACTGAAACAAGGTATCAAATTGATTGTGACAGGCCTGGGAATGTGTGGTCTGCTGCTATTACCTTAAAAACATACACATTACTGCAGTTCTATGTGAACACAGATCTTCACTGACTGTCCAAATGCTGGCTCATATTTTAGTTCCATTTTTCATTAAACATGTGGCTGTGTGGCAAATAATAGTGAAATCATTTGACTGAAGTTAGAAAGTTATGATAGCCATTTGAGTTTCAGACTTCTTGCCTGCACTACAGAGAAGTCATGCTACTGCAACAGCTGTTATTGCATCAACTTTCAATGCTTGTAAGAGCAATCTTTATGGCATGTGCCTGTTTTTGAGCCTTTGCCACAATTTCTTTATAGCTTTGTACAGCTTTCCTGCTGTTGGAGATCTAGACCTATGTATGGGACCCCAACATTGACATCCCATGCATTTGTCCTATGACCCCGCTGTTTGCAAGTCCCTCACATAGTGCAGGGGATTTTGCTGGCACAGGGCCTACTGCATATTGTGTGGCAGGCATAACCTGGCAGTGTGTGCCTGTTGTTCCACATAGCTGTCCATTGTCTGCTGCTATCCCAGTAATCCACTCCATTCCCATGCATACATGCAGCAATACCATACATAAGCTATCAAGGCATACTACGCCATTCATTTATTGTTAAGAAGGGTGACTTACCTTGTGGCAGTAGCAGTTGCAAGGATAGTGCTTCAGAGCTGACTCTGTCGGATGCACACAGTACACAGCCTATATACATGGTAAGGTATAAGTAGTTTGATGTGTATGGCATCCTTTTTACTGTGTGTGGGAGTCGGAGAGAGGTGTCAGTCCCTGGGCCCCTAGAGTGTCAGTGCATGTGCTATGCATTGCCTCTTTGCCAAGGCCAGGGCATACTGGGCACACCTATGTCTGCCTACAGAGACAGGATGAGGGGGTTCCTCCTATGAGTCCCTCTGTGCCTATGGTGACCTTGGCACTGGTGGGGGCTGTGTGTCCCTTCTCTGTGAGGTTCCTGCCGCAGCTGTTTTCGCAGGATCATATTGTGTAGCATAGGTTCATAGGTAGGTACTAGGCTATCTGCCTGAAGGCATTTATAAGCCTAGCCAGAATGTGTTGGCTTTCGCCGCCCCCTTAGATTAGTTCCCTGTGCCTCTGTCCAGCAGAGCCACTGAAGTGATCCCTGGGGTAAACTTTCTGTTTCCCATCCACTCTTGAAGGTTTCTCTTGAAGAGTGTTAGTCAGGAGCTCTGCCTAATGAAGACCGGAATCTTGTTCCAAGGCATGAGAAGTCTCTGGGACAGGAATCTATCCCTACAGCATGTCCTATTTATTGTTGGAGTGAGGTTTAGATCCCAAGAGCATGTGGCTTGAGGGGATATGGTTTTCTTTAGGTGGAGCATGTCCATCAATTTTGGGTAGGACATGGCCTTGTATGTCAGGTAGAGATCACCTCTGAGTAGGCAGTATGCAACCAAGTACAGCTGGAGCTTCTTCAGTCGAGCTACATAGGGCATATGTTTGAGGCCAATGATCCTCTTGGTGAGGTACCTCTTTGGTATTTCCAGCTGTTGCAAGTGTCTTGTAAGGTACATCCCAAATGGGGCATTGTACTCTATGTTGGGTCTGATAATTGATGAGTAGAGGGGCACAATGACCTCTTTTGACCTGGATGTGAACCCTTTTGTGATTAGGTGGGCCACATAGAAGTATTTTCTAACCACTTTGGTAATGTGATTATCAAAGGAGAGATTACTATCTACTTGGGTCCCCAGATCCCTTATTATGTCTTCCGTATTTAGGGGACTACCACCTATGTGGTAGTTTGTGGGTACTTTGTTTTTCCATAGGGGATGACTATGCACTTTTTGGCATTTAGCTTGAGGTCATGATTTTGACACCAGGTATCCGTCTCAGTGAGACCTTTTTGGAGGATGTCTCTGTCAGCTGGAGAGTCAATTATAGCCCCTAGTTTGTAGTCGTCTGTGAACTTGGTCAGTCATAGTCCTCCTGTGCTTGCCTGTGCCTCTGAGAAGTATATGCCGAACAGGAGGGGTCCTAGGACTGAGCCCTGGGGAATGCCACTTGTAACCGGTTTAGAGTCTGATCTAGCTCCCGCAACTCTCACCATGTGGGTTCTGTCTGTGAGCCAGTTGGCAACCCATCTTGTGACATAGGGGTTTATGTTCAGGCTGGTGAGCTTGTCTGTAATACCAGAATGGGGAATGGTGTCAAAAGCCTTTGCGAGGTCTAGGTAGGCTGGGTGTACCACCTTTCCCTCGTCTACAGCCTTAGTAATTGTCTCAAAGAAGTCCACCAGGTTTAGGAGGCATAATCTGCCCTTAACAAAGCCAATCTGGGTAGGATCCAGTATTTGGAGGTTCCCAATGTCTCTGTTAATGAGTTCAATGATGCACTCCATAGCCTTGCAGATCAAGCTAGTCAGGCTTATAGGGCGATAGTTCCTGGGGTCTGTTGTGGCTCCACTTTTGTGGAGTGGAATAACCCATTGCTGTGCACCACTCTATGGGTACGTAGCCTGTGGAGAGGCTGAGTTTGAACAGTGTGTTTAGGTGAGGGGTTAGTTCATCTTTGAGCTTGTGTAGGACACAGCCTGGGACACCATCCAGTCCCATTGATGCTGTGTTTCTGGCTTTGGAGAGGGCTGTTTTAACTTGAATATCTGTGATTTCATGGGCTCTACATTCTTCTGGTATGGTTATGGGCCCTTTTTTTTTGTGGTGAGAGGGGGTGAAGTTTGCACTGAACCTGTCTGCAAGGATGTTGGTGATATTGGTCGGTTCAGTGTATTTTGTGCCATTCTGCACTAACTCCAAGCAGATCTGAGCATTGCCACTTAGATTCTTGACATAGCTAAAGAATGCCTTGTGGTTATCTTTGGAGTCCTTGGCAATTTTTCTTTCGAAGCTAGCCTTGGATGCTTTTATGAGGGAACGTAGTGTCTTGCTGATACTGATCAGGGATGTCTTCCCTTCTTGGGATTTTACTCTTTTCTGTACTAGTTTCCTCCTTCTGTTGTATAGCTTGTTTATGGCAGGGGTCCACCAGACTGGTTTCCTTTTCATGGAGGAGTGAGTCTTGGTTTTGCTTGGGATAGAATGTTCCATACATTCTTGTAGGTGCCCGTAGAATGCATTAGTAAAGGATTTTGCAGCTTGGACAGCATTATCTTTAGCATGGGGTCTTTGAAACTTTCCACCTTGGTCTTAAGTAACGTGAAGTTTGCTTTTAAAACATTTTTCAAAGTGGTTTCCTTGACCAGGGGTGGGTCGGAATGTGGATATCCAGAGTGATTTGTTTATGGTCAGATCTAACCAGTGAGGAGTTGAGTGTGGAACACCGGTCACCCATGTTGGTGATGACCAGGTACAATATGTTGTCACCTCTGGTGGGAGTGTTGACCAGTTGATCCAGGGCGTTTGAGTTTATAAATTCTAGGAAATGTTGGGCAAGGAAGTTAGTACTTGAGTAGTTCTCCCAGTTAATGTTTGGGTAATTGAAATCACCCAATATTAGGGTGTTTGTTAGGACCTTCATGCTTTCCAGTGTTTCCAGAAATGCAGAATGGGAGTCCTGGGACATGGTGGGTGAACTGTAGCAAGCTACAATTTGAACTGCAGTTTTGCCTGTTGTTAGTTGGAGGTGGATGATCTCTGAAGCATTGTGCTGTGCCACTAACCTGGAGGTATGGGTATCCTTGATGAATATGGATACGCCCCCGTCTTTTGTATTTCGGTCTGGGTTCTGTGGTCGAAATGTATGGTATGAGTTGTAGCCTGGTAGTGCTGGGGTGCTCTCTGGAGCCTTAAACCAGGTTTCTGTTACTGCACATGTATCGATTTTCGCTATACTGAGGAGTGCCTCAAGTGTGTGCATTTTGAGGTTTAGACTTCTGGCATTGAGTAGCATTACCCTCAGTTTTTTGTTACTTGTGCTATTTACGGCAGTGGGTTTGGCTTTTGAGCCTTGGCTAAAAAAGGCACTGTAGGGGTGGCAAAAGCCTTGGCCAGTATTCGAAAGCCCAAGGGTGACAGGTGCAGGCCATCTCTAACGAAGCAGCATGGCTTGTCAAGCATGTCATCCCAGGGGGCCAGATACTGGATCCCCTTTGAATGACACCAGAAACTTAGCCAATTGTTGAAATTGATCATTTTTTCTTTATACTGTGGTATCATTCTTGGTGAGGGCAGGATGCTACTCAGGATCAGGGTCATACCGGCCTGGGCTACATGATCAGAGAGCTCTTCCGTGTCACTTTTCATGTAATCCAGGGAGTTATGGCTCAGGTTATTCACACCAACATGGACAATGACAGAGTCGTATTTGTACTTGTTCTGGAGTGACCTGAGTGCTTGTGTTATGTGGCAGATCCTGGCACCCAACAGGCAGCTAACAGTAACCTTCTCCTTGTTCAGCCTAGTGAGAGGGACGTCAGTGTGCCTGACTATCGAGTCACCTATTACTAGTGTAATGGTGGTAGTTTATCTGCCTGTAGCAGCAAAATCCATTTTTGTTCTGCTGCTTCAGTCTTGTTCTTAATGTCACCACCTCTCATGTTCTGTTCTATAACTTCTATCACTAAAAAGTTAAAAACATGTTGAGAGCCTTCAGCTTGAACATGTCTTGCCAAGGCACTAGTTTCTTTAGCATTATTTATATCTCTTAAATGCTCTAGAATGCACTCTTTGAAGCTTCTGTTGGTTTTACCAACATAAAATACATAGCATAATTTGCAAAAGCTAAGATACACTAAATGTTGTGTTTTGCAATTAGCATAGAAGTCAATATGTATGACAGACTTCTGACTTGGATGTGTAAATGTTGTGTTAGAATAAATAAACTTACATGCCATGCAGTTTCTGCAGGGAAATGCTCCTGTTCTCTGAGACAGCATATTATTACTTTTACTAGCCAATGGTTTATAGCATAGTTGTCTTTTTAAGGATTTTTTTATTTTTAAAAGAAAAACACGGTTTCGTATCTATAACACCGTCCAGTTCTTCAATAGAATTTAAAATATTCCAGTTCCTCTCAAATATTTGGCAAAACGTCATGATATCACTGGAATAAGAAATTGGAAACCTGACTTTATATCTATTTTCATTTTGTGTGTTTTATGTGTCGTTCGTACTCTCTGAGAAAAACGGTTTACCTCTGTGACTACGTCCTTCATACATATCAGTAATACTTGTTTCTATATCTGCTGCATTGTAGCCTCTATCTATAAATTCATCCTTTAAGGTGGAAACTGCTTGATCCAGCCCATCTTCTGTATTATGCAGTCTACTCATTCTCATAAATTGTCCTTTGACTACATTCCTGTTCACATGCTTGGGATGCATACTAGTTTTATGTAAAATGCTATTTTTTCTACTAGGTTTTCTATATAGGCTGGTAAATAATTGTGTACATGATGTTTTATTTATAGTCACATCAAGAAAATGAATAGTGTCAAATGAAAAATTATATGTAAATCTTAAAAAAATCAATAGTGCTGTGTAAATATTCGATGAAAAGTTCCAGTCTACTACTAGTATCTCCCTATAAAAGGAAGACATTATCCACAAATCATGCATACCAGATGATACTATCTGCAAAATCATTCCCATGCAGCAGATAATTCATCTCCCATGAGACTAAATCTAGGTTGGCGTAGCTGTTGGCACATGCCGTGCCCATCGTAGGCAAAGGAATAGTGGGGGTGAAGGAGGTACCCACCATAGCACAAGGTGTTAGGGTGGACGATAGGCAGATGTTGATTGATCTGTAATGCAAAAACAACATTCATTTCCATCCTGGCATTTCTGAATGGCAGTACAAAAATGAATGTTGGTACTGCCTTTGCTGTCATGACTGAAGATATATATGTGGGTGTAGGATAACCTATGGAAAATGTGCAGTTTCAATGTACTGACCCCTAAGCAAGACATACAAATAAAGTGTATGGTGGATAATGATCCCCTAAGATGAATCATGTGATAGAATAAAAGTAACAGTGAAGGCAAATAAGATGTTGGGGTACACAACAAGAAGTGTAGTTTCCCCAGAGGATGAATTCATCCCTCAGATCTGTATAATCACATCTGAAATATATTCAGCAAACTTCTGGAATCCATTCCCATGGAGACTACTTTGGCTGCAGAAAGCGGTTATTGCAGAGTGACCAAAAGAGTGAAAGGTATTAGGAGTATGAGAAAAGAGGTAAAAAGCTAATCATGCACACAGCAGAAGAGGGGAGAAAGATGAGAACAGGAGCTACAAATATTAAATTATATGGGTCAAGTAGGAGAGGCAGAGCAAATTCAGATAGGCATTGCAGGAAACAATCAAGACTGTCATGTAAATGGGGACATTTCACTTTAGACTCAAGAAAATACTACTTCAGAGAAAGGGTTGCAGAACCATGCAATAAACTGCCTTAGACAGTGGAACAGGCATGGTCATTAGAGGATTTAAAGTTGTGCGGGGCTGAGCAAGCCAAAGGATGAGATGTAAGTATGACAAGGGACTGCTATGACACAGCGAGTACAAGTGTGAGACAAGAGTATGAGGAGGGCTGCAGTGACCCAAAGGTAAATAGATGAGAGTTGAATCTGAGAGGGTCTGCAGTGACAGAGCGAGCAAAAGGATGAGAAAGGAGTATAAGAAGTACTACCAAACTGGCTACGGCAGACAGAGGAACGTGACACGCCATGGGTTGTCTTTCACTTGCATCTTTATGTCTGCACATCATATCGTGACAAGTGTGTTTTATAAATATTAAACCCAACAAACACTGAGCAAGGAGATATCTTCTTGTAACGTAACCTTTATAGCCTAAACAGTATTCTTTGGATATAATGTTCACAATAGGCCCACTTAAATAATTCAGGAAAAATAAAACAATTTATTAGGAAACAACATTGTCCCCATTAGATGAGAAAATAGGTGCATATACCTTCCTTCCAAAAGTAAGAAATATGGTCTGGGATACATAAAGATATAAAATAGCTCAGTGCAAGGCTAACACTATTGTAAATAGGTGAATTATGCAGCCTAATATGCACAACCAGTATGCTTTAAGTTATGAGCAGAACAGGTAAAAACACAAATGCATAATTCTCAGCTACAAAACAAGATACAGATGGGCTGCAAAAGTTTTAGTTGTTGGAATCCTAGTAGTTGGGTTAACTTTTCGAAACACACCCCTGGAAATTCCGGCTTAGATGTTTTTTTCTCTTCTGTTCCTATGTTTGCAGGTGTGCAGATCATCTTCAACTGCTACATTCTGAACTAAGACTGCATACCTAGTTCATGCACCCACAAATTTATCCCCAGCTATTAAGTATAAACTGTAAGACAAGAAACATACAAACAACAACATAAAATTGTAAATATCTGTCATCTATCTATCTAATCTATCTATCTGTGTGTGCATGTCTGTGTGCGCACACTTGCCCAACTTACAGAGTTCTCTAAAAACAACTGCTGGGTTAGGGGGTTGGCAGCATATCAGGGAACTTCTACACATTCTCACTGACAGGTTATTCAACAACAGTGTAATAAACATCACTATGGAAGGTTACCTCCCAGATAAACGTATAAGTACATATCTGTTGTATCTGATATCAGGAGTCTTAGCTGTGTTAACTGCTGAAAAAAATCCGAAACAGCATTGCTAAACCTCTTAGGAGGCTATTGCCATGAAGGGCCAAATGGTGAGGGCTCAGAAAACCAAATCCTGTAGCAAAGGAAGCCCAACTCTGATATGAAGCAATGACTAAGCAGCCATGATAAATGTTTATAATAGAGGAAGAAGCCATACTAGTGGTGGAGTAGTCTTTAACAACAACATTTTCCAAAAGGTAGTGTTTGGCTTGATGCAAAATGCAACGCATTTAGCAATTCACTGGGAAAGGACTTGCTTCTAGATCAACAACTGTTCTGTCTTCTTCAACTCATGCAGTCTGTTATAATTTATTTATCTTCCATTTGCCAACTAGGTAAGTGAACTAGTCTAAGGATTCAGCCCCATCCTGGCCAAAGACAGAAAGAAATTTAAAGTATGCAGTATGCTAGCAATACAATGTGACCACATTAGTGCAAACACATTGTTAAATATGAATTTACAAGCAAGAGCAGAGCAACATACGATGATTATTGAACATGTGACAGAAAAATGCCAATGTAGCCCACACTTTTGGAGTATACAGAGATGAAAAATAATTACAAACAATTATAGGAAATGTCAATATAGGCAAACCTTTTGGAATATAAATAAGAAAACTAATAAACAATTACAAAAAAATGATCTAGGTAATAATTTTAGCAGGTTTTCATGATGGAAATGAAGCAAACTGAAGTAAATTGGTGTACATTATCAGCAATTTACAGTTAATGAGCAAAGTTTAATTTACAGGATTAACAGTAGGACAACTGAAGCCAGGATACATGTAAATAACATTGATCAGTTGACTACAATGAAGTCCAAGGCCAAGAAGATCAGGTCTACAGCAATTATGAAATAAAGTGAAGACGGTAGATACAACTTCCAATTTGGATCCAACAAATGCTGGAAGCAAAAAAAGGGGATATTTAAGTAAGAAACAGATGATGGTATGATAGGACAAGTGGCTACAGGGGAGAGAGGTTATACTAAATAGTGTCAAATTAATGAGACAATAAGGCTGTTCTAAAAGAGGGATACTTGAACAGGGATCTAAAAGAGGCAGGTTGTGTGCTTCAGGGAGTTGGCGCTCACTTTGAGAAGACATGGTTGGTTAAGGTGAGGGTGTACAGGAATCTTGTTAAGGAAGAAGTGTTTGAAAACTGAAATCTGATAGTACAGGAACAGGAAACAGATTACAGAGCAGGAACAACACCATGAAAGAGACATCTGGTTGTCAAGACTTCACAATTTATTGAGCGCTTTCGTCAGTGAGTGCACATAGACTTCTTCAGAACAAGGATGCATGCAATATCACTTCCTTTTAAAATCACAAAATTACATGACAAGATCACATGACAAGTTGCATAATACAAAATTTAAGATTTTAAAATTTCAAAAGAGTCCACACTTTTTAAACCATGTTACCATATTTTAACATGCCCCAATATTGTACAAATGTTTTATTTAAAAAAAAATTGTATTTAAAATCTGAATGTAAACACTTCCATAAATGTGTATGTATATAACCCCCACGCACACACACACACACATATGTGTGTGTACACCCCCTACACATTTTTATACCAAAACATTGCAGTTCTAAAATGCTCTATACTAAAAAGTTTCATATATTTATGTTTCTACATAGCACAAATAATACCAACAATAATGTTACTGTTTGAAGTCAAATACATATCATCCATTCACACATAGTTTCCTTGGTTTTTATTTCTTGTTTTTTACTTTTTATTATTTATTGTTTGTTATTAATTATTTATTATCTATTTTTCCTCCATCCAAAATGTTGAGAAACATTTTGTTTTTTTAGTACAACACATGGTACCCTGCTTTTAACTTTAAATAACTAGAAATTGATACCATGTCATTAAGTCCCGGAGGCTTGGTGGCATTAACTCTCAATTGCCACATACATTCTCTGTATTCTAACAACAATTCACATGGACTCCCTCCTATACATTCATTGATCTGATCAATAGTTGAAAACCTGAAATTATCTCCTGGGTTTTCTATGATGTGCTTAGCCAAATCATTGCTTGTGTTGTCTGTTTGAATGTAATTTTTTTCAAAGTATTAATAGTTTTATCTACATAAAATTGTCCGCAACACTAACAGATGGCTATATATATTATTAATGGACTGTTACAGTTAAATTTGTGTTTTAACCTAATGTCTCCAAAACCTCTAACATGGACACTGTTTCCCTCTAATATAAAGTGACACTGATGACAATGCCCACATTTTTTCATTCTTCCCTTGTTAGTGTCACTTTTTCCACTTTCTATTAGATTTTTTAGACATTTATCTTTTTTGTATACTGTTAATGGTTTGTCCCCCACCTTCTTCAAATGTTCATTTTGGGGCTCAAATATACTCCAATTCTTGTACATAATATCCTTGATGTCATAAAACTTGGAATTAAATGACAACACCATTGCATACCTATATATATTAATGGTGTTGTCCACCTGTGTTAGAGCCTATCTAACTTACGTCATTCCATCATCTACAGTTCCCAGCAGGGGAAAACAATGACCATTAATTCTTTTCATGGTTACCTCTTCAAGTATTGGATCTACAAAGGTAAAGGGATACCCTCTCCTTAGTAACATGTCCCTCAAAATATCCCTTTCCTTTTCATAATTCTTAATATCACTTATCATACATGCTAAATGTACACATTGTCCTTTTACCAATGCTCTTTTTTGGCTGATAGGATGTCCACTGTGGAAATGTAACAATGTGTTCATATAAGTTGGCTTTCTATATAGTGTAGACATAAAGTCATTATTTATTCTATCTTTATGAATGGAAATGTCTAAGAAATGTACTGTATCTTGGTGTATTTCCATGGTGAACGTAAGAAAGGAAGTGCTTGTATTCAAAAATGTAAAGAATTCATCTAACTGTTCTTGTGTTCCTTCCTAAAAAAAAGGATATCATCCAGGTATCGTCCATAGAATTGACAATACTGGAATAAAGGAGAGGGGAAGACTGGGGTCACTTCCCATTGGTCTAATACAGTATTTGCAAAAATGGGGGCACAATTTATTTTATTTTATTTTACATTTGTTAACCAGGAAATTCCAACTGGACCAGGTCCATTTTCAGTGAAGGCCTGGGGAGAAAAGCTCCAACATCAAGTTATACAAATACAGTACATCCAGCATAATACACAAAACAGGTTACATCATGTATGCTGAGCTTAGTAATATAACAAGAGATTAATAAAACACTCCAGGTAAAAGAAGATATAGAACATGGGTAAAAAGACAATGTCAGTTATACATTGGTAAGATAATAAAATATATCCAGTAAGATTCTACAGTTAAAAGTACCCTTTCAGATGACCAAGCCTACAGGGGATCAGAGCTCCAGCATGTGATCAGAGAGGAGTTTGGGGAGTTAATAGTAGTATGGGTAGGGTTATGTGATGCAAGGGAATAACCAGGTACTAAGAAGGTGCAATTTGAGGGAGTTTTTGAATATGGATGTGGAGGGGGCAGTGGACATGGATAGGGGAAGAGAGTTCCAATTTCTGGCAATGGTGTGGGAATAGAGTGCTTTCCCTGCATTATTGTTAGCCTTGGTGATGGAGAGGAGAGATTTTTCACTGGATCTTAGGTACCGGTTTGCAGTATAGATAGTAAGTAGGTTGGATAATGAGGGTTTTTTTTCAGGATATTTGAAAATATTGTAGGCTGTGCCCAGCTGGTGATAGTTAAGTAGCTGTGGTAGCTCAAGCCATTTTAGTTCTTTTAGTGCAGCACAGTGATGGGTTCTATAGGTTGAGTTAGTAGCAAACTTGGCTATTTTACTGTAGCATGATTCTAGTTTGTCTAGGTCACATTGTCTGACTGGGTAAAGATAGGTGATGTGTATAATAGAGTTAAGAGGAGGTGGCTTTGTGCAAGAGTGACTCTTGCTTTTTGTGAGAGAAAGGACTTATGCCTGTATAGGGAGCCTAGTTTTTTGTGTACTAGTTTTATGGTATGTGAGATGTGAACATCAAAGTGGAGATTATTGTCCATTTCAATGCCCAGAAGTTTGGTGTGGTTAGAAGGGGAAATGGTGGTGCCTTCCTTAGATGTTATGGTAAAGGAGAGGGTTTTTTATCTTTTAGGGGTAAATAGTAGCAGTTTTGTCTTTTTGGGATTTAGAATTAGTTGGATACCCAAGATCCATTTTTCTACTGAGATAAAGGTATCTTGAGTGAGTGTATGTAGGGTGGTGGGAGATGAGGTGGAGCAGATCAGGGTTGAATCATCCTCATATTGTATGAGTGTGGCATGTTGTGTAGAGCATTTGAGGTTATTTGTAAAAATAGAGAACAATAGCGGGCCCAGTATAGAGCCCTGTGGGACTCCTATGGTGGTTGGAAGTTGTGTAGACAGAGTTCCTTTCCACTGCACTGATTGTTGCCTGTCAGACAAGTAGCTTCTGAACCAGGCTATAGTAGAGGAGGTGAAGGATAATGATGTTAGTGAGTCTAGTAGAATGGAGTGGGAGTCCATATCAAATGCTTTTGAGAGGTCTAGGAAAATGGCTGATACATATTTGTTATAATTCCTGTGAAGGTTTATATAATTAGTGAAGGATAGAAGGGCTGTGGTAGTGTTTGATGTGAACGGAAACCGTGTTGTGTGGTAGATAGTAGATTGTGTGTGTTAAGAAATGTCATCACTTGCAAGTGGATGCATTTCTCAAGAATTTTGGATAAAAAGCAAAGGATAGCAATAGGTCAGTAGTTGGAGAATTTGTAAGAATTACCTCCTTTATGGAGAGGAATGATGTGAGATACTTTCCAGAGTTTGGGTATGTAGGATTCTAGTATGGAGCGGTTGATAAGGTTGGAGACAAGATATGATAGGGAGTCACTAGCCATTTTTAGGTATGCAGCAGGCATGTTATCAGCTGCTAGTGTGGTTGGCTTTAGTTTTAGGAGGAGTTTTTTGATAGTTGAGGTGGGCACTGGTGATAGGCTGAAAGAGGGGGTGGTGTGGGATAGGTTAGGTTGTGATTGAGGTAGACTGTTTTTGGTTAGTTGACTGGATAGGCCTAAGATGGATTTAGTAAAATGGTTATTAAATTGATAAGCTATGTCTAGGGTATTGTTAGTAGAGATGGGTGCTGGGGTTGTGGTTTTGCCTGGCTTTAGTAGGGAGTTAATGGCATGCCAGATTTTTTGTGGACTATTTGAATATTTCCTTTGGGCGCTAAGAAAACAGTTTTGTTTGCTTGTTTTGGATTCAGCCTTGGCCTTGTTTCTAAGCTGTTGATAGCATTGTCTGGAGCTAGGGGATTTGTCAGTTTTCCAGATTTTCCAAGCTTTACAAAGCAGCCCCCATTGCCAATCCTTTCTTCTGTCTAAACAATTGATGGTCAAACATAATAAAATTGTTATGCAACACCATCTCCATCAATGTCCTGAACATTAATACCCTTGTAGGGTCAAGGCTTGTATTCTGCCATAAAAAGTCATAAAATAATTCAATCCCATCATCATGGGGAATTGAAGTAAAGAGATCTTTGATATCTATTGTCACAAGCAATAAATGTTCTGCATATAGTTCTTTTTTAATTTTTTTCAAACAGTCCCAGGAATCTTTTAATATGTGTGGGAATTTTTCTCTAAACATCCTTTTAGGTGAAAATCTATGAATTTTGTCAAATTAAATGTTTTTGATGCCCGGGCATCCACAATTGGACTAAGTGCTGGATCTATTGTACTCTTGTTATTTTTAGGAATACCGAAAATTGTCGGTATTCTAGGGATGGTCTAAGTTAAGAATTGTAGCTCACTTGAGGTGATCGTCCAAAAACAAATCATCTAAAATAATATCAATGTGTCTATAAGCTATGTTTAATTCATTCAGAGACACTTCCTCATAATCATCACTGGACAAATTATTTATTTATTTATTTTATTTAACATTTGTTGACCGGGAATGTCCGACTAGGTTCCACAGAGCCTGTTTTCAGCGGAGGCCCGGGGAGAAATGTACCTGCATTTTGCCTATATACATTTATTTGCTGGTCCATCACAACCCGTCCACCCCCCCTTATTGGGTTTCATAACTCTGATAGCTTTGTTGTTAATGATGTCCTTTAAGAGCCTAGTCTCTCCTTCACTTAAATTCACTGTTGTCTTTTCCCCCACATCTTAAACAATCTCCTAATGTTATTAGCACACATATTCTCATATGTCTGTAATATTGGATGCACAGGCAGATTATACACACTCGGTTTTATACACCCCTTTCATTCCTTCAGTTTGTTCTACACCGTTGAATAAAAGGCAAAAATTAAATTTTCTCACATACAGGTTTAAGTCCAGTAGTGTTTTTTCTATATTAGCTGAACATTTCAGAACAAAGTTCAAACCTTTCTCAAACAAGTTAGCCCATTCATTGGTGACAGTAAACCCACTCAGATTATAAATTTTGAAGTCTTGATGGTCATTGAGAATAACATGACAACTATTGCATACATTGTTCACTTCATCAAATACGCCATCATTATTATTGTCAGCCAAAATCATTGCCATCTCATGTCTCTTCCCTTCTCTCCCCCTCTCCCCTGAAAGGTCCTCCCTTGGTTGGGATGAAAAGCCCCTGAATTGTCCATATTCATGTTGGAATTCTGGTTCATTTGATTCTGAATTCTCTCTGACCTCCTCAAAGTGTTCCCTAATTTTTGGTGTTTTGAATACTAAAGAGGCAGCCACTGTTATAGAATAACTGCAAAGGGAAGCACAGGATGTAGGAGGTTTTTTTGGTGAGGGAGAAGTTCGGAGTAGCATAGAAAGGGGGTATAGTGGTGAATAACAGGATTGGGCAGAGCAATACAATGATATATTTTAAGTATTTCTTTGTAGGGTGTTGATATCTTTAGAATTTCTAAACACAGTTAGTGGGATAGCATATTTGAGTTTGGGTATAAAGACATTTTTCGTTATGGATGTTCTACCCTCTGGAGAAAGTAAATATGTGATCTTATAGGCATAACCTGAACTATGCAGGTTGTATACCACGATGCACATCCAAGGATTTTTTTTTCTTCTTGACTCTACTACCTTTAGAAAGAAAACAGGGAGATTAATGGGCTGACTAAATTTATTTATTTATTTATTTTATTTTACATTTGTTGACTGGGCTAGTCCAACTGGATACATGTCCATTTTCAGTGGAGGCCCGGGGAGAAAAGCTCCAGTTACACAGCATAATAAAAACATACAAAAACATAAAATAACATTTTGATATAACATTTATAGATTAAACATTTTAAAACAACATTTTGAGACATATAAAGAAAAAGTTAGGCAATGACATTAATATGGAATAATACCTCTTCAGTTAACAAAAATTGGAATAAGACAGAGGAAAAATGGGTAAAAGAGTTAAAGATAAGAAGTAGTAGACAGGAGAGAGAGTGCTATGAATAAGGGGGAGGGTTAGTTTAAGGAATGGTTAGATGTAGAGATAAGAAGTAGTACTCAGGGGAGAGAGTGCTATGAATAAGGAGGAGGGTTAGTTTAAGGTTTAGCGAAGTTTGGAGAGATAAGAGAGAAGTAGTACAGGAGAGAGAGTGCTATGAATAACGAGGAGGGTTAGTTTAAGGAATGGTTAGACGTAGAGATAAGAAGTAGTACTCAGGAGAGAGAGTGCTATGAATAAGGAGGAGGGTTAGTTTAAGGAATGGTTAGATGTAGAGATAAGTAGTACTCAGGAGAGAGAGTGCTATGAATAAGGAGGAGGTTAGTTTAAGGAATGGTTAGATGTAGACATTATGGTTGAGAATGATATTTTGTGGTTGACAGATAGTTAGAGAAAAATGGTTAGTCAGGGAACCAGTGATTGGAGAAGAAAAGTTTTAGGTTAGTTTTAAATAGTGAGAGAGAGGTGAGGTTTGGTAATAGATTCCATATTTTATCGACTGAGTTTGAGAATAAAGAATCACCTGCTAGGTTATTAGAGAAGAATATCAACATTTTGTTGAAGATTCTTTAAGTTATTATATATTATTATAAGGGTAGAGAGAATTGGGGTATTATCAGGTTGGTGTAGGGCTTTGTAGGCGATTATAAGTTGGTTAAATTGTAGTAAGCTGTTTTAGATTTGGACAGTGGTGGGTTCTGTAAGGAGAGTTGGTAGCAAATCTTACAATATTATTGTATGATCTAGTAAGTTTGTTAAGATTATTTTTAGAAAGATTGGTATATATGGGGGAAGCATATAACAGGGTAGAGATTAAGTGGGTTCTAGCTATTGTGGCTCTGGCTACTGGTGTCAGGAAAGGTTTGATACGATAAAGGGATCCAAATTTTTTGTTTGTAGATTTAATTGTGGAATTTATGTGAGTGTCAAACTTTAGTTGATTGTCAATAGTAATTCCAAGGAATTTGGTGGGATCAGTAGTTTGTTTTAGGGTTAAGGAGAAGACAGTGGTTGGAGAACCATTGTTCAATAGTTGAGAAGGCTTTTTGCGTGAGAGAATGAAGTTCAAGTTTGGGATGAAGCAGAACAAATGATAGTAGAATCATCAGCATATTGGATACAGGTAGACAGTGGAATAGAGAGATGAAGGTCATTTATGAAAATGGAAAACAGTAGTGGACCTAAAATAGAGCCTTGTGGGACACCTAGAGAGGTAGGAAGAAGGTCGGAAAGATGGTTTTGCCAGAGAACTGCTTGTTTTCGGTTTTCAAGATAGGGTGTTAACCAGTTCATAGCAGGATAGTCAAAGGAGAGGGACTTCAGTAGGTGGAGGAGAAGTTGATGATTAACCATGTCGAAAGCTTTAGATAAGTCTACAAAGAAAGCAGAGGATAGAGTATTATTATTACGATTTTTGTTGATACAGTTGGTAAAGGATAGTAAGGCTGTGGTGGTATTATGAAATGGTCTAAAACCATGTTGACAGTTAGCTAGGAGCTGGTGGTGGAGTAGGTGGGTTATAAGTTGTTTATGGATACATTTCTCCATGATTTTAGCAAGTGGGGAGAGTAGAGCAATGGGACAAAAGTTAAAGAACTCAGTAGAGTCACCACTTTTTTGAAGAGGAATAATGCATGAGATTTTCCAGGAAAGGAAAATTCTGAGACTATTTTTAGAAGTAAACAGAGGTGGTACTAAGGGACATCTAGCTCTTGAAAAAGCATAGCCAGTGTTAGGCACCTGCTGAACCTGCAGCCACGGGCAGCCCCTGATTATCTCCCTGAGTATGAGGGACCCTACATGAAGCAGTTGTGGGTTTCTCTGTCTCCTCTGCTCCTTGCTCGTCACCTCCTGGCTGGACATTCACACAGCTGTGTAATGTCAGGGCTTGATTCCATTTTTTTTTAAACTTGCCTACAAACTGCACCCAGTCAGGTCCACTTCAGTGAAGTAAGGGACCTGACTGGCTGTAGTAGCCAGGGAAGTAAGTTTTAGTTTCCTGATCAGTTGCAGCAGCAGCTAGCCATGGAGTAAGTTTTCTGTTTTTTTTTTTTTTCTTTTAACATGGAAGTGTTGTGTGTTGGGAAATAGGACATACTGCAAGTGTGTAGGCATTACATATGCCTTTTGTTTTTGCAAAACATGTAGATATAGCACACATCTCTATATGTCACTTATGAATGTTCATAGTATTAGAGGCTCAGGTATTGTTAATGTGTTTGTTTAGGTTTTCAGTAAGAGAGATTTTGTGTTTATACTGCTCTGCATCCTGTCAGTTGTCATACTTCTTTTCTTGAGGGCAGACAGGAATGTGTTGCCCCTGACAGTTGTGCTGTATAGAGCATCATATGGTTGTATCAGTGACATGGTTCACACCTCTGGGGAGTGTATATTTATTTTGGGATAGCCTCCTCCATGTGCACATGCCATTCTTTTGTTTTACAGATGCATCACTTGAGATCAGATGTACCATGAGAAGGAGGGAATGGAGGTTTAGCAGTATAGGCTTGTTGGATGGCTGACCACTCTGAAAGCATGACAGTCCACACGGGATTGTCACCTTGTGGGAACATGTGTTCCAGCCTTCCAGGTAGCAAGGCTTTGTATTTGGCATAAGCTGCATGGTAAGGTAGAGGATGCCTTTGCTGGTATGGTGCTTCCAAGTCTGCAGGAGAATAAATGAGCCATGCAGAGGATCATGGGAGCACTGGAAACATGCTTTCACACAGTCCCATATGAGTAAGATGACCTGCTTCTTGACATCTGGAACAGGTGTGACTGCTAACATACCACCTGCATGTATAATACTGTGATGTCTCTGTTGCCCCTACATAGTCACCTGTTGGGTCTCTAGGTTCATAGGTGTTTACTAGGTTAATGAACACAAGGGCCTTTTTAAGCCTAGCCACGCATCCCAAATTGCTGACAAGTTCTGATACCCTTGATAAGTGTAAGCAGGGGTGTGGGAGATGAAACATTTACCATCCCTCTCTCTGGAATCATAGACAGACTTACTAAGCTGGGCATTAATCCCTACATCACTCGATGGGTTGCCAACTGGCTTACTGACAGAACCCACACTGTAAAAGTAGCTGACTCCAAATCCAGTTCCAGACAAGTGACAAGTGGAGTACCTCGGGGTTCAGTCCTGGGACCGCTCTTGTTTCTCTGAAGTACAAGCCAACATTAAGGGACTCCAGCTAACAAAGTTCGCAGATGACTGCAAACTGGGAGCCATTATTGAATCACCAAATGATGTGGATACTCTACAAAAGGGCGGCCTTACAGAAACAAATGCTTGGTGCCAGAGCCATGGGCTCAAGCTCAATGCCAAAAAATGTATAGTTATCCCCTTTGGGAAAAACATGTACTCATGAATTACCACATAGGTAGCAGTACACTAAACACCGAAAGTGTGATAAGACACTTAGGGACACAGGTGGACAGTGGTCTCATCTTCGATTACCACATCTCCACAACAGTCAGGAAATACTTCTATGTGGCACATCTCATCACTAAGGGCTTTTCATCCAGAAAAAAGGAGGTCATTGCCCCACTGTATTCATCCCTCATTAGACCCATTATAGAATACAATGCCCATTTTGTATGTATCTCTCAAGACATCTGCAACAACTAGAAAGGCTGCAGAAATACCTCACTAAAAGAATCACAGGCCTAAAGCAGATGCCCTATGCCTGACCGCCTTAAAAAACTCCAGCTATACTCTGCTGCATATCGTCTACTCAGAGGCGATCTCTGCTTAACATACATGGCCATATCAAACCCAGAGCTGTTGGACATGCTACACTTAAAGAAATCTCAATCTCTCAGAGCCACATGCTCCAGGGATCTAAACCTTGTCATCACAATAAACAAAACATGCTGGAGGGATAAGTTCCTGACCCAGAGACTCCCCAGACTCTGAAACAGACTGCCCATACATGTCAAGCAGAGCACCTCTTTGGCTCTCTTCAAAAGGAACCTTGACGATTGGATGGGAGAAAGGAAATTCACCCTGGGGATCACATCAGTCACCTGCTAGACAGGGGTCCAGGGAAGTAAATAGTGTGGGAAGAAATAGCCAGGGAATTGTTATGGCTAGGCTTGTATAGGCCCTAGGACCGATAGCCTAGTATCAATCTATAAACCTATGAACAAGCTAGGGCCTTGGAAATGAACCATTTACAGGTTGCCTGTGTCCATTATGGCAAGCTTCTTCATTTTCACCAGTACTCTTCATGTGTGGGCACATGCTTGAATGTTTCATAGTTAGTGGAACACAGCTGTGAAGTTTATTGTGTGGTGTTATCTTGCAATCAGAAGTATAAACTCTCTGTACAATTTACAACATCTCATTTCAAGAACTTAAAGTGTTCTCCTTTGAGATATCTGCCCCCCCCCCAAAAAAATGACAGAGATGTTTTTTTATTATCAATCACGTTATGTTCCCAAAAGAGGAAGCAGTGAACGATACCTTGATGAAGCAGTGAATGATGCTGTCATGAAGAAAGACACCTCTGTGTTCTACACTGCATCTAATGAGTCTCTCAATGTCTTAAAATAAATGGGAAATAGGTGACGGGGCATAACTAGGATATTTGAAATGGTATACCAATGTCTAGAGCATAGCCCTACTCTGAAAAGCATACATTTTCAATATTATAGAAAAAGCTAATGAAACTGTCAAATCTAAGGAAATAAATCCACAATTCTGAAAAAAGATCATTTAACAAAACCAATAATTGAATAAAACACAACCATGGTAAACACAACAGGGCTTTTTTTAGTTTTAATTCTAGTGCATCTGACCACATAAAAGAGAGAGGATCAAAATAAGACTGCAGTTGGCAAGTTGTTTATCAATTTCTCATGTTGCTTACATGTTGCATACATGTCTACACCTCTGAATGCAGACACCAAGTTCACTTTTTAGCTCTTGCCCATGTAACAGCAGGATTGGGAACACTTGGACTTCAAAAGTGGATCAGCTTTACGAAGTGAATCAGTTGCTGCACTGTCCTCGATTGGTCTGTTCGTTCTTAAAATGAGTGGTCCTTCAGGCATTATTTGTTGACATTTGGTAGGTCCAGTATCATTGGGGAATGTGGGAAAGGTTGAGGAAGTTTTATATAATTTGACAATCATTTGGGGTAAAATACTATCCAAGAAAAAGAGAGAATGGCCCAAAATGCACTTACATTTCCTAGGCATTGTAACAAAGTGGGAAGAAAGATAATTTGCCAAAGAATGAGGCCGAGAAAGTAGGGGAAAAGTGGCAATAAGAACCAAGACTTTTAAGACACTGTGGAGCCTAAAAGAATTACTGACCTTTGTTTGCATGGCGGATCTTAGCAGTCATTCATTTAGGTAACAAATGACAGCAAAAGCAAGAACTGTATGAAACTGCACTGTAAGGCAAGTGCTACAAGCGAGATACAGGTGAATATGGATGTGTGGCATGCATTTTTAAGAGATTTCATCAGGGTTCTGTTATGGCGGCTTCACATGGGGAATGACAAACATTTGCACATGCAACAGGAGACACAGACTTTTGGGGATATTTGCAAGAAGAATGCTCACAGGAAGACAGCTAGTGGGATAGGGGCAACAGTATAAGAAAATATCCTTAAAGGAAAACACCACCCTAAAATAAAAAAAAACTGTTCCCCCCACTCCATCTCCATCTCCTGGTCCACCTCAGCACCTCAAAATCACTCCAAGTGCTCTACTTGCAATTCCAGCCCATTATCCACATGATCATCAATGGGGCCCGATGCACCAAGATGATCCTGAACCTCCTCAACCCCCTCTCCCTCCCACAATGCCTTGCATGACTCATGCCAGACACAAGGAAGCAACTGTGAATTCCCATGCCATCGACACACAACGGGACCTGTGTGAGTCATTGCCACCTACCACACCCTCTGTAGAAGAACTGCCTCCCCTTCATCTCCAACCACCCCCATCCATGTCTGGCTCAGAGCTCACTCCATATAATACCCAGAAGCCATCCAGTTACAGCCAGAATAGCAGCCAACTTGCAGGCCCCTCCTCACGGCCCTCCTCCCGTAGTCCAAGAGGAACTGACAGTCCCCCCCATACCACCGCAGAGACACCAAAACTGTCACTGCACTGAGAGACCCCCCACAGAATCAAGTGCAACCAATAGCCCACAATGGAAAAGAAGGGACCTCCAATACAAATGTGGTTGCCTAGTTTAGTGGACACTAATAGAAGTGCATTTATAATTGGCACTGTGATGCTGCACATTACTATGTGCACACCTCTCAATTTCTTAAGAATTTTTTCAAAGCCAAACAAAGGGGGTGACAAAAGCCCAGAATAGGGGAGCATTTTCTGAGGAATAAGAAGTATGAAACTCCAGTGTCTAACTGCAATCTGTTGTGATTTACCAGAAAATAAAAAAGTGATGAGGGACAGAGCAAAATTATGAGGCAAAATTAGAGATTCTGTACAAAATTCTGCAGAATTTAGAAGTAAGACTGTGTGTTATGGATATGATATGCATACTGTACACATATTATTTGCTTGTGTCACAGCCATGTATACACAACACTGTTTTTTCTGCATCTTACAGCTGCAGTGTATAAATGTGGTTGTGATATGAGTATATGTACATTTCATATTATGTGTACCTTCGGATTTGGTTAATCTGCAATCTGCATGTATGACTGTTCCAGATATTACTGCCTCATGTATTCCTTCCATTAAACCTTTGGTGGCACTAAAGTCTCTCTCTTAATCCAACATCCAAATCTACTTTAGCTCTAGGTTTTAAACATTTGTCTAAGTTCCGATGTGTACCCCAGGGGACATGGATTACCAAGGGTGTTCTACAGGTTTCTATTTTGAGTGCATTACCGACAGTGTTCAGTTCCAACCCTAAGTGAATACTTAGGGTATTATGCACCAAGAACCCCAATTTCGCATCTAATCCCAAAACATTTTGAAGGACTATATTCTTTCCTCAAGGAAACTATGGATTCACAACTGCTAAACCTCCTCAATGCTCCAGAAATGGCCATTTTTCAACCATGCAAGACCAACCCCACTCTTGAACCGAATGGTACCGGAGAAATCGAACATAGACTGAAGAACGTCTAAAGTCTGCAATGGGGGAAACTTTACCCAAGGAAATGCTTGGAATTAAACATCACACCCAAAGGACTAAGACTGTACAAAAGGCTAAACACCAGAAATATAGACAACAAGTATCCTTGCTGAATGGCAAGGAATTCTAAACGAATTGAGCCTGAAATTGATGGAACTGCTAATAAGACACACCCAGAAACTCCAAAAACAACTAGCACCACAGATTGACGGAATGATCAATGACCTAAATAATTCAACAAACTAATAAAAAATAAAACATGGAAAAAGCACCACGCTAGGAAACAAAAACTGTATGTTAGCGCTTTTGTTTACTAAAAATATGTAAACTTCTTCAGACAATTCACAAACAAAAAAATCAACCCATAAATACTTTAAAAAACATGACATCATTTCCTGAAACATCATTTCCTGAAACAACCTTACCTCAATTTAAAGTAAAAGGACATAAAATGTAAAGTGTAAACTACATAAATCTATTCATAGATACTATGTTAAATAATTTTCTAGTGAAATTCAGTATATTTTTTATCTTAATAAAGCTTTAAGTTTTAAAGTGCTCCTGATAGAGATTACATCATTTAAACCTGGTGGGACCAAAGCATTTAATTTCAACTGCCATACAACTTCTTTTTCTTCAAGTTTTAGGCTAGTCGGTCCCCCTCTTTCATTCTCAGATACTTTTTCCATAGCCATGAATAAAAATTCATGCTCAGGGAATGATAAAATGTGCCTAGCTAGGGCATTGGTAGTGTTCCCTTTGTTAATTGCATAGTAGTGTTCATAAATTCTGTTTTTCAGTGGTCTATCAGTTTTCCCTATATAAAAAGCCTGGCATTTAGAGCACAAACTAAGATAGACCACCCCCCCTAGTGTTACAATTAAACTTCCCATTGATGTAAAACTTTTTTCCTTTTACTGTAAATGAGTTACTCACTTTTATATACTTGCACCAAATGACAATATTTACATTTAAACATCCCTTTATGTGGGCGGTGCACATTGGAATTATTATTTTCCAAAAGTGCTTTCAAATTACATCCCTTACAAAAAACCACTTGAGGATATTCATAATGTGTTTACTAATTGATTGATCTTCTGATAAATAACACCAATTTTTGAAAATAATAGTTTTTAAAGATGGAGCATCCAAAGAAAATGTGGTAATAAAACTAGATGCAAATGAACCCTCTTTCTCAAAGCTATTTTCATTATTAAAGTCATGTAAAAGTGGGCAATCAAAAGAGGTGGTCAAATCATCTGACAAGTCCCCTCTAGATTCAATAGTTGTTTCATTATCTTTTAACTTTAAAATTGGTTTAAATAAACCACTTGCCCTTTTATTCTTCATCTCTTCAATAAGTTCACCCACCAATTTAGGTGGGTACCCACATTTCATGAACATATCTTTTAATAACATACATTTTTGAAAAAAGTCATCCTCCAAAGTCACCATCCTGGCAGCCCTAATGAGTTGCCCTTTCACTACACCCCTTTTCTGGTGGTAAGGATGGCAACTGGAGAAGTGCAAAAATGCATTAGAATATGTGTATTTCCTAAAAATTTTGGAAGTAAAACTATTTTTCTTAATATTCTTTGTTAATTCCACATCCAAGAATGAAATCCGTTCTGTTTAGAATTCCCATGTAAATTTCAAAAAATTGGTGTATTTAGTAATTTGTTCAACAAAGGTAGTGGCAGAGGTGATATCTCCTCTCCACAAAATGAATATATCATCCAAGTAACGGGTGTACAATGCGGTCCTCTCCTGAAAGATGGTGTCAACGAACAAATAATGCTTTTCCCAAAAAGCCATAACAGCATTAGCAAAAGTTGCTCCACAGGGGGACCCCATGGCTACACCCGTTTTCTAGAGGTAAAATTGTTTGTTGAACAAAAAGTAATTATTATTAAGGACTAGTTCCAATAAGTATATGATTAAATCAATACTTTGTCCTTCTACCTGTTTTTCTAAAAGGAAGTCTCTCACCCATTCACATCCAAGTTCTTGTGGAATAGATGTATAAAGGTCGCAAACATCAATTGTAAAAAAATTAAGGGCCTTGTCAAAAGGGAAGTTATTAATTGCTTGCAAAAAATCCCATGAGTCTTTGCAAATCTGCACCTCATTTTTCAAGGCCTCCTTAAGTTTACAATCAACAAATTTGGCACACCCATATGTGATAGATTGTCTCCCATCAATGATGGGACGAAAGGGTGGTTTTTGCAAATTTTTGTGTATTTTTGGTAACCCAAAAAGGGTCGGGGTAATTGGATAAATGATTTCCAAATAATTCATAAGGTCCAAATCAATACGGCCTTCAATGAACAAATCTTTGATGAACCCAGTGATCCTATGGTAAGCTCCATTCATCTCATTAAGAGACACTTGCATGTAAGCTTCACTGTCAAGTAATGACTCCATGTTCAATACATAATCTTCCCTGTTCATGAAGACCAACCCACCCCCTTTATCTGGTTTCATAATACGAATGTTTGCAAATTTCAACCCCTGTAATGCATCTTTCTCAGTTTGGGTAAAGTTATTGTAAAAAATGTTACTAGGACAGTATGTACCCATAACTGACCTAAAATCACATATTTTTTCAAAAAGAGCAATAGTGGGGTGCAACACAGGGTTAAAGATGCTGGCGACTCTAAAATCTTTCTTGAGACTTGAATTACTACCTAAAAGAACATTTAAATTCAGTTTCCTTGTAAAAGTTTTCAAGTCAATCAATGTTCTTTCCAAATTATTCCTAAAAGTGGGAACAAAAGAAAGCCCTCTAGCTAAAATCTCTATGAGTGCAGAATCAGGAACAAAAGAGGAATAATTATAAATTTTGAAATCATTAGACCTATTACAAAGAATACATAAATTATTTTGTTCAATTTCTTTAGAAACAATAAAATTAAAGTCACTTGGAGAGATTATCTCCTCTTCCTGTTCTGTTTCTTCCTCTTCCACTGACTTTGATACTGGACTTGATTCCGTTGCCCCCCAGTGTTCACATTTCTGTGGGTTTGAAAACCCTGATTCTGTTCTTGATTCTTAACACTGTTAGAGTCAGAACCGTTGTTCCTATTTTTACTCGCAAGTCTCTCACTCCTTCTAACTGGTGAACTCATTGCAGTTGCATCAAATAGTATATTATTGTTGTCAAGTCCAATGAATATATCCCCTGAGGAGGTCTGGTCATAGTCAATGTTCGTACCTTTCTTTAAAAAATTCGAGGGAGGTGAGGGGTAAGCAACACCCTTTTCGTATGCAATAGAGTCCCTATTTAGTTTCTTGACCTTGTTTTCTTTTATCTTTGATAAAGCACTCTCCATACTCGAAAAAATTCGAAGAAAGTCAAATTTATAACGCGGAAACTCGACGTCCAACCTAATGCTGTTGCCTAAGTCCGCCAGTTCTTTTTTAAAAACCTCTATTTGTCGACCATAGTCTTTAATTAAACATTCAATCAGTTCAATACCCTGTTTGTCAAAAAGGCAAAGTAATTCTTTATGAAATGGAGAATTGGCAATCAGGCCTGTTGGAAATCTCCATTGTCTAAGTCCCTTTGGGACTTGTTTTCTTTTTACACACTTGGCTAGATACTGAACCTCTATCTGTAGCTTCTTAAATTTAAAAAGTTTGAAATCAAACAATTTCAATTTATTAGATAAGGAGTCCTCGTGTTCAACGGAACCCCTACTGTTGTTATTGCTGAAGCTACTACTGGTAAAACAAGCTGGTTCTTTAAGCCAGTCATTTAGTGATGGTAGAGAATTAGGCGTACTTACTACATTGACGTTTGTTGTGTTAGAAATAAGACTTTCACTCGCTCCATTCGGGTCATGTGCCTGGACACCAGAGCAAGGTAATCCTTAAGAGTGGGAAGTTTCGGTAGTCACATTCCCCCGATCCTTCAATCCTAGGGTAGAGCCATGGTTACTGGACACTAAAAAAACGGAACTTCCAGGTTTCAGAGGTAAGGCAGTTGCAACTTGATTGGATAAAATGTCAACTTGTTGCGAAAGTAATTCAATGAGAGCAGTCAATTTCCCCATTGACGCAGATTCATTACTGGTGGTTGGTTCCATAGTGTTGGAAAAAAGAGTCCAAAGTCTCAAATAAGACTTGCGAACCAGAAGTAGAAAGACCTTGTGCTCCAGCAGTAGTGCGATTCTCCATAAACAGACAAGCAAACAAACTAAATAATTCAACAAACTAATAAAAAATAAAACATGGAAAAAGCACCATGCTAGGAAACAAAAACTGCATGTTAGCGCTTTCGTTTACTAAAAATATGTAAACTTCTTCAGACAATTCACAAACAAAAATCAACCCTTAAATACTTTAAAAAACATGACATCATTTCCTGAAACATCATTTCCTGAAACATCATTTCCTGACACTTGAGAGACACTTGCATGTAAGCTTCACTGTCAAGAAATTAAATGCTTTGGTCCCACCAGGTTTAAATGATGTAATCTCTATCAGGAGCACTTTAAAACTTAAAGCTTTATTAAGATAAAAAATATACTGAATTTCACGAGAAAATTATTTAACATAGTATCTATGAACAGATTTATGTAGTTTACACTTTACATTTTATGTTCTTTTACTTTAAATTGAGGTAAGGTTGTTTCAGGAAATAATGTTTTAGGAAATGATGTTTCAGGAAATGATGTCATGTTTTTTAAAGTATTTAAGGGTTGATTTTTTGTTTGTGAATTGTCTGAAGAAGTTTACATATTTTTAGTAAACGAAAGCGCTAACATACAGTTTTTGTTTCCTAGCGTGGTGCTTTTTCCATGTTTTATTTTTTATTGGAATGATCAACAATATTGCTTCTTCAAGCTAATATTAACAATTTTGAGAGCAAACTAAAACAGAAGAAACAAAACAAATTAACCAGGGACATAAAACTTTCAAAGAATAACACGTTCCCTGGAAAATCCACCAACATGACTCCTACACAAAACCAGGACATAAAAATACCCAAAACCGACACGCGGCAGATCTCCTGGTACAAAAAACTATGGAGATGGTAGGACTTGACTCAGAGCAGGAACAGCAAACAGGGTCCCCGCCACCTGATAACTCAGTTCCAGATAAGACAGGTCCCCCGGGCCTAGTCCCACAAGGAATTATACCACCCCCAGACCGGAATGCCAGTAAGCTCAATATCAATAACAACCAAAACCCAACAGTTTTTTTTGAGTGGGCCCTACCTCACCAAGAGTGGACCCCCAACTAGCAGAACAGGGACAGACAAGCCCTGCAGTTCACCGATCCCCACCAAACTGACACACAACAGAGACTACACCAGGAGACTGAACAATTCACCACCAATGACATCCCACCAGGGGGACAGGAGCTGGAAAGGAATGAGGGACTTAAAGCACCTATGGGTCGGTCCCCAGGACCTTCCCAACAAGAGAAGCCATCGGAACAACCACCCCCATTAACAAGATCTGGAACCACTCCAAAATACAATTAACAGCATCTGAGATCGATGTACTGGAAAAAGGGCTTATCTTCATCCCTGCAAAAAGAAGTGAAATCATACAAACACTCATTGACTTGAAACTCTTTGTCAGAAAACTAAACTTAAAGCTAGTTTTTGCAGACACCCCAAGACCAGATCACACCAAAATACAATGGAAAAAAAACAGTAGTTTCTGTGCTCCATTGCATCCCACCACCATTGCATTTGAATCCATATGCAAGGCTGACATCAGAAAAATCTTTAAAAAAAAACCTGAAAGGAAATACTACAACCTGAGACCCTATGCTAAACCCATGAGTACCTCATTTTTTTGGCATCCCTAAGCTCCATAAGAATATCCAAGACCCCCCCCCATCACCCAGTCAAGGCCAGCAGGGGTAGCATAATAGAGACACTCTCAATATTGCTGGAAGTTAAAGTCAACCCACTTGCCAAGAAGAACAAATCCTTTTACTTGACACAGGGGACCTCCTGAAGAAGATGAGGAATATCAGAGTCCACAAAGATGCCTGGCTGGTCACAATTGACGTGGAAGAACTTTACACAGTGCTTCCACACGATTACTGTATCAGAGCGGTTTCAGAAACTCTGGAAGCAAACGGTACTGGTAGCGCCAGCGAGATCACCGGTAAACAACTAAAATTTTACTTGAAAACAACTATTTCAAGTTCAACCAGGACTTCTACCAGCAGCAAAAAAGGGATAGCCATGGGAGCAATTATGGCACCGTGCCTGGCCAACACCACTCTTGGTAAGTGGGAAAAAAAACACGTTTACAACTCTCCTTTTTTTAAACTCATGGCATGTTACTTTCATTATATAGATGATATACTTATCATCTGGAATGGTTTGGAAGAGGAGCTGCTAAGGTTCTATGACCACATAGACGAATCTACAGATTTTCTTAAATTCACCAACTTGCACAACAGAAACAGAGCAGAGTTCCTGGAACTCGCAATCACCAAGATTGTTGACTGGCTTTCGAACAACTTGTACAGAAAACCAACAAGGGTGAATCTACTTCTGCACCAACAAAGCATGCACCCACTGATCACAAAGAAAAATGTGATCAAATCCAAAGGCATAAGGATGGCAAGGGTCTCAAGAGAGACCACTGACTTCACCAAAAACTTCCTTGACCTGGAGAAAGATTTTCTTGCTCGGGGATACAATGGGATCTTCATCAATAAAATCCTAGAGCCTACTGCCCAAGCACGGATACTAGACCCTGACTTCCCACAGAGTCTGGAGCACCCAGGCAGATGGAAGAATAATAAATACAGAAAAGACAGCAATTTTAAGCTCTCAATGACTTTAAGCTACTCACTAGATTACTACAAAATCACAAAAGCTATTAAAAGCAACTGGGTCATTTTGAGAAAAAAAACCTCCATCAATAAACTGATCCCAAAAAAAACATCTTTCAACATTAGAAGAAACAAAAAACTCCGGGACCACCTCGAACAAGCTTCTCATGTTCCGCTCGCCTCTTCAGATACCAGACTTGGCACCTACAGCTGTGGCCCACCAAATTGTTCCTATTGCCACTTAATGAGCAACAAGGCACAATTTTCCTTCCCCAATACAAACAAAACCTACCTTAGCAAAATCCTGCGGAACTGCTTGACAAAACAGGTCATCTATCGGGCCCAATGTAACAAATGTACAGCATTTTACATGTGTAAGACAATCAACAGACTAAAAACCAGGATTGCAAGGCACCTAATAGATATTAAACAAAACTGCCCACTTAATGCTCTGGCTAAACACAACATTTCTACACCAGGACATTCAGAATTCAAATTTCAAATCCTGAAAATACTTGAATTTGAGGAACTTGTTGGTAACTACAATGACAAGCTCGAAAAGAAAGAACTGGAGTGGCAACTGAGACTTGAAGTAACAAACCTCCAGGTCTAAACAGCATGATCACAATCACCAGTGTACTGAACTTAAGAAAAATCCATCACCACACATACTACTAACCCACGGGATCCTGGTTTAATGTGCAGGTTTAACAGTTTAGGACTGCATTCTAATTTATTTTACTTTGTTCCTTTTAATTTAAATTAATTTTTATTTGATATTTTTCTATATTTCAATTTTATTTCATTCCCAAACCTTTTTTGGGAAACGGGGGGGGGGGCCCCCGGGGGGGTTGCGGGGGGGCCCCAATCAAACCAAATTTTTCCGTTTTCCTCCAGGTAAATTGCCTTCTGTATCACCCTCGGCAGGAGGGGAACCGGAGGGAAGGCATAAAGGAGACCGGGGCCAAATGTGGGTTAGAGCGCCCCTGGGAATCTGTCCCTGAGAGGGGTCAGAGTGAAGAACTCTGCACTTCGCATTGTGGGGCTGGCAAACAAGTCTCAGCAAGGAGACCCCAGTTGGCGAAGATTTTCGCAGCCACTCTTTGGTTGAGGGACCACTCGTGGGGTAACAGGATAGTCCTGCTTAGTCTGTCCGCAATCACATTGGATTTCCCCGGTATGTGCGTTGCCATTAGGAAGCAGTTGGTAGCTACCGCCCAGTGCCAAAGTCTCATGGCTTCTCTGCACAGTGGGTATGACCTGGTCCCACCTTGCTTGTTTATGTACCAAACTACCAACATGTTGTCGGATAGGATAGCAATCGGACCTTGTGGGAGAGCGTGATGGAGAGCTTGTAGTACCAGTAGTACCGCTCTCATTTCCAGGATATTGATGTGCAAATGCACTTCCTGGGGTTGCCATGTGCCTTGGACAGACCTATCCAGGTAATGACACCCCCACCCTACCTGGGAGGCATCCGTGGTCACAGTGGCAACGGGGGACTGAGGAATAAAAGGTCGCCCCTGGTCGAGATTGGATCGGAGGAGCCACCAACGCAGATCTCGACGGCAACTTTCCGTAATCATAACCAAGTGGTTCAAGGGGAGTTCCTGATAGGACCATTGAACCGACAGTAACCATTGCAGCACCCGCATGTGCAGTCTGGCTAAGGGGACTAGGAGAATAGTTGATGCCATCGAGCCCAATACCTGTAGAATCAGATGGGCCGGAGCTCTTGATAGAGGGAGGCAGGATCGAACTTGGTTCTGTAAAACTTGAATCCTTGCTGCCGGTAAGAAGACGCGCATCCTTTTTGTATCTAACTCTGCGCCTATAAAGGTAATATGCTGAGATGGCTGTAGTACAGAATTTTGCCAGTTGAAAGTAATTCCTAGGAAAAGGCCCAAGGTGACTGTGGCCATGAGCGCCTGAAATAGTAGATGCTTGGAGGTGGCAGTAAGGAGCCAGTTGTCTAGATATGGAAACACTTGGAATCCTAGACTTCTCAGGTGAGCAGTCACCACTGCCAGACACTTGGTGAACACCCTGGGGGCTGTGGTGAGACCAAAGGGCAGTGCTCGGAACTGGAAATGACTGTCTCCCAGGCGGAAGCGTAAATGACTCCTTGACTCTTGACTTATCAGAATGTGATAGTAAGCGTCCTTGAGATCTATGGAGCACATCCAGACATCCTTCTCCAATAGTGGGAGAATGGACTGAAGAGTGACCATTCGGAATTTGGACTTTTCACAAAGCGATTCAATGAACTGAGGTCCAAAATGGGCCTGAAGTCCCTGTCTTTTTGGCACCAAAATAGTCTTGAGTAAGTTCCTGATCTGATCTGATCGGTGGGGACAGGCTGGATGACTCCTTTTCTAGCAGCTTGAAACCTCTATTGCTGCTTGATCCCGCTGACTGGGTGGCACGTCTGGGATTTCCCTGAAGGAAGGGTGGCTTGATGAAGGAATGAGATAGCCTCGGTAATAATCCGAGCACCCACTGGTCGCTGGTAATAGCTTCCCAAGCTTGTGGGTGTTCCGCGAAATGACCCCGACTGGCCCGGAGCTGCACAGTCGGGCACCAACTCAGGGACGTTGAGCGTAGGAGGAACCACGAAAGGAATCGCGGTCTCCAGAGTTACGGGGCCTCTGCCGCCTCTGGGGCGTCTTCCTGAATCCCCTGCCTCTAGAGGGGGATCACTGGGTGGAGTAGGGAAAGACCTCTGAGTTTTCCTGAACTACATTTTCCCTCCTCTCTGGGCCTTGGGGTAAGGCCTAGAGGGGGGGAAAAACGGGCCCCCAACGGCAGTCAAGGTCTTGCCCTCCTGCTCACACCGAGTCAGTGTGTCCTTCACCTTGGGTCCAAACAAAGAGGACCCATCAAAGGCGTCGGCGTTGAAGGAAGACTTGAAGGCCTCCAAAGGAACACAAGCGTAACCAGGCGTGTCTCCTGAGGGCGACGCCTGCTCTACTCGCCCCTCGGCCGCATACAGATGAGCCTCATGGACGAGTTCACAATGGAAGATAAGGTAGTCATCTGGGCGCCAACAGTGTGGGCTAACGCCTCAGGTAGATTACCTGTGAGGGACTCACTTAGCTCTTTAAGGAGGTCCCTTTGGAGCCTAGTAAAATGACATAAGTAATTCAGCGACCGTAAGGTAAAGGCCGCTGAAGAAAGGGTACGCTTCCCGTACCTATCCATGCTCCTGGAATCCTTATTAGGAGGGTGGATAGACGTTGAAGCCTCTGCCACGTCCTGTTGTGTGGCAGATGCCACCACCATTGCATCTACAGGAACTCCTTTAGTTAAAAATTCCTTTTGGGGGGGGCTGAAAGAAATTTATTGGGTCTTGCAGGCACCGGTTCCACAGAATCAGGGTGTTCCCAAGCCCTTCGAGAAACCAAATCAAGTAATTCATCGAAGGGCGGAGACACCCAGGAGGCGGAGGGCTAGGCCCCGAAGGCCTTGAGCAAGACTGACTCCTCAGCAGAAGGGGTTTTGGCCTGCAAATCTCCTCTCTGTCTCAGAATCTCAAGGATATCCGAAAAAGAGACATCATCCGAAGATGATTTTGGGGACCCCTCCGCGTCATCGAGGTCAGTGTCAGATGTGACAGACTCATCTTGGGAGTCTACGTGCTTCCTCTTGCACAATTTCTTCCGTGGAGGCTCATCCGAAGCAGATTCGGATGGACCCCCCGGAAGAAGGGAACCCCCGATGGGGGTATCCTCAGGCCCTGGGGCCCCGCTGTCATGGGACTGCAGTACGCCAGAAGCACCAGTCTCCAGGTCTAGGGACGGTGAGATAGAAGCCTGCTGAGCCGGCAAGGACATGGCCAGCGCGCTCCTCATGGCCTCAAAGGCAGGACCTCCAGACTCCATGGAGGTCACTGGCCGAGAGACCACGATGGCACTAGGAATCCCCGCAGCCGATGCTCCGAGGGGGAGACTAGGCACCAAGGCACCTAGTTCCAAGATGTTTCCCTCGGCCCCGGCTGAGGAAGTCCCAGTACCGAACCCCGAACCCGAGGACAGGGTAGGAACAATGGTCGGTACCGATAGACCTCGAAGGGGTCTCGGTTCTGACCGTACGGCTCCGTCTTGCTCCACCATCACCGACTTCAATGGCTCCGAGGAGGTTGGAGGAGGAATCGAAAGTTTTGAGGGGGGGATCGGCTACAAAGCCAAATGGGCCGGAGCCGAGACCATTTGTGCAAAAACTGGAGACTGGAAAAGCCTCTGAATAACTCTATCCAAATCCGAATCCGACAATTTGGAGGATTTAGAGGAAGTAGAAAGGGGTTGAGACGACTTCCCTCTTGGCTCAGACAATGTAGGGGACCGGCTCCGAAAGGGCTCCAACACTATCGGCGCCGGGTCCGGCACAGTACGAATAAGGATCGGCGCCGAAGGAGCTTTCAGAGCCGAGGGGGAAGAGTCTGAGCTGCACACCTCCACCGGCTCTGAGACCAATGGAACCGAGGAAGGTGATTCGCCTCTCGATGCTCCAACCTACGGCTCTGAAACTAATGGAGCTGAGGAAAGAGGCATCGAGGCAGACTTTTCGACCCTCGGCTCCGAAGTCAGTGGAGCCGAGGAAGAAGAGGTCGACTTATGCTTCTTAGCAGTCGGCTCCAACGGACTGGTCGGAGCCGACGACCTTTTCTTTTTAGAAGCAGTAGGAGAAGATGAAGCCAAAGCTTCCTCAAAAGAGGGCTTAATAAGACCCTTCAGGATCAATTTATTTTTTCGTTCTTGAAGAACCCTAGCAGAAAAAGCATGACACACACTACATGTCTCCTGCAAATGCTTTGGCCCTAAACAATACACGCAAATAGCATGACTGTCTGTAATAGACATTTTATAATTGCACCTAGTGCACTTTTTGAACCCAGATTTTTGTTCTTTAGACATCTTAATGCAAATAACACTATGCAATACCCTAATTACACGCAAGGAACAGAAGTGACTAAAAAAACTTGTTAGAGCGCGAGAAAAAAAGGGTGCACGAGCTCTCTAGAGACAAGGTTTACCTCACAAGGGAGACAACAACCACAAGGGAACACAACAATGGGCAAAAGCCCTCTAACTTAAACGGGCTTTGCCCGGAAGAAAAAGGGAATAAAATAAACAACACACTCACTCCACTAAGAAGGGCAAAGGCCCTCTAACTTAAACGGGCCTCGCCCGACCAACCAATATATAAAGATCGACCAATAACACTCAACACTCAACAAAAGCACGGAATAGCCATTAAAACAGCTGTTGATTTAATTTATGAAGAAACCCCAAAGTCAAAAGACCAGAAAAAGTAATAAAAGTACACTTAGCTCCAGCCAAGTCGAGACCACGTCTAGCTTGTAAAGCGGCAAACGAGATCTGTGGAAGCAGGTGTGGTGCATCCTGGGATAGAGGGTAGCCCAGCCAATAAGAGACTTCATTCTAGTGTACTAGTTGGCCGAGTCGGAGCCGATGGATCGGCTCCGAACCCATCAGTTATGAATGTAGGCGAGATAGGATCCCATTACATCATACAGTTTTTGTTTCCTAGCGTGGTGCTTTTTCCATGTTTTATTTTTTATTGGAATGATCAACAATATTGCTTCTTCAAGCTAATATTAACAATTTTGAGAGCAAACTAAAACAGAAGAAACAAAACAAATTACCCAGGGACATAAAACTTTCAAAGAATAACACGTTCCCTGGAAAATCCACCAACATGACTCCTACACAAAACCCGGACATAAAAATACCCAAAACCAACACGCGGCAGATCTCCCGGTACAAAAAACTATGGAGATGGTAGGACTTGACTCAGAGCAGGAACAGCAAACAGGGTCCCCACCACCTGATAACTCAGTTCCAGATAAGACAGGTCCCCTGGGCCTAGTCCCACAAGGAATTATACCACCCCCAGACCGGAATGCCAGTAAGCTCAATATCAATAACAACCAAAACCCAACAGGTTTTTTGAGTGGGCCCTACCTCACCAAGAGTGGACCCCCAACTAGCAGAACAGGGACAGACAAGCCCTGCAGTTCACCGATCCCCACCAAACCGACACACAACAGAGAACTACACCAGGAGACTGAACAATTCACCACCAATGACATCCCACCAGAGGGACAGGAGCTGGAAAGGAAAGAGGGACTTAAAGCACCTATGGGTCGGTCCCCAGGACCTTCCCAACAAGAGAAGCCATCGGAACAACCACCCCCAGTAACAAGATCTGGAACCACTCCAAAATACAATTAACAGCATCTGAGATTGACGTACTGGAAAAAGGGCTTATCTTCATCCCTGCAAAAAGAAGTGAAATCGTACAAACACTCATTGACTTGAAACTCTTTGTCAGAAAACTAAACTTAAGGCTAGTTTTTGCAGACACCCCAAGACCAGATCACACCAAAATACAATGGAAAAAAAACAGTAGTTTCTGTGCTCCATTGCATCCCACCACCATTGCATTTGAATCCATATGCAAGGCTGACATCAGAAAAATCTTTAAAAAAAAACCTGAAAGGAAATACTACAACCTGAGACCCTATGCTAAACCCATGAGTACCTCATTTTTTTGGAATCCCTAAGCTGCATAAGAATATCCAAGACCCCCCCATCACCCAGTCAAGGCCAGCAGGGGTAGCATAACAGAGACACTCTCAATATTGCTGGAAGTTACAGTCAGCCCACTTGCCAAGAAGAACAAATCCTTTTACTTGACACAGGGGACCTCCTGAAGAAGATGAGGAATATCAGAGTCCACAAAGATGCCTGGCTGGTCACAATCGACGTGGAAGAACTTTACACAGTGCTTCCACACGATTACTGTATCAGAGCGGTTTCAGAAGCTCTGGAAGCAAACGGTACTGGTAGCGCCAGCGAGATCACCGGTAAACAACTAAAAATTTTACTTGAAAACAACTATTTCAAGTTCAACCAGGACTTCTACCAGCAGAAAAAAAGGGATAGCCATGGGAGCAATTATGGCACCGTGCCTGGCCAACACTGCTCTTGGTAAGTGGGAAAAAGAACACGTTTACAACTCTCCTTTTTTTAAATTCATGGCGTGTTACTATCGTTATATAGATGATATACTTATCATCTGGAATGGTTTGGAAGAGGAGCTGCTAAGGTTCTATGACCACATAGACGAATCCACAGATTTTCTTAAATTCACCAACTTGCACAACAGAAACAGAGCAGAGTTCCTGGACCTCGCAATCACCAAGATTGTTGACTGGCTTTCGAACAACTTGTACAGAAAACCAACAAGGGTGAATCTACTTCTGCACCAACAAAGCATGCACCCACTGATCACAAAGAAAAATGTGATCAAATCCAAAGGCATAAGGATGGCAAGGGTCTCAAGAGAGACCACTGACTTCACCAAATACTTCCTTGACCTGGAGAAAGATTTTCTTGCTTGGGGATACAATGGGATTTTCATCAATAAAATCCAGGAGCCTATTGCCCAAGCACGGATACTACACCCTGACTTCCCACAGAGTCTGGAGCACCCAGGCACATGGAAGAATAATAAATACAGAAAAGACAGCAATTTTGAGCTCTCAATGACTTTAAGCTACTCACTAGATTACTACAAAATCACAAAAGCTATTAAAAGCAACTGGGTCATTTTGAGAAAAAAAACCCTCCATCAATAAACTGATCCCAAAAAAACATCCTTCAACATTAGAAGAAACAAAAACCTCCGGGACCACCTCGAACAAGCTACTCATGTTCCACTGGCCCCTTCAGATACCAGACTTGGCACCTACAGCTGTGGCCCACCAAATTGCTGCTATTGCCACTTAATGAGCAACAAGGCACAATTTTCCTTCCCCAATACAAACAAAACCTACCTTAGCAAAATCCTGCGGAACTGCTTGACAAAACAGGTCATCTATCAGGCCCAATGTAACAAATGTACAGCATTTTACATGTGTAAGACAATCAACCGACTAAAAACCAGGATTGCAAGGCACCTAATAGATATTAAACAAAACTGCCCACTTAATGCTCTGGCTAAACACAACATTTCTACACCAGGACATTCAGAATTCAAATTTCAAATCCTGAAAATACTTGAATTTGAGGAACTTGTTGGTAACTACAATGACAAGCTCGAAAAGAAAGAACTGGAGTGGCAACTGAGACTTGAAGCAACAAACCTCCAGGTCTAAACAGCATGATCTCAATCACCAGTGTACTGAACTTAAAAAAAATCCATCACCACACATACTACTAACCCACGGGATCCTGGTTTAACGTGCAGGTTTAACGGTTTAGGACTGCATTCTACTTTATTTTACTTTGTTCCTTTTAATTTAAATTAATTTTTATTTGATATTTTTCTATATTTCTATTTTATTTCATTTGCTTCAAGTTGTGTTTCAATACCCTCTGTTTCAGTTTTAAGTCAGACCACAACCCCAATCGTCTGTGATTACGTTCTGTAATTTAGAGTAGCAACTGCATTTACCTGGTTCTAGAAATAGGAATATTATAAATTCAATTCATTTTATTTCTTCCATGGCAATTACAAGTGCCCAGGCTTATTAGTTACCATTTTTACAAGATGTTGGACTAGAATATTATGGTTTTCTGGCTTGATGGTAGGAACACATCAAGCACTGAGCAGCATACTGTTTATATATATATATATATATATATATATATATATATATAGTTACCATTTTTACAAGATGTCGGACTAGAATATTACAGTTTTCTGGCTTGATGGAAGGAACACATCAAGCACTGTGCAGCATACTGTATATATATATATATATATATATATATATATATATATATATATATATATATATATATATATATATATATATATATATATATATATATATATATATATATATATATATAGATAGATAGATAAAAGTTTGATAAATGCACTTAAAAATGTGTTCAATCCACACCAGGGGAACCAGCAACTTAAGCCCAGCATCGTCGCTCAGCGAGGGCTCTATGGGTAGCAAGATCAACCTGACTGGGACACCTGAGCATCGCAGACCTCCCCAGTGACATTCACAGTTTCAACTTTATGTTTTTCATAGTCATTACTTCTGGTGTATAACAAATTTGGAGTGGTATTGTTTTTTTTTCACCACCTACTTTCACTACCTACTGTATTAACTTTAATGGCTGGATATACCCGTCTCAAGTTTGGCCACCGTGAGTGGGAGAATACTGCTGATATACTGAATGGCTCCTGCAGATTTACCGCAGATTTCACCATACCTGTGATGGTTTTCTATTTCAAGCTAGGCTCACAATAAAGTTAATAGTTTTAAAATATTTGTTAAAAGATAAAATTTTATATTAGACAAGGTAATAATAGAGCCTATTCAACAGATAATTTAAATGTTTAAATGGTCAATATTTTCTATGGTTTCTATGTTGTTTTATTTTTTCAATGTATGCCAATGTATTTGGTTAATTATCCATTTTCAGTTCAAATTGAAATCTGTTAAGCAATACTCACACAGACCTATCACCAGTAAATACTTTTTACTATATATATATATATATATATATATATATATATATATATTTTTTTTTTATCTACTTAACAGAGTTTATTTTCTATGCTCAACTTGATTATCACAATGTTTTTATTACAATGATTTTTATCACAATGTCTTATCACAAATTTGTATCACATCTTCTAATCATTACATGGTAACTTGAATATACGGTAGGCATAGACAGTAGTGAGCTATGTTAGTTTTTGAAAGTTTGATATATATAAGTCTGAGTGGTATGGTAAGTTTGTCTGTTCTGTGTAATCACTGCTTATGAGTTACACGTTACAGTCTGAATATTTTACTTTATATTATCAAACAATTCACAAATATTGGCCCTAAAACGGAATTGCACCCATGATGCGGTACTGTGTCACTGTCTTTCAGAGATATTCATAGTTTTACATTGTCTTACATTTATTGATGCATCTGTTTATTGAGTTAGTTAATGATTCATGTGTGGTTAGGATTACAACACCCGGACTCCTCCGTCCATAGTTAATGACTCATGTGTGATTATGATTACAACACCTGGGCTCCTCCGTCCGTAATTCCAATTAGAGACGGTAATATTAATCCCCCAGCCACGTTTATTATTATTAAGGATAGAAACACTTTTTCCCTTAAACTTTGGTCTTTTCTGGTATTATTTGTATGGGTTACACTCCCTCAAAGTCGTTTTGTCTGAGTTTTAATTGTTTTAACAGGAAAATGTGGCACACAAAGGATGTAGCATTCATAACATTTTTGTCCCGCTGACTCACGGGCTACCCTAATCACCAAACTGCACATCCGTGCCCCAACCTCACCCCCCCATCCCGCCCCCGCCTACATCATTATTGACTGCAGCCAATCATTAATTATTCGTAGTCTCTATCAACCCATGAACAGTAAGGGAGGGTTCTTAGTCATCAGCCTCTCCCATTGGCCCTATTTCCCCCCAGACGGCTTTTTTCCACCAATTAGGTCAACCCCACGTATCACACTAAAGAGGCAGTGCCCTAATATGACATTTACATCATGGTTCCACTACTGGCCCCGAAATGGATACGGCGGGATTTATGTCCACCTATCGCTTAGTCTCCTTTGTAGGCCTATCAAGGACGCCCATGTATCTCTAATGAGAAAAAGGCGGTGTTTTCCTAGAATGCCTACATTTCCACTCCCACTGGCCCCCTCTATTACGGTGGGAATACCACTGCCAATCTCCTTGCATCCATGGTTAGCGTATCAGGTAGCCCCATCCATTTGTCGCCAGTTCTTACTGGACCAATGGTACCGCTCCAGATGTATTTTTTTCCAATAGGTGGATATGCATTTCCACAGCCATCCAATCCTAGCTCTATTTTTACATCACGGTAGACCTACCACTGGCTCGTCCATGCACACAAGCACTCACCATTCAACTCACAGTACCCGATCCTCTCAACAAACCAGATGCGTAATACATTTACACCCCGCCAATCAGCTTCCTTGCTTTACCCCACCACCCCTGCCCGTCCCTGAAAGTTCGAATCTCACCTTAGGTCAATGTATAATATGTTTTTATTTTATTTTAAGAGTTTTCATACTACTTTATACTATCTTCACCATGCAATATCTTATAAATAACTTAAAAAGATCAAGTTCTTCACATTCTGACAATATTTCTACAGCCTATTATTCAAGTTTCTGTTATTAAAATCGGGGTATAAAACAATCATGTGCTAATAACCGCATCGCGGACTAACTACTGAATTATAAAAATGTATAAAGGGATAGTTCCCACACGAAAGATATGTAACTAACCGGTGAAAGCAATGATGTCACATAAACAGTCATGTACCAGTTCATTCCAGTTTGCAGTTTGCAAGCAACAATGTTATATAAAAAGTGTAATTGTTTTTCTCTCTTTTTATTCTCAATAAAGCGCTCATCTGCCTTACAATTTTCACATCCTCTAGTCATTGGATTTAAACCTGTCTGTATCCATATTTTATTTCTAATTTGATTTTAGTTTAATTTTAATTTTATTATTATTTTTTGAATTTTATGAGTTATTCTGGTATTATTTCTTAGTATAGAGTTTATTTATCAGACTAATTGATCTCCAAGACGGACAAAGTTAAAAAGTTATGACCTGATATTCAACACTATTGGGATTTTAGCTCTAGTTTTCAAACATTTGTCTAAGTTCTGACATGTACCCCAGGGGACACGGATTACCAAGGGCACTCTACAGGGTTCTATTTTGAGTGCATTACCAACAGTGTTCCATTCATAATTTGTTTTCTATGTCCTCTCCTTGTAACTGTGCATCTTTTGTTTGTACAGCGATCCTCCTTGGTCACTCATTGGTCAGTATTACTGCCATTCTGGTTAGTCTTGTTTGTTGTGTCTGTTTGCTTTGTAGCTCCTTACCAAGGCAGAGGTATGCACAATACTTGTTTACATATATAAAAAAGGGGGCCTCACCTTGTGAAAAAATATCCTCCCTCCATGCTCTGCACTGCCCCACTAAGTGCCACGTTGTATTTCCTTACTGTGTGCACCATTGCTTTCTTCCTGCACACTCTGCTTGTTCTTTGTATCATCACTACTGCTGGCTGTGCCACACATTGCACACTGTCCCCCCATGTATGTGCTGCTGCCACTACATGTTTACAATCACATAAGCATCCTCTGTTGGACCAGACCACATAACACAAAATGTAATTTTTTCCCTTGCTTTGTCTGAAGTATATCTGTAGACATTTGTACACCATCATGACAGATAACTCACCTACTGTGACCACTTATGCAGGCACATAGTCATACACACACACACACACACACACACACGCATATACATGTATATATATATATATATATATATATATATATATATATATATATATATAAGTTTATAAAGAATACTCACCAGTCAATTTGATGTCTGTCTGCCTCAGTCTCAATAATCCCCATGGCTTTCTCCTGTGTGTCTTACGTGTCTGTATTCTTGTCTATGTCTGTCTCATGGCTGCCTTGTGTGCCTCTGAAGTGTGACTGTTATGCATGTTAGTAGAGGTCTGTCTTGTATGATGAATTCAGTTTTTCAAACGTTTGTGTATTTCAGTCTTGCTGTAGTGCTGTCATTGTCTTGTATTTGGAACTCTGCCTGAGTGTCTCAGTTCTGTCCTGCGGTAGTGCTGCCTACATCTTGTGGGGTCTGGGTTCAGTCTCGCTGTAGTTTTCTCCTGGTCTTGTATGTCTCTGTCCTGTGTAAAAGAGTCTGTGTGGGTGTCTCTGTTCAGTCTTGCTGTAGTGCTGTCTTTGTCTTCTGTGTCTAGGTCCTGTGTGTGGGAGTCAGTGTGGGTGTCTCTGTGTACATCTGTGGGACTGGCTACCTTGATGCGGTACAGAGGCTTGTAGTAATGTAACAACATTGCTACTAAATGCCAGTCAGTGTGTGCATGTACCTTTATGAGTGGCTACCTTGCTGTGGTACAGGGGATTGTCATAATGTAACACTGGTATTAAATGCCAGTCAGTGTTTACCTTGGCACTTCTTTTAATGGTCTGAATGTTGTAACAATATATAGTGGTCGTTAAATGGTGCTGGATAAGCTTGACAGGGAAGGGGCAATGAAGACAATGTGGTCACACTTGATATTATACTCGGTAGGGCTCCCAACTTGAAACTTGCTGGGGGCTCTCAAAATGCTAGCACCGGCCATGTGAGAAAGAACCACAGTCCCTATAAATAAGTGTAAATTGCACAGAGATCCTGCAAGCAAACATAAGGACCACCAAGAAATGCCCCTTTCAAGAGATGAATTTCAATGCTGCTTTACTAGCAGCAGTTTTGGAGAAGGAGGACTGAAAATATTAGTAATCCCCTGAATCAATTTGCCTCTTTCATGAAACTGTTTTAGTACCTGTGAAGCAGAAGGACCAAACAAAATGTCCTTATCCAAAGGAGAATTCAAAATATCAGATTTTACTTCAGAAAATTTCTGATTATGTATTCAGGTAAAATGTCTCATCATCATAACAGCAGCTGTAGCCCTGAACAAAGAGTCGGCACAATCATATACACTCTTTAAAAAAAGTTTAGAAATTTGAAAAAGAATAGCAGTGTTAGGATTCAGAAATTACCTTCCTTCTAAAGCTAAGGTGGCAGAAAAGTTCCTCAGGCTGTCAACACATGCTAGCCTGTACATCAACATATAACCCTGGTAGTTCAAAATTCTGACCATCCTTGTCAGAAGGAGGCAGACTGTCATTGATAATTTCCAACAAGGTAAGCACTCTGTCATCAATATAAGCAAGCAATGTAGTGGGCTAATCAAGTCTGCTTAAGCCAAATTTAAGGTAAAAATAGCAACCTAGTCCAAGGACAGTCACAAAGCATTCTTTGTCCACAACCTTAAAGGAAATACACAATAATGTGCTGAACTAATTGTAAATGGAGTCACCTATACTGAGCCAGAAGATATAGCAAATATACTGGCTGACAAATTTAGCTACAGCCCCCCCCACACACACACACAGGCATCCCTCAGAAAATACCCTCAATCATAACTCTACCAACTATCAATAGGGATCAGGTCTTCAATGCACACTCCAAGACCAAGAACACTGCATCGACGGATCTTGAAAATATCCCAGGATGCCTCCTTAACAGCATGAAATACAAGCTATCAAGATAACTAGAATCAGTATTTAACCATAGCCTCTAGTCAGGCTTAGTGCCCAGCAAATGTTGGACTGCAGCTATCATCCTTCTGTACAAGAGTGTGCTAGCTACAGGACTGGGTAACTACAAACCCGTATGTCTGAATAGTCTCTTATGCAAAGCCATAGAAATAATTTTCATAGAAAAAATAAGCAGTGAAATAGGAAACCTTCAGACACTGGATCCATCATAGTTTGATTATAAGGGCAGGTTATGCCTACCCCACCTGGTAGACGTCTCAAGATCACTAAAGCAATGGACAAGGATAAAATGGAGCAAACCGTATCCCTTTACTGGGCCAAAATATTCAACACAATACCCCACTCAGGCATTGTAGACAAACTCATGAAATTAGGTACAAACCAATATGGTACCAGTTGGATAGGCAGCTGGCTCAAAGACAGGACTCAAGAAGTTAGGCTAGGGGTGTCTACCTCCACAAAAAGGCCAGTCACTAGTGGAATCCCTCAAGTCCTGGAGCCACTCCTTTTTGGCATCTACTTCTATGACGTCAGGACCAACATCAGTGGCATCTGACTAACCAGATTTGCAGACGATTGCAAACTAGGCTAAATCTTAGAATCCCCCAAAGACATGAATACCCTCCAAGAAGGTCTGACACAGATTGATATCTGGTGCCAGAGCCACAGTCTAAAATTCAGTGCCAAGAAATCCATAGTAATATCCTGTGGGAAGAGAGCTCTCCCTGGAAACTACCATATTAATAATGGGACTATATTATGTGACCAAAGAATCTCTTCTTCAATGCATAATAATCGACACAAATACAGCGAACACTGTAAACCGTGAACGGCCACATTCTCAAATTTTTTCTTCGGGAAAAAATTCAGTTGGCTGTTATCAAAAATTGCCCTTTTCTTCAATGGAGAGCGATTTCAGCATTGGTATATTTAGTTAGGGGGGGGTGGAGGGGGCATTAGTGTTTTAAAGTTTGTTTTTTTATTTTATGGCCATGTCAATTTTTTCCAGAGGAAAAAATTTGTGGACGTGACTATTCGTGGTTTACAGCATTCGCTGTATACGTGTCGATTATTATGTGTTCAAAAAAGAGATTCTTCGACCACATAATATAGACCCGTTGATAACATAGCCATAAGAGTAGCCCCAGTGGTCAAGGAGTTGGAAATGCTTTTATCGTCATGTGTCTACAGTGGTAAGAAAATCATTCTATGTTATACAACGTATAAGCAAGGGTATGGCATCTAGGTCCAAGGATGTCATTGTTCTGCTGTACTAAGCTCTCATCAGACCAGTCACTGAATACCTGACCAGGCATACACAACAACTGGAGCACAAAAAGAATACAAGACATAAGCAACATTTCCTATGCAGCCTACCTCAAAACCCAATCCCTGTACTTGGTCTTCTGTATCCTCATATACCCCTTAATGTATCCCTAGGGTATCAACAATTGTCAGATACATATGAGAATTGTGGCTTGGCTTAAAAAGGCCCCCAGGGTTTTTAACTCAGTATTCACCTATAAACCTTTAAGAGAGATTTGAGTATGAAAGATAATTCTTGTTCCATAGTTCCTGAGGATTCTTTATCATATGACAGGACAGGGACAGAGTGTCCTCTTTGCTTTCTTCCCATGTCCCCAGTTTCTGCTGTTTAAGATTTTTCTTTTTCAGAGATTGTATCTAGGATAAATAATCTGTATCAAGGGGAACTGGTGGACGTTCCCTGATATGTTGAAAATTGGTATGCCACATTCTACTCCTGTTCTTCCTAATTTGACAGTCTTTGGAAATGCTTTTAGTTTTACCCGCAATAGCCTTGATAGTCAATCTTCAGCCCATAAAAAGGCAGACGGTCCTCAGTCTAACAAGTATTTGTTTTCTCATCTCAGTTCTGACCCAGACTAATTATTGCCATGATTTTCTTCCTTTTGTTATATAACCTACTGATAGTAGGATTCCACCAGGGTGACTTTTTTAAGTTTGTCCCATGCTTATTCCAAGTAGATACAGCTGTCTCTATGCGCTTATTAATGTGTCTGTACAGGATTTTCAGGAACAGTTCCGCATAGGCAGCAGTGTTCTCAGGGTTTGGCGGGGACTTGAAATTTGTTAGTGTGCCACTTAAAAGTAGGAAGCTTAGCTTAGAATAATTCCTAAAAGTTTCAGGGTTATCAGGGGTCCTGGGTTTCATTTTTATTTCACAGGAGACAGCTTGATGGTCCAAACAGGCCAATGCATTCCACAAGGGGAGAGGCGGGGTGCAATGTTCTCCCATGGTTGTGAGAAAGAGGTCAAGGATGTTAGCACCCCTACTGGTTACATGGACTAGTTGGTTCAGGGTGTTTGTTTACAAAGTCCAGAATATATGGGTCTGCATGCTTGGGGTTGCGTATGATTCCCAGTTTACAGAGGGGCAGTTAAAGTCACTCATAAATATGATGTCGGGCTGAATGAGAAGTGTCTCCAGTACACTTATGTGTTACAGGTTTCCTGGGTCATAGAAGAAGACCTATAGTTTACAAGGATATGGTATGGGACTTTGACTATGGTAATTTGGACACAGAGAAGATCAGGAGCATCATACTGTTTGTTCATCCCTGAGGTGTGTTTCTTTTTCTTTCCTTAAACAAGAACATTTTTATTAAATTAACACTTGTGACACAGGCAATTATACATTTTTATAAAGGATAACAAACCATATTGACATAATTTTAGTTGTTATACAGCACTTATAATCTATCCAAACACTGTCAGTCAAACATTATACAGCTCCTTCAAATTTTGCCTTCTTTTAAACCTCATTGCTCCTCTGCATGTATTGTTCCCAGAATTCACATTTTCTTCTATGTAATTTGCTCCTACCCTTTTCTAAAGATCCCGTTTCCACTTGTTTTATCACTGTTAGTACATTCACTACTTCTAGTATAGTTGGTTTAGACTTTAATTTCTATTTTCTAATAATTGCTTTTTTGGTAGCCACCATAGTTAGACTCAGCAAGGCCTTACTATGTCTAGGCAATTCCAATTCTATACCATAGCTCAAAAAATAATTTCTGTTATACCAGTTAGCTCACCCAGGATTTCTGATTGAGTAGTCTGCAGGGACTGTTTAAAGTCTGCCAAATCATTACACTCCCAGAAAATATGTTCCCAATTGCCTCTTTCTTTCCCATTACACCTCCAACATTTGCTATCTACCTCAGAAAAAATTTTTATGAGTTCACTTGGGATATAAAAATACCTATATAAACACTTTAAAGATACTAAATCTTCTAGACTTTGTTGCATATTTGGAAGACATACATATATCCCCCACTGCTTCTTTGTGAATTGCTTATCCAATCTCTATTCCCAATCCTTTCTAACTTGCTCTGATTGATTCTTATAGTTATCATGCAGCATTTTATATGTCCTACTAATTATTCTTTTTTCAACAGCAACTTCTGCTCTAGATTCTACTAAAAACTCTACCAGGTCTGGTCTTTCACTTAGGATCCCCCTAGCTCTTTCTCTTTGGGTGGGATTCAGTAACCCTCTGAGTAAGACTAACCAAGTCTTACTCAGAGACTGCCATTTAAGACTATGACATCAGCGCGTCATGCATATGCATGAGGGCGCTGACTCAACTGGAAGGCTTACACGGAGCGTGTAAGACTGCAGGGGGCGTGTCAGACTGCTGAGCAGTCCAAATATCCACGCCCCTGCAACCATATAAAGTGAAAATGAGAAATGCAAAGAGCGAGTCTGCTGAAATGCACACATACCAAACAGTACACATCCCCACATACTAAACCCCTTTGTAAATGTAAAATGTAAACTAATTTTTTTTAATAATTCCCGATATAGCTGCCCGTATTTGCGCGTGTATGCGCGGGTGTGCCCATTGCTTAGCTGCAGTTAGCAATGTCGACAACGAAGAGCATAATAAGAAATGTTTATGCAAATCAAGCCAAATAGCAATAGCATAGTGGTAGAGCATTCGCACAAAGAGGAGGCATTCCCAGTTCTAGTCCCACCACTCCCCTGTCTATTTTATGTTTTAAATTAGTATTTAAAATAATTCCTGACATATATGAATGAAATTTTAGTAAAAAGCATTGAAATGGCCTATGTATTAGTGAACAAAATGTATACATATAAAGATAAGAAGGTGAGTAGCATTGAGGATATTGACATATAATTGCCCATAGCTAAGCAGCGATTTACCTAGCACAATATAATTGCCCATGGCTAAGCAGCGTTTTACCTAGTGCAATAAAATTTCCCATAGCTAAGCAGGGTTTTACCTAGCACAATATAATTGCCCATAGATAAGCAGGGTTTTACCTAGCGCAATATTATTGCTTATAGCTAAGCAGCGCTTTACCTGGCGCAATATGTTTGCACGGAGCTGCGCACCATAGGGCAACATGGAGCAACGTAGTGCAAAGTGGCCTAAAGACAGCCACACCCCCTAGCCTGTGTGGACAGTAGTAAAATAAAAAGCAATGACAAGGTTCGAACCCAGGACACTGTGCACTTTAATCAAAGTAGTGAACCACTAAGCCATGATAGCTTAGGATAAACATGCACTGTTAACATACATATACTTATAAATGAAAATTAACCATTGCTAAGCAGGTCTGCAGTCAGCCGAGAATTTTTAAAAATGGCCAATCACAAATAAGTGTGGAAAATGTGGCATATTTAAGCTCCATAGGTGGGAATACTCGCCATAACTGATTGTAGCTCCCATCTGCAGTCAGAATGGCTGGTGCTGGAGAGGGTACACGCTTTTGAGCACAACACTGGGGCATTGAGGAGTCAAAATACATGTTTTGGCTCCTTGTCCACCATCATGAGTCAAGACTCCTGCAGGGCCAGTTCCAAGGGACGAAGTGCAAAGCAGAGGCTTGGAACTGGTTAGCTCATGATCTCACCAGTGCCACAGGCGTCCCTCGGACTGGTGAACAGATCCGTCACCACCATGCAGACCTGAAGAGACGGAAGCAGGCCCTACTGAACCAATGGATACAGGAGGCCTGTGACATGCAAGATGCCCTACTACTGAGTAGGTAGCCATGGAATAAAGTATGCAAGACATGCTAATGTAGTCTATATAATGGATAGGTATGTCTCAATATCCCTTCATTTACTTCACAGCTGCAGGTGTCCGTGCTGTGAATCAGCAAGCCTATGCAGATAGGCTGCTAAGGCTGCACCACCAGGCAGGTTAGTAATTATTCTGCATGTATTGTTATATAAAATAGGTGAGAGAGCCTGAAAAAAGTGTTGTAGCCCAATAATAAAGCCATAAAATGCCCTGAATAATTTCTCTGCATGTACTGTTATATAAAATAAGTCATGTACTGTTATATAAAATAAGTGAGTGAGCCTGAAAAAGAGTGTTGTAACCTCTTAATAAAGGTATAATACGTCTTGAATAAGTCTTCTGCATGCACTGTAATATCAAATAAATGAGAGAGCCTCTAGAAAAGTGTGTAATGTAATTAATAAAGGTATAATACTTGGAGTGTGTCTGTGTCACTTACTTTGAAATGTAGTTGTACCCTTGCATTGTATAAATAGTACTGTTGTATTAAGCACTGTCAACCCACAGTTGAGCAGTCCCATATAAAGTGGATGAAGGAAGTGGCAGTAGCTGTGAAGCATATATACAGTCCTCAACAGATGGTTAATGGCTGGCATGAATAGGTAGATCTGGCACACGAGTAGCTTGTTAATGTGTTCCCCTGAAAAGTGAGTGTGCTACTTGAAATGTAAGGTTCTGTAGATATATAACCAAAAATGTCACGTGAACACATCCAGATATGTAGATATATAAATATAAATAAAATATATAACTATGTAGCAGTAACATCTGTATCTTGGACAGTTAGTATGTCAGATATAGGTCAGGTATAAAATGAACTAGCCAAACCCATCACACAACCTAATGCACATTGCCTAGTGTAATAATGCATGTAGGGGATATACACCTGCAGTCAATAAGAATGTAGTGTAAACAATAAGTACTTATAAGATGTTAATGGAAGTATCTTTTTACACCCTACTGTATGTGCATAAACAATGCAATTCCACACCTCAATGGGTATGTGTAATCTCAAAACATTTGTTGGGACATATGTCCTATTGTTCTATAAATATCTGCATTTACTTTGATGCATGCGCCCTGTTCAAACAACACAATCTTGGTGGCCTGTTGCCACCAATCATCCCTGCATGCTGTTGGAATGTCCACTGTTGTTCAATAAATGCATGTGTTATGCTTGCTGTTCAACTGTTGGAACCCTGGTGTGTTTGGTTAATGGGAATATTACTGCATGCTGTTACAACTAATCTGGAATGCTGTTGTCTATGTTGTAATTAAACACACCTAAACACAGAACGTATGGGAAGGCCGGTCCCACCTGACCCACCTGTCCCTCCTCAGCTGGCGATTGCACCTGGCACCAGCAGGTCTGGTGCCCAGCCGGGACTCCCCTCCTCCATTGGCCCTGTGACACCTTTGGGTGGAAGCACTGCAGGGGAAGGGGCTCATCTGCCCTATGCAAGCGTGGGCAGAGAAGGGCCACCTGTCATCCTTCGAAGGGTCTGGGCTGTGGTGCGTAGGGAGATCCAGCGTTCAGTCTCTGATTCCCTACGCCAGCTCGAGGCAAGAGTGGCGCGACACACTGGTGAGCCTGCCCCTCCTACCCAGCCCCCAGCACAGCCACCCTCAGGGCTGTGAAGGTGCAGTGGTGACTGCCCATGCGTGGGGATCTCAGTTCCACTGTTACCATCTGTGGGCTCATGGGCTTGCGATTTCCAAACATCCGTCCCCGTCAGTTGTGTTCACCCACCCGATGTGTCATATTCCTCCCTTGTATGCTTCTTGTTTGTCTTGTCTGTTTACCTCCCCAACCTACCTCCCTAAATATACCTACCTCCTCTACCTCACATTCCACTTTCACCTGAAAAAAAAAAAAAGGGCAATCTGTACCCACAAAAAAGTTACGCCCCATACATAGCTGCCCATTTTGCACACATGTCCGCTGGACATGTAAACTGATAATTTTAATTGACAGTACAACATACTTTGTTGTCCTCACCCCTCTCTCAGGGGTGGAAGGTTTCAAATCTCACTCTAAATTTCTAACATATGCCCAGCTGTTGCTGGTAAAGAAATGGGCAGCTATGGACCTTCCCTACACCTGTCTTGCACATCCCGAGCTGCTTTCCCTACTGTCTTTCCCTCTTTGTGCCCCCTTTTTCACCACTTTCCTATCTCCCCATTTTCTTTTCTTTTAGCGGGAGTAAGCACTTTTAAGCAGTAGTTAGCGGGTTTGAGCGAGTGTGCGCATGTGTGCGCTTAGCTAAGTAAACCCGCTTACAACTGCTTAAAAGTGCCTTAGTCACTCTGCATGGCAGGGCACTTGTTCTGCTGAGCAGCAAAATAAAACACCTCTGTCAGTCTCGAGCCCCGGACACACTACACTGCATGAAGTACTACTAAGCCACGGTAGATATACAGCAAGTTGGTGCTGAAATAAATATATCATGCATTACAATGAGTGAATGTAAAGGGGAAATAGGAATGCCATAACACAAATCTTGTTCTGTGGATCTTTACCATCAGATGTTGTGGAATTGCATGACATGACTGTGAAAAGAGAACCAGCCATTCTAGCAGGAAATAAAGTTACAGTAGCACTTTACAAACCCCACACAGTATCAGAGCAGGATAAACACTGGCATATTTGAATACGGCAGAGGCCATACTTCCCAACTGTGACTGCTTTTCAGGGATGCCCTGATTCGTAAACAAATGTTAGCTGTGTCCCTCAGAATTCCTCTGAAAAGTACTGACATTAGGCCGGAAAGTGGGGAATTACACTTAATGAATAATGTCAATAAGTAAGTGTACACACTGCTTGCACATCAGAAAAGGTGTATTAATACATATGCTCAGATTCTCTCACAGTCTCAACTTAATGTCTGTAATATATTACAGGTGTACCTCACTTATATGTACCTTTCCCTGAGGCTGTTCAAATATATACCTGAGTGTATCCGAGGCTTGCCAGAGGTAGAAACACACAGGCGTTTCAGCTTTTCTGCTGTTACACACTCTGCAAATAGCTGTGGAACGAGTCCCACAAGCATACCCTTATGTTGGAGTACAACACAGAAATATCAAAGGATGTAGCCATGTACTGGTAGCAACCAACTGTGACAATGCCATTGTTCCAGTGCAGAAAAGACCGGCGTGGTGCACAGACAAAGAATAATAGGCTAACCTCTGGCTACCATCTGGATATGTCCAAAGGTGGGAGCTACACAGACAGACTACTTGCCTTGTTAGACTAACAAGTACACAGCAACCCTGTATATTCAGCAAGATAAACATCACACAATAATATATAATGCTCTCTGTACTTCTGCACCCCTACCCAAAAGAACAATATACCTGTGTATTCAGGCTCTACCAAGGATGTAGGGAGGCATACTCAGTACTGAAATTTGTCCAGTTGTCTTGAGCAGCCTGTGCTAATGTCAACACAAATAAACAAACTTATCAGAAATGAGTTAATTAATATTTACAGTATAGTAGTTCACAAACAGTTCATGTGCCAGAAGAATACCTTGATATTTACAGTATAGTAGTTCACAAACAGTTCATGTGCCAGAAGAATACATTGCAATAACTACTTTAGTATGGCAGTTAATTGTCTAATTAGAAAAGAATGTACTTACTCCCATGTATCTTGTGTAAGCATTTGGAGGGGTGAGTAAAATTCTATGCTGACAAGTGTGTACTAGAAGCAACAACATTCAGGTTTGAGTACAACATGCAAATCACTGGCTACAACCCTAGCTTCAGATATAAGAAGTATACCAACCTTCTGACTGACACAACGGTGTCCACAGCAAACAAGCATGGGTCCCACTTTGGAAAGCTGAAAGGGCTACGCCTACCTAACTTAGCATTTTATAGCAGTGGGCTGCTATGACAGTGAGTACTGCAATTACCACACAGCAGGCTGCATGCAATTAGTAAATGGTGGGCACCAATTGGTGCAGAGGCCATCACATGCACATGTGCAGATACCTAGAAAAGCAGGCTGTACTTGCTGTCCACACATGCAATAATCTCATTGCAGCAACAGAGAGAGAGAGAGAGAGAGAGAGAGAGAGAGAGACACAAACACAGATACAGACACAGACAAAGAGACAGAAACAGAGAGACACAGATAAAGAAAGAGCAACAGCAACAGACAGAGAAAACACAAACCAAAAAAAAAAAAAAAAAACTAAAAACAAAAAATTATTTCCTTTAAAAACAGACGAAACAGAGAAATACAAAGGAAAGGTATGTAATACATATGTATTTGCTGGCATGTAATGCTTTTGAAGAGTACTCTACAAACTGTGAATCATCCATATGTGGCAACAGTACGTATCTATATGTATCTGTACATGTGCATAGGGCAAGGGACATACTGCAACTGTTTGTGAAGGGTGTATATATATATATATATATATATATATATATATATATATATATATATATATAGATATAGATATAGATATATATAGATTATATATATATATATATATATAGAGAGAGAGAGAGAGACACATGGGGCATACCTACTGCGACAGGTGCCTGGCAAACAAGGTATGGACTGAAGGTCAGTGTTGACATTGCAGTGCCATCCCTTCTTGCCAGAACACTGTACCTATTAACTACCACATAGGTGGTAGTCTACCTAACACCGAAGATGTGATAAGGGAACATGGGACACAGGTGGACAGTAGCCTCCCCTTTGATAATCACAGTGCCACACTAGTCATGTACTCTGTCTACGTGGTACACGTCATCACAAAAGGTCTGTCATCTAGGGAAATATAGGTCAGTGTTCCCCTCTACTCATCACACTTAAAACCCATTAGAGAGTACAATGCCAACTACAGCAACTGGAAAGGCCACAGACATACCTCACAAAGAGTAATACTGGCTTCAAACAGATGCCCTATGCAGACCGACTCACAAAACCACAGCTACACTGTGTTGCATAGCGCCTACCCAGAGGTGACCTCTGCCTAACATACAGAGCTATGTCACACCCATAGCTGTTGGACATCCTCCATGTAAACATATTACAATCCCTCCCAGATACACGCTCTAGGGCCCTAAACCTTGTCAGCTCACTAAACAGCACATGTTGGAGGGATAGAGTCCTAACTCAGAGACATGCCATACTCTGGAACAAACCACCTATCAATAGCAAACAAAGCTCCTCATTAGCAGTTGTTATAAATACTCCTGATGATTGTTTGGGAGATAGGAAATACACCCCGGGAATCACCTCTGTGGCTCTGGTTGACAGGGACAAGTGAAATTAAATTACATGTGTGTCAAAGGCCAGGGTAGCATATGGCTAGGCTGCTGTAGGCCCTAGGGCCAATAGTGTATTACCTACCCATGACACAATGCACACACACATGTACTTAGTACAATAATGGCTATGTGAGGTTGACTGAGTGTGATGGTGAATGTGTTGGTGAATGTGTGCAAGGTCTGTAAAGGTGTGATAGTGTAGTGTAAAATTGTATCTGTCATGGCAGTTTGTGTCCTAGCTGTGATCCCAGCAAAAGATGTGTATGCTATTGCTAGGCAGAAAAAGTAGTATGGCATATGGTGTGACGTAGTCCCTTGTTGTCGACTGTGGTGTCCCATTGTAGGCTCAAGCAATACATGTACGCTTAGTGACTGGTAATGCTGGTGAATCCAACTCCCATATTTATTTTATTTTTATTTATTTTACATTTGTTAACCAAGCTAGTCTAGCTGGATATATTTCCATTTTCAGTAGAGGCCTGGGGAGAAAAGCTCCAAACAGATATAAAAAGTAAAAAATATTGTTACATGGTAAATAAAGGATTAATAAAAAAATACAAGTAATTATTACATACAAAATATATTAACACATGAGAAAAGCAACAGTAAAAAATATTTACACTTAAGAAAGCAACAAACAAATGTAACAAAGTAAGAATCATGTGCAATTGTTCACATCAGGTATAAAGATTTCAGCAGTAAGTTGATTAGAGTTTAAACAGTAACAGTCTTGCTTACAAGACTAAGCATTAAAATGCTTGGAAGTTTGTTTGGAAGAGGAAGAAACAGTGGTGAAGAGGGTGGTTAGTCAGGGTTACTACAAGGACATAACCAGTGCATTTGGAGGTGTTTTTTAAGTTTTTGTTTAAAGAGTGGCAAGGATGTGATTAGAGTTAGTTCATTGGGTAGCAGGTTCCAATTTTTTCCTGCTGCGTTAGTAAACAGAGAGTCACCAGCCATATTATTAGACTTGTACTTATGAACTGTAGTACTACCTGAAGCTGTAGGCCTAAGCAGTACAGTATGGTGTATGTTCACATTGCCTGGAAACACAGTTTTGTGTGTTCCCTGTAGTCCTCACAGATTACATACCTCAGGCATAAGGTTTTGTAAGTAGTGACACACAGTACTGTATGGTACACAGGTAAAGCTCATCTGGGTTGGCATACATTTGTGTGTTGTATGTATGTCTGATGTGTGCGTAATTATGCCTGTACCATGCCCTCAATCATATCTGTGTTACAGGGTATACATGTGTATCTAGCAACATGTATAGTCTAGTACAGCAGTATGCCACCTATATTAATAACTGTGCACATATGTTAGACAGGGGTTTGGCATCAAAGACTACTGTGGTATACTGGTAATACTGTAACTGTACTTTACATTCATTGCAATGGATGACATCTTTCTTTATGCATTACCTTGTTATATACCTCCTGTGGCTAGGTGGTGCATTGTGTCACATACAGTGTGCCATGTACTGGTGTATAGTCTTACATACTGGCTTCTCTTTGCTGCTGTGCAGAACATGGTTTGATATATAGAGCGTGGCAGGCACTGTCAGCCAGTTGTGGTCTGAGCACTAATATGTGGTATTGAACATGTGTATCCTCTGACAACCAATCGGATGCAACATATGGCAGGCAATTGATATTGTCTTCCAGGGGTATGTCCCACCAAAGAAACCCGTGTTATAAAGCTGCAGAGGAAGCTGAAATACACAACAGCCTGGTGCAGCACTACACCCTGCTGTTCTCTAGAACCAGCCAGGACCAGCATGAGCGAACTGCACTGTGGCAAGATCTCGTTTGTCGGGCAAATGACAAAGGCTTGCATAACCGGACATATGAGCAGGTATGCTATCACTACAGTGATTTAATTAGACATGTCCGGCGGCGTGCATCTGATATCCATCGACAACAGCTTGCCACAGGTGGTGGGGTTGCCATTCATCCCCCCCTCACCAGAGTGGAGGAGCTGCTCCTAAGCATGGTGGCTCCTGGCCAACCATAGGAACAGCAACTTACATGTGTCGTCATGGAGGCCGGAGCCACCCAGCATGTTGACATGGAGCATGTAGGTAACATGACCTATCTGTACACTACTGTTACCTGTATTGTTAGATTATGCATATGTGACATGTGTACTGTGTGTTTAGCAGTTGTGCTGCATAGTGTTGTGCAGTACTGATATTTGGAATATAATCTGTACACCTGTGACTGTCGACTGTTGTACTACTGTAGTTTAGCAAACTCACAGTAGCAATGGCACAATTGTGGCCACTGACAAACTGTCTCATATTCTTGTAGGTCCCTCTGGTGTGACAGCAAGGCAGCCGGTCAATGCTGGTGAGTGTGTTATAATTTTAATATTGCTAATAAAATGTGTATGTCATAGATGAGGTGTAGGCCATGTACATGTAACACACCTACGCATAATGCATGCTGTGCATGTTTGCTGTGAGACTATGCACATCTCAGTAATGACAGTAGCTGCCTCAATCACATGCAATACACAGAGCATCACACACAATTGTGGCAACACCGTACTGGACATTGGATAGGCATAGTTGATACACATGTACACAACATACACAACTTTGTCATGCACAGTACACCGTAACATGCAACACATAGCGTATCCAGACACCCGCTGTAAGGTCACACTTCAGTATCCCACATGTCATCCACACAGCACACATAATATACCTGAGGGGTAGAGGCCTATCACTGGGCTGTGTGACACTCTTCAACACATAACACATTCATGTTAGTCAATGCACACAGACACAGACACACACACACACACACACACACACACACACACACACACACACACACACATACATAACAATTGGATGGCTCACTGTAGGCCTCTGGCGAACCAACAACACGCCCTGTGCATATGATGAAACCTGTGCCGCCTCCTGTCATCTGTAACACTGATGCAGGAACAGGCTACCATGGTGCTGATGCACATGGTGTCTATATAGCAGTATAGCAATGTTAGCATGTTGTCAGCTGTAGAGTGCAATGATATGCTTGAAGGTGTAGCTGAGCAGGCATGATGCATTAAAGCTATGATTGTCATTGTAGTGTTGTTTACACCAGTGTCGGTTCCAATTGTGTATTATCCGGCCACGTGCCACTTGGCTGATGTGTGCAGTATTGGCAGCATGTGTTAGAGAGTGGACAGTATGTGTGGGATATGTGTAGCACTGATTTGCAGGTGTACAGTTGTGAACATGGTGGAGATGCACTGTCTGCATGTATGTGTATAGTGGACACATGGCCAGGGTGACATGCTCTGTATTACACAGTAACACTCCATCGTTTCTATTGGTGGCCAGTATGCACATTCCGGAACCTGACTACACATGTGTGTATGACATGGTTTGACACTGTGCTGTGGGTGATACTGTTAGTATCTGTCATTGTTTTGCATTCTGGTGGTATACATCACTTCAACAGCCTGACCATAACCAATCGTTAGATGATGTCTTGACAACTGGCACACAGATGTAGGACACACAGCAACAGTCGGATCCTTTAGGTACTATACAATGCCAGTAACCACTGGTATTCACCTGCACCCATTACTGAGACCACTACTGTTTGCCATATAGCTCTCTTAGGTGCAAGCAATCACAGTAGGGATATGTCCTCCACGTCTGGTAATGCATACTGTGGCCTATAATGAATTCTCCAGATAACACAAAGATACTCCACAAGGGTATCATATCAACAGATGCCTGTTGTCAAACCCATGCTGTAATGCTATAAGCCAAACTCAGCATAGTCATCCACCTTTAAGGAACATATTATCCCCACAGTACCACATATGTAGTAGCCACCAGCATGATGAACAGGTACCGATGTGTACATGCAACCAAGTGTTATGTCATCTCTCCTCCTTTGTTAATCACATTTCCAAAGGTATTTTGTAATCCCGTGGTGGTTCACATAAGCAATGAGGGGTCTGCATGCATATCCACAGTTTGTTCTACACCTATGAATAGTCATCATGGACAGACTTTGCTGTGTTTGAACAGGTCTGACATATACCTCGGCCATAGACCCTCACTCACACATTCCAATAGGAATCGTAATGACTTTGTGTGACACAGATGACCTAGGCCAGGGATCACTGCAGTGGCTGGCATTGTCACAAGCACACAGATGTGACCTAAGGTCTGGGAAGCAGCAGCACAGTCTGGCAAGGATGATAGCTGTGTTCTTGGAGAAAGCAGGGTTCCCACACATGCAATCATTGAGGTAACATGTACAGATATGTATTTGACACACAGCTAGCTCACATGTGCAATGCATACTTATATGTCATACAGTGGTAAAAGCAAAACCCACAACACATTGACCAACAGTGTCACTCACATACACCCACCACGTGCAGGATTCAAACCCCTACCTAACTACTTCATGATACTACAGGAGTACACATTAACATGACGCACTATGCACATTACTGTCAGTTTTCTTTTCCACAGGTATATTTGTAGGATGGTGACATCATCACACTTGACAAAGGTTAGATTACCACTTTTGAGGTGTTTCACTGCTCTCCTAAAATGTTATTCTTTCCCAAGGGGAACACACACAGATGGCAGGTGCAGGATTCAAACCCCTATCTAACTACTTCATGATACTAGAGAAGTACGCATTAACACAATGTGCTATATGGATTACTGGGAGTTTTTTTTTCCACAGGTATATTTGTAGGATGCTGACATCATCACACTTGACAAAGGTTAGATTACCACTTTTGAGGTGTTTCACTACTCTCCTAAAAGGTTGTTCCTTCCCACGGGTAATACACATAGCCCAGTGCAGGATTCAAACCCCTACCTAACTACTTCATGATATTAATGGAGTACACATTACCACAATGCACTATACAGATTACTGAGGGTATTCTTTTCCACAGGTATATTTGTAGGATGCTGACATCATCAGAACTGACAAAGGTTACATTACCACTTTTGTAGTGTTTCACTACTCTCCTAAAAGGTTGCTTCTTCCCAGGGTACACACACACACACACACACTTGCCCAGGGCAGGATTCAAACCCCTACCTAACTATTTCATTATACTAGAGGCATATGCATTAACACAACGCGCTATACATATTACTGTGAGTTTTATTTTCTACAGGTATATTTGTAGGATGGTGACATCATCAGACTATACGAAGTATGTTACATTAGGTGACATTAGATGGCCTAAATTGAAGGACTATTTAAACACTTTGGCCATGTGATCATCAAAGGTAGGTTTACTATCTACCTGTGTCCCCAGGGCCATAATTACTAACTCCGTACATGCTGGATTACCACCTATGTGGTACTTTGTGTGCACTTTGTATTACCCAAAGGGGATGACTATGCATTCTTTGCCATTCAGCTTGAGGGCATTGTTTTGACACCTGGTATCTGTCTATGTAAGACACTTCTGGAGGATGTCTGTGTCAGCTGTACAGTCAATTATGGACCACAGTTTCCAGTCATCTGCAAATCTGTTCAGCCTTACACCTGCCATGCTTGCCTGTACCTCTGAGCAGTATCGACTGAACAGGTGGGGTCCCAAGACCAAGACCTGTGTGATGCCATTTGTGACTGGCTTAGAGTTGGACATGGGACCCGCAACTATGAACATGTGTGTTTGATCTGTGAGCCACTTGACCACCCATCCTGTGACATAGCTGTTCATTTTCAAGCTGGTACACTTGGCCATGATGACGGAGTGGGGAATGGTGTGGTAAGCCCTTAGTGAGGTCCAGGTGGGCTGTGTGGACTACTTTCACCTCCATCTATGTTCATGGTAACTGTTTTAAATAAGTCAACTAGGTTTGGGAGCCAGGCTATGCCTTTAATAAGGCGAAGTTGTGTAGAGTCCAGTGTCTGGAGATCTCCAATGTCTCAGTGTATGGGTTCCATGATGATTTGCTCAATAGCTCTGTAGACCAGGCTGAGTACACATGTTGGGCAATGGTTTCCAGGTTCTGTTTTGTCACACCCTTTGTGGAGCTGGATGACTGTTAGTGTATGCCATTCTCTGGGTTCATAGCCTGTGATACGCTTGAGTCTGGACAGTGAATGCAGGTGAGGGTGTAGCTTCTTGTGGGCCTAGTGTAAGACGCAGCCTGGAACAACTTACAGTCACATTGATCCTATGTTCTTAGCTTTGGTGTGGGCTGTCTTTACCTGCATGTCCGTGACGTCTGTGTCTCTGCATCCTTCTGTGATAGACACAGGCCCTTTTGGGGGTGATGGTGGGGGAGTTTACACTGCACTTGTCCCCCTGGGTGTGGGCAATGAAAGTTGGTTTGGTGTATGTCATTACTTTTTTCCGTAGCTGACAGCATATTTGGAAGTTGACACCTACATGTCGGATATAGCTACAGAATGCTTTGTGGTTGTTATTCTTACATTCCTTGGCAATTTGTCTTTAGAAACTGTGCTTGGATTCTTTTATGAGCAATCACTGTTTCATCCTAATAATGATCAGTGATGCCTTTCCTTTAGTGAAGTTGGCTCTATCAGGTGTTAGTTTCCTCCTTCTGTTGTCCAGCATATTTATGGGCATTGACCACCAGATTGTTTTCTTATTTTTGGAGGGGTGCATAATGGTTTTATTTGTGATGTCTCGATCCATGCATCCCTGTAGATGCTCATAGGATGCACTTGTAAATGATTTTGCAGATTGTATACCATTATCCTATAGCAAGAGGGCTTTGGAACTTTCCACTTTGGTCTTGGGAACTGTGCAGTTTGCTTTTGAAAATGTCTTCACAGTGGTTTCATTGACTGGGTGTGGGTGCGGGATGTGGATGTCCAGTGTGATTACTTAATGATGTGATATTACCAGCAAGGGGTTTATCTCTGTCGTGGAACACTGGTACCCCATGTTGGTGATGATCATGTCCAGTATGTTGTCACCTCTAGTGGGCGTTTTGACCAGCTGTTCCAGAGTGTTAGAGTTTCTTAACTCTAGGACACATTGGGCAAAGGATGTTGTATATGAGTATTTCACCCACTCATTGTTTGGGTAGTTGTAATCTCCTCATATAATGGTGTTTGATTGGACCTTTATATTTGCCATTGTTCTCCAGACTACTGAGTGAGGTTCCTGAGACAAGGTACATGATCTGTAGCAAGTTACAATTTGATGGGCAGCTTTGCCCAATGTTAGTTGCACTTGCATGGTCTCCAAGGCCTCATGCTGTGGCAGTAACCTGGAGGTGTGGATATCCATAAGGTAAATGGCTACACCACTTCCGTTTGTATTTCACTCGTGGTCTTGGGTCCAAAGGTCAAGGTGATTGTGAGTGTTTTACGTGGATCATATCCAACAGCTGCATGTTTGACATAGCTTTGGATGTTCCGCAGTGAACACCTCTGAGTAGGCGATATGCAAGGGAGTACGGATGGAGCATTTTGCGATGGTTTGTGTATGGCATGTATTTCAGGCCACTAATTCTCTTTGTGAGGTATTGCTGCTGGCTTTCCAGTTGTTGTAGTTGTCTTGTGAGGTACATAGCAACACTGGCGTTGTACTCTTTTATAGTTCTATTAAGTGGTGAGTAGAGGGGAACAATATCCTCTTTTCTTCTGCATGAGACACATTTTGTGATGAGGTGTGCCACATAAGAGGGTTTCGTGATGACTGTGGGAATGTGCTTATCACAGCTGTATCCACTGTCCACCCGTGACCCAGGGTCTCTTGTCACACTTAAAGTGTGAGGTATACTACCACCTATGTTGTAGTTCTTGGCTACAGAGATTTTAACAAAGGTGATGATAATGCACCTTTTGGCACTGAGCTACAGCCCATGGCTTGGACAACAGCCATCTGTCTCAGTGAGGCACTTTTGTAGGATGTCCACACCTTTAGTGTTTACAATGATGGCTCCTAGTTTGCAGTCCTCTGGAAACGTCAGTAGCCACAGAACTTCCATGTTAATGTTTACTTCAGGGAAGTAGATACTACACAGCCTGGGAAGTTATCTAGTCCAATGGCTGCTGTGATACTGGCTTCGGAGAGTGTTTTTTACCTGTGCAGCCATGATGTCTGCAACTTTGCAGTCTTCCATTATAGACATGTGCTCTTTCATGGGTGAGAGGGGGGGTAAAGTTAACACTGATCCTATCTGCCAGGATGTTGCCAATATCAGTTGGCTCTGTACATTTAGTGCCATTGAGCTGTAACTCAGAACAGATCTGAGTGTAACCATGACATGGACCTGTCTGTTGGGTGGAGATCTCCTGCGTAGACAGTATGCAACTGAGTACAGCTTGGGTTACATTCATTTTTGTTGCATGGGACAACTATTTGAGGCCAGTAATCCTCTTGTTAAGGTTCTTCATTGTTCTTTCTAGTTGCTGAATGTGCCTAGTCAAATTCCTCGCAAGTGTGTTGTGGTATGACAGGTCTGATGACTGCTGAGTAGCGGTAACCTCCTTTGACCTACATGCACAGACCTTGGCAGTTTGTGTGTACACATAGCATGATTTTCATACCACTTTGTGAATATGTTTCTGGAAGTAGAGATGACTATACACATTTGTCCACAGATCCCTTATCATCACATCCGTATTTAGCTTAAGTGTGTGGGCATGCCCAGTATGACCTTTCAGTATCTTCCTGCCTGACATTTGGTTCATTTGTTTAAGTGTGTGAGCATGCCCAGTATGACCTTTCAGTGTGATGCAGAATGAAATCCACTACATTTGTTGGAGTGTGTGAGCACGCACAGTATACACATTTATACCATATGTGTATGGTAAATCAAGGTGTATTTTTACAGCAGGGCTCACCTTTGTGTCATAGATCAACAGGGATCATGCTGTGCCTGCAGGGCTTCCATGAGACACTTTTCATAGACCTATTGACATTTCTACATGCAGGGGTGGCAGCTATTCTTTGTACATTTCTAACCATGGGTACACCGGATTGTTACTGTGGGTGTACATAGGATGTGGCTTTCACCTGACACTTATACACATTTGCTGTGCCTGCACTGCTATGTACAGGACACCATTACGGTCTGTACTGTTCACTATCGTACTGGCTTGAGGCATGTACTACAGGTCTTAGCGTCCATTGCAAAGTACAGTTTTGTACCTACCATAAATGTAGATGTTCGAAGATCCACATTGCTGCAGTCCTTACATATGGGTAGTCCGCTGTCCTCAGTCGGCCCGAATACCAAAGTATTAGGCTGACATCGGTCATGGGCGCTCAGATCTGACATCAGAGCATCAGGGTATAAAAGCGCATGACCGACGTCATATCCTCAGTCTTTTCTTGCCCCAGATGTCAGAAGGCCCTAAAAAGAAAGGCCACAGCCCAAAAAACAGGATACCTCCTAAAAACATGCCCAACAACAATCATCACCCAAACCATATAACCATGCCAAACTACAGAGGGGAAGGTGGAGTAATTGACTGCAGCAATGTGGATCTTCGAACATCTACATTTATGGTAGGTACAAAACTGTACTATGTTCTTCATCTCACATTGCTGCAGTCCTTACATATGGGTAGAATCCCAAAGCAGAGGTAAAGGGAGGATGGCAAAATCATAAAGCATTAGGGGCTGCTAAAATGCCCTGTAATATTGCAGTGGCAAATCCAGCCCTAGACTTAGAATAAAGAGGAAGGTGGTAATGCTTGGAAAATGGGAATAACAGAAAGAAATACAAAACCCAATCCATGTAGAAATAGTTTGTTTTGAAACAGGTTTTCCCTGAGAACCCAAAGCAAAAGAAACAAACAACTGCTGAGACTGCCTGAACCCCTTGGTTCTGCTCAAATAATAACGTAACTGCCTGTGTATATCCAAAGTATGCAACATCTTCTCCCCTTTATTTTGGGGGTTTGCATAAAAAGTAGGCAAATGAATAGTTTGGTTCAAGGCCACACTAGAAACCACTTTAGGCATAAAGGAAGGATTAGTACGCAAAGATACCCTATCCTTATGAAAAATCAGGAAAGGTTCCACTGCCATAAGGGCCTGTAATTCAGAAACCCTTCTTGCAGAGGTAATGGCCAACAAAAAAGCAGTCTTCCATGATAAATATTTTAACTCGGCAGTAGCTGCAGGCTCAAAAGGTTGTAGAGTAAGCTTTTCCAACACAAAATTGAGATTCCAAGCAGGAGTAGGAGCTCTACGTGGGGGTCTTATGTTCTTTGCCCCTCTAAGAAATTGCTTAAACAAAGGATGGGAAAATAAAGGAGGGTCACAGTCATAGTGAGCAGAAATGGCTGCAGCATGAACCTTTATCGAGGAGAAAGACAAACCCTTGTCCAATAACTCAGTAAGATATTGAAGAGAAATACTTAAATCAGGCTTGGAAACATCAAAGTCCTTTTCTTTGCTCCAAAGAAAAAATCTCCTCCATTTATCAGCGTAAACTTTCCTTGTACTAGGCCTTCTGGCCTCCAAAATAACATTCAAAACTTGTTGTGGAAGCTGAGACCCTCCAGGTTCTAAAACAGAATATGCCAGGCTGTGAGATGCAGAGACTGAATCTTGACATTGAGGAAGTGATTGCCCTCCTGAGACAAAAGATGCGGAATCAAAGGCAGAGGCCATGGAGGCTCTGCACCAAACTCCTCAGTAGTGGGTACCAGTGCTGTCGAGGCCAATCCGCTATCAGAATCATGGATGGCTTGTCTATTCTGGCCTTCAGGAGTACCTTGGGAATGAGAGGCAGAGGTGGAAAGGCATAGACATGAAGATTGCTCCAACTGAATGATAGAGCATCCACCTTCCAAGCTGTGGGATGAAACATTTTTGTGCAAAACTTTGGCAACTGGTAATTTAGTGGAGAAGCGAACAGATCTATGTCTGGAGTCACCATAACACTGTCAACTTTTGAAACACATGAGGATCCAGTTTCCACTCGTGAGGATCCACAATTTGTCTGCTCAACACATCCGCTAAGGAGTTCTGTGCTCCTGGTAGAAACCTTGCCTGAAGATTGAGGTGTAAACTGAGAGCAGTCTCCCACAAAATCATCGCTTGCCTGCAAAGAGGGTACGAATGGGTTCCCCTTGCTTGTTGATGTACCACATGACAGTAGTGTTGTCTGTTTGAATCAACACCTGTCCTGGGTGAAGTAAATCCTTGAAAGCCATCAATGCAAATTGGACTGCTAACATCTCCTTCAAGTTGATATGCAAATGTGAAGTCTGACAGGCCACGTGTCTTGCACCCATTTTCCATTGAGGTGTGCTCCCAAGCCTTGTCCGAGGCATCTGTCGTTAGAATCTGACTCGCCTCTGGTCGGGTCACAGAGAGTCCCTTGTTTAGGTGACATTCCTGAGCCCACCACAAAATTCTTTCTGAATGCAAGGTATTATCTGAATGACAGTGTCTAGATCTTGGCAGTGTTGTGTCCATACATTTTGAGATACCATTGAAGCTTCCTCATATGCAGTTTGGCATTGGGAAGCACCAGAATACAAGATGCCATGAACCCCAAGGCTTGAAGGACTGTCTTTGCAGTCAGCCTGGACTGTAGAGACATTTGATGGAAATAAAGAGAAAGGCTTCTTTGTTTGTCCGGGGTCAAAAAGGCCATCTGGGAAGCTGTATTCAGTCTCACACCCAGAAAGCACATGTCCTGAGAGGGTACTAGACTGGACTTTGTTTCGTTCACAGAATACCCTAGGCATCTTAACACTACCATCACATACTGTAGATGATGCAGAAGTTCGTCTTTGTGTTGTGCAATAATCAGGCAATCGTCCAAATAAGGATAAATCTGTATTCCTCTTAACCTGAAAAAGGCTATCACTGGAGCCAGAACCTTTGTGAACACTCTGGGCGCAGTAGATAAGCCAAAGGGCAATGCAGAGAACTGATAATGCAAATTTCCAGCCCAAAAACGCAGGTACCTCCTGCAACTGGGCCTGATAGGAACATGAAGATAAGCCTCTTTGAGATCCAGAGTTACCATCCAGTGATCTTTTCCCAACAGAGGTAAAAGCTGTTGTAACGTCAGCATTTTGAACTTTGCAATGTCCAGATAAGTGTTGAGGATAGATAAATCCAAAATTGGTCTTCACGTGTTCCCTTTCTTTGGTACTAGAAACAGGCGAGAATAAAATCCTAGTCCCACTTCTGACAGAGGAACTGGCTGTATAGCTCCTATTTGAAGAAGTAAAGAAATCTGCTTGTGAGCCTCTATCCTTTGCCGAGGAGGAACGTCTGGCATGCCTTTGAAAGGAGGCAATGTATGGAAATAGAACTTGTAGCCTCGGTTTATAATGTCCAATACCCATTTGTCCTGGGTGACTAAAAGCCAGTTTTGCTTGAAGAGTGCTAACTTTCCTCCCAAAGGAGCTGCCAGGGAAGAAGAATCTGGCAGCTGAAAATGCAGGTCATTGGGCCTGTTTACGAAAGGACTGGCCCCTGCCCTCACCTGCAGATTGTGCAGGTGAACTCCAAGTTCTAGGCCTGAATGTACTGTGAGCTCTGCCCCTGCCACGTCTAGATCTACCGCTAGACTGAGAATCAGAAGAAGGGTAGGTCCACCCCTTAGTAGGCCAATTTCTGCTAAACTTTGGAGGTTGCACCTGCAAAAAATCTTTAACAGTCTGCATGGACTTGGCCTTGTCTTCCATTTTCTTCAAAACCGACTCCACAGGGGGACCAAACAAAACTTCAGACTGTAAAGGGGCATCCAGAATTCTAGTTTTAACATGCTCGGACAAATTCTGATCCTTAAGCCAGGCGTGCCTATGAAGAACTGAACCAGTGGCAGCCACCCTAGAAGAGGCCTGTACAGCATCAAAACCACACTGCAAAGAATGCTTACCCACCTGTTCAGAGACATGTACTAAATCCTGCAATTCTTTACACTCTATGCCCTCTGCCAAAGCATCCACTTTAGATTTTAGCTGAGAAAGGAGGAAATTCTGATATTTCAACATATGAAACTGGCAATTTAAAGCCCTCATTGCTAAAGTAGAAGAGGTATACACCTTCTTACCCCATCTATCCAAAGCTCTAGCTTCCTTATCTAGAGGAACCGGATTCTTTACAACAGAAGCTCTAACACCCTTAGGCCCCTGACTAATAGTTTCTGGGTCCGCCCTAGGACTCTTATACAAATATTTATGAGCCTCAGGCACCCTATAATACCTGTCCGGTTTAACTGGCAGGAGGCAAAGAATCTGGATTAAGGGAAGCCTCCGAGAAAACATCTTGAACAACATCCAAAACAGGAGGTATAGCCAAGGGTCCATGCTGCGGTAAAAACAAGAATTCCCTAAGCCTCTTCCGTGAATCAGAGAAATCCTGTCCTTCCCACTTAAAATGCTCCCTCATGGAATGCAGAGTTTCTGAAAATGAAAATCCTCTGGAGGAGAAGCAGAAGGAGTGGAATCCTCTGCATCAGAATCCGAATAAGGGGGAAAATCTAGAATATCTTCAGCAGAAGAGTCTGAGTCATCTGAGGCCTGCTCCAAACTTTCCAACTCTGGCTCCACCCTGGGCCTCTTATCAGGAGGGGGCATAGAACCTCTAATTAAAGTAATCAAATCTTCTGCCATTTTAAGCATGTGCTTTTTAGGCACAGACCCTGAAGTACCTGGAGGGACACCAGAGGAAGGCAAAACAGACCTGCCCTTAGAAGAAGCCTTAGAAATAGTAGCAGAAATCCTGACCACCTTAGGCATAGAAGGGAGAACAGAAACTTGAGAGGCCCCTTCAGCTTGACCTGACTCCTGTGAGGCCACATCCTGCAAAATCAAAGTTTCCCCCTGAGACTCAACAGAAACTTCAGCCGGCTCCACCTGCTCCACAGTAGTTTCTGCAGGACCGGAGTCCGAAACGGACGAATCAACCTGTCTAGGTTTCAAGGATTTGTCTTTGCGCTTCTTGGAAGGCGTCCGGAGGATCCGACGGCATATTATAATTACACCGCTTACCAAAGACTAACCTAGCACAATCTAACCTTCTTTTATAGTGCTTATTAAACCTAGCACAAAACCGACACCTGACTACGTCGTGGTCCGGTCCCAAACAAGGAATGCAAAGAGAGTGATAGTCCCTATGCGGTATCTGTTTCCCACAAGAAATACAATTATTCACTTTTTCTGACATCCGGAATTAACTGAGGCAAGAAAAACAAAATATTCAACGGGTACTTAGCCCAACTTGGTTTCGGTCTGAAACTCAGAATACGAAAATTTCAGAACGCCGAACGGCACTTGCAACGCTGCTTCTGCATCGGACCATGTGGCAAAAAAGACTGAGGATATGACGTCGGTCATGCGCTTTTATACCCTGACGCTCTGATGTCAGATCTGAGCGCCCATGACCGACGTCAGCCTAATACTTTGGTATTCGGGCCGACCGAGGACAACGGACTACCCATATGTAAGGACTGCAGCAATGTGAGATGAAGAACATCATATATTAGCTTCTGACTTCATAGCCTACACAACCCACATCACAATGCCTGGCCTGATGTTCTCTGTCTGCATAGGCATGTGGGTGAGGTTACACATTTGCTTCATTAGGGGCATGATACAGCACAGCTTTGTGTTTGCATTTGTGTACAATTGTCCTGCTGTGTCTGTACCACTGTAATGCTATCATGGCTTAGTGGTTCAGTACTGTGACTATAATGCATAGTATCCTGGGTTCAAGCCCTATCACTGCTTTTTATTTTCATGCTGGCCAGACCAGGCTGCTTAAGGTACAGTAAAGCAGATATGAGCATTTTTAACTGACTTTACTCAACTTTGGCCAACCTTGGCCAACATTGCACAAGCAATTTTGTTTACATATACTAGATATTGGTAAAAGCTGCTTAGCACTGCTTTATATTGCTTAAAACATGGCAATCATGCCTCAGGTGGTGCTGCAGGGCTGCCTATGTTGGATGCACATACTACACTTCCTATACATGTTTGGAAACAGGTAGTGTCAAGTTAGGCATCCCTTTTATTTTATGTGCGAGTCAGTGAGAGGTATCATTTCCAGGGTTCCTACTGTGCCAGTGTATGTGCTATGTGTTGCCTCTTTGCCAAGGACAAGGCATACTGGGCATGCCTCCTTCTGCCTACTGGGGCAGGCTCAGGTTGTTCCTCCTCCAAGTCATGCTGTGCCTGTGCAGGCCTTGGCAATGGTGGGGAGTGGGCTGTTTGGCCCTGCCCCATGCTGTTCCTGCTGCAGCTGTTTTTGCAGGATCATATTGTGTAGCATGGCACATACCATAACAATTTGGGTACATGTAGTTGGTGAGTACTGCAAGGCTCATCGGATGTGTCCAGGCAACAGAACCATGACTTGAGCATCCCAAACACACGCTCGATTACATTTCGTGTTTGTGCATGTGCCTCATTATGGAGTTCTTGTTCAGGTGTGTGTGCATTTCTGATGGGTGTCATCAGCCACGCCTCCACTGCGTATCCAGCATCCCCCACTAGGTGACCGTCAAGGATGTCCCCATTTGTAAATGTCTGGTACAGCTGTGACAGATGCCAGATATGGGAATCATGGTAGCTTCCAGGGCAGCCAGCACACACAGTCAGTTTTATGCCCTGGGCATCACACATGACCTGGCAGTTGATGGAGTGGAAGCCCTTGCGGTTGATGTAGGCCCTACCCCATTCACCAGCTGGTGCTTTGATGTGTATGTGCGTGCAGTCAATTGCACCCACTACCTCAGGGTATTCCGATATTTGCTGGAAGAGACGCATATTGCTGGCCAATACCTCATGGAAATTGGGGAAATATACATGATCACCGACATGTGCTGACATGGCATTCAGGAACTGGTGCAGTACCCTTGATACTGATGCCTGTGAAATCCCCATCATATCACCAGTTGGTCTCTGGAAGGTACCTGTTGCTAGTATTCTTAGGCCAACACATACCTTGGTTTCCACTGGGATGGGTTCCCCTTTGTTGGTTCTGTGTGTGAGGCATGGCCTCCACAGCTCAACAATTTGCTGCAGGAGCTCTCTGTCCACTCTATAGCGCTCCACTATCTCCAGCTCATGTAGCCCCTGGTAGGTTATCCTGGGTCTGTACACTCTTCTCCGCCTCCTCACTATGGGTTGCTCGGCAGCATTCGCAATGGCACCACCCTCAGCATCTTGCACATGTTGCCTTACAACAGCAATGGCAGCCCCTAACATTTTTATGTCTCAGTTTCAGCTTTTTAAGTTTTCAGTTCTCTTTGTTGACTGCAGTGTTGCAGTGTTTCTGAGAAAAACATGGGGGAATGTTGTTTGCAGAGTTTTAGGTGCTGGGCTGGGCTAGTGTACTGCCTGTGTAATTGGCTGATTCTGACTGATTTCACCTGGCAGCTCTGCTAGTTCTCCTTGGTTAACTTCCTACTATTTCTTTTCCTCTCCTTTTCCCATTTCTGTTTCCACAGGGGGCAGCGCCACACAAACAAGTGCAAACACACTCACACGCACGCACATAGGCTTACACAGGCTTACATGTCTGAGGCGGGTGCATATTCGTGTATACTAGCTTAGACGGCCTTACACAGGCTTACGCGGGCGCACACCTGTGCACACAGGCTTAGACAGGTTTACACGCGCGCACACGCATGCATACAGTGTAAGCTGCTTTGCAAGAAACTTTAGTGATAGCCATGGCGTACACCTTCAGTTTCTTGATTTCAGTTTAGACAACTGTAGACACACCTCTTTTAGTCCTGAGTAACTCACATCAACCACATGCCACTCTGCTCCAATAAGCTTACAGTCTTTTTCATACATACCCCCTCATGATGTCACCCATCTCCTACTCTGTTACTCCCCTTTTCCTACTCTTACACTCTAGGGACATGGTTCACATAGCAGGAAATATTGGGATTCACTATCCTTATCCTCATTTGCATAGGATTGCCTACTAATGCTTAGTTACATCTCTCAGACTGGGCTTCCCCCCTTAGCAACCTCTACTCAGTAGCCATGTTGTCTTCAGCCTGTCATTCACTTGTATGGAAAATTAATATTTTGAATAAAATCCCTATTTGTGGCTTTTATTTTTTGGTTTTCTGTTTTTTAGAGCACAGTACATTTGCGCGGCACTGAATTATGAAAACATAATGCTAAATTTAGCTTCCTAACAAACAATTCCAGGTCCAAAATAGTTTTTGTAATATTCACCCGTCTGGCTGGAACAAATGTTAATCCTTTTAAAAGTTTATTATGTTTACTAATATGCCTATACAATGCAACAGAAACAGAGGGGTTGAATGGATACAGTGATGGTGTTTGCCGACCGACATGATTGTACCAGCTCTTCAGAAGGAGAAGGAGTGAGACATTTGGAGAGGATCAAGAACAACCAGAGGAACTATCGAGTGGATTATTTGGCTTAGGGTGACAGACCCAAGAAGACTTATCCATGGCAATGATAGTAACTTTGGACGTGCTTGCTGGAACTCAAGGTACTGAATTATCTGTTGTGGTACGTAACACAATTGGGGATTTTTGTATTTACAATTTCTCCAATAAAGTGTTAACAGTAGCACATGTGGCTTTACTTTCAAAAGGATTAACTTTTGTTCTGGCCAGACGAGCTAACATTACAAAAACTATTTTGGACCTGAAATTGTTAAGAAGTGAAATTTAGCATTATGGTTTCATCACAGTAATAATAATACAGTTGGTAGTAATGTTTTACTACATCGTTCTAGTACTTTTAATCCACCAACTCAGGCTATAATTCAAATAGACAAGAAATGTTGTGAACATGAAATTAGGAATTTACCCAAGAATAATTATGCTGAGCAACCTAGTAATTTGAATATTAATGAATACAATATTTTTAATGATTCTACCTCTGACTTGGATATTCGGGTTATGAAATGTGACAAGGAAGGTGGCCCAGTGGTCATGAATGAAACTGATTATGCCAACAAAATGAATGATTTATTAATGTCTGATGGTTATGAAATGGTATCAAAGAATGAGGTACATATTGCTTACTCTAAAACTGATTTGTGTTTGTTAGATCTTTTGTTAGAGGGCAGTATTTCAAAAAGTGAACATGAGTTCATGCTAAATGATCATCCTATGGTTGCTAATATTTTTGGAATTCCAAAAATACATAAGAACATTCAAAATCCACCTTTACTGCCTATTGTTGATGCCAAAAGATCCAAAATATTATTTATAGTAAAATATTTAGATGTAAAATTAAAACATGGTGTCACTAAAATTAAGCAGGTATGCAAGGATTCGTGGCAATTTTTTAAAAATGTTTAGTGAAGTAGAATTCCGTAAAGAAGCAGTATTCATTACTATAGATGTCCACAATTTATTTTCCGTGATTCCCTCATGACATTGGGATCAACGGTTTGAAGAACAGTTGTTCAAAGATGGCCAAATATGAGCTGGTGAAGTAAATGTTATGTCACCTCTTATGGAACTGGTATTAAAGAACAAATTTTTGTTCTTTGAGGGTCAGACCTTAAGAAAACCACTAGAGTAGCAATGGGAGCAGCCTGTGCCTCCATGTTTGCCAATTATTTCATGGCTCAATGGGAAGAAAATATATCTTCAATGGCCCCTTTGGAGGTAAATGGGCTAGGTACACTAAAGTTTTGTATGATATATTTTTATTGTGGATTGGTACACAAGCACAGTTAGATGAATTTCTAGTGTACATAGACAATACCGAAGAGTTTTTGACCTTCTCCCATTCATATCATACTGAACACATAACTTTTTTGGATGTTTACATCAGTAAGGACTTTCAAAATGAAATATATCTGTCTAACATTTTTCACAAACCCACTTTTTCAAACTCTTATCTCCATTTTTCTAGTGGCCATCCAGAATATGAAAAGAAGGCCATAGTGAAAGGCCAATTTGTTAGGCTAGCAAGGATGATGTCCGATACAACACAATTTCTCATAGAGTGTGACAAAGTGAAAAAAATGTTTTTAGCTCGGGGTTACCCCAGTGAAGTTTTGTATAGAGTTAATTCAGAAGTGATTAGTAAGAGGCAGAATGGAACTTATGCACCCATATTAAATGGTAATGGTGTTTTGCCATCGATTACATCTGTTGGATCTAATTGGGATAACCGGGTCTTTATTTCCACTTTTTGTTTGGACACCCCTGATATTATTAATATCATATTGAAATGCTGGTGGATATTTTCCTCTGATCCAGAAGTTTCTGTTAAATTGGGATGTAAACCGAAAGTTAGTTATAGAAAAGATACTACTTTCAAGCAGTTATTAGAGGGTGGTAATCGGACCACCTATAGATGGGGTACAAAAATGGAGACCTATAAGTTTGGAGCATGTAGGTAATGTGTGCTTAATGGTGATCACATACTGGTTTGCAATCAAAAATACATAGCTAGAGGTTATTACAACTATAAGTCTTGCAATGTTATATATGTTGCTCAGTGTATACAATGCCCATGTTTTTACGTGGGCAAAACTTTGAGAAGATTAAGGGACCATATGTACGAACATTTTTAGATATCACAAATGAGAAACCAACAAATGCGTTGTATAGGCATATTAGTAAACATAATAGTCATGATTTTTTAATTTTTTGCAGTGGATACTATTAAGCCTGATTTGCAGGGGAGAGTTACCGATGAACATTTAAATTTTGAGGAGTTGATTTAGCAGATTAAGCTGAATGCAACATCTCACCCTGGCTTAAATAACAATTGTTCTTTGGCTCCAGTGTTAAAACTTAAGCATTATGAATTTTAGAATCACATTTTCATAATAAAAATATATAACATATATTTTTATATGCATTTGAAAGATTTAGAAATTATGTTGTCTTCAGTAAATGGGACACTTTAACCTGTTTTAAAAGTGTTTTAATGTGTTAAATTGTGTAATTGGTCATGTGACTATTTTAAGGGGTATAAATGGGGTTGTTTGTAAAGCATGATATTGTTCTGATGAAGTTCTTATTTACTTGAATGAAAGCGCTTATTTGTTTAAAATAAAGTGGAATTTCGTGCCAAACTGGACTACTGACTTTTTGTCTCTCAATGTTGATTTGCATTTTGATCTTTCATACAATTGTTATCTTGTCATATCCATTTGAGCCAATGTCACATTTTACAAAACTTTTTGTTTTATTGAAAGCCCTCAAAGAAACACACACCCCCCAGTATACCTCTAAAACATGTTAATTTAATACTAATACAGAAAACTATGCAGATCTTCAAATAATGAAGTTTTACCCTCCTAATAGGAACAACTGTCCCAGACTGACAGCCACACTCACATACTTGGATTAACATAAAAGGAAAGTTATCCATGCTAAGATGCTTGTTACAGCCTGTGACTATGTGCGGTTTGGTTTTGTCTTATCTTTGTTACTCTCTCGGATTTGGAAAACACTTAAATGCTTTCAGAAAACATTATCTCCTAGCCATCAAAAGAATGAAGTATTCTGTATTTATTCCTCTTTATCAGATTGTCTCCATTGGGATATGAGGACCAGATACATATCTGCTTCTGCAAGTACTCATTTATTTGCTAGGGGAAAAGTTTTATTATATTCAATGTTTTTTATTTATTGCTTTCTTTTAAAACTTGTTAATAATAGATTAAATCAGGGCCTTAATCTAGTCATTACCCAATGCAAGTGGGAGAAAAAGCACATCAAATTTTCTTGCATTATGCTCTTTTGACCAGAGTTTTTTTTTTTTACATGGCAGTGCTTACATTTCTTAAAACTGAACAAGGAGAAAGAAAGAAAGAAAGAAAGAAAGAAAGAAAGAAAGAAAGAAAGAAAGAAAGAAAGAAAGAAAGAAAGAAGTGGGAAAAGGGCACTGTTAATTTAGTATCTCTACTATACTCACAAATAACTGAGATTATTTTGATTATATCATGAACTATAAAAATACTACTGTTAAAGACGAGATTTTGTTTTACTTACAGTTAAACTCTTTCCCTCCTCTTCCCCTCCCCTAAATGTTCTAACAAACATTAATAACATAAAGTAGGGCATATGCTTTACAGTCCCATACAAGTTTATCAAAGATGAAAAAGTCCAATATTTCCAGGTTTTCTTGTTCTTTCATGTTTCACAAATATAGTTAATGCTTTGTAATCCTACATTTATTTGTCCATTTCTGAGTTGTTGGTTTTATTCCTGTTGATCTGCATCTCCCAAATCCAGTCTCTGCTTCATTTCTACTGTACTCCCAGTTCTCCTGGTCAACTCCTGTGTTTTTCTCTGTCTCTCAAGCATTTTCAGTTGAAACATTGGAAAAGGTTTCAATGGCACAGTCTCTCTGTGGGCTTTATTACCAGAAGAACAAGAGCAGAGTCTCCTTCTGTTTCATAGCTTACTTTTTGTTGGACAAAGTTTTGTATTTCTCCTTAGCATCTTCTGCATAAAAAATTAATTTGTCCTTCCAGGAAAGCACATTCTGAAGATAGTTGGCTACAGCAGTTTGAATCCCATGCCTACTTCTCGACATTCCCTGACTAGTGGAATAAATTTAATCCTCTTCTGCCTGGTGTACAGTGAGTAATTATTTTCCACAAACACTGTACTGTCTCCCACTTTTAGTTCTTTGTCCTTCTGCCACAGCTTTGTCAGAACCAACTCCTTCTGTTGGTAGGATTGCATCTTTACAATTAAAGGTTTAGGTTACTTTCTCATGGCCAGGTTTTTAGCATACGTACAATGTGCCCTTTCAAGTAACAGCTCCTGATGTGGAATACCAGTCCAGTTGCTTATGCATACTCTCATAAAATGAATACAGTCTGTTCTTTCCAGCTGCTCTGGTTCAGCAGAAAATCCCAAGTTTTCTCTATGTGCTCTGTCCTCTAACTGCTATTATTTTTTGAAACATGTCTCCTCAAGCAGTCTCATATTCAACTGGCCTTTTTTTCATTTCAACCTCTGATTTTTTCCAGTTTTATCACCTCATCTGAATATCTGTTTAAAGCTTCTTCCATTTTTTTCCATCCTTTTGTTATTTGTGTTGATATACACCATCAGTGTTTTGGTTATTTTAATCAGCTCTGAGTACAACTGACTTATTTTTTCTTCTATGTTATTGGAAGTCATGTCTTGCACCAAAGCTGGAGCTTACATAGCTTTTTGCCGAACACCTGTACAATTCTTCCCAGTCAGTATGTTTTCCTCAACCTTTGTGATTGATTTTCTTTCAGGTTCTCTGAATTTCTTTTATGCTGACATTCAGGCAGAGCACTTACTAGCCAGTTACTGAAATTTACCTAAAAATATGAGTTTATTGTATCTCTCTCTCTCTCTCTCTCTCTCTCTAATGAGTTTCTGTTTTCACTCTGGGAGAGCTGAAATTAAGCTGCTACTCAGTGTCCAGCCATCTTGGAAGTCAAGGTGTGTTTGTTTTTGATGTAAGCTGAGACTTCTCCACCATTTGTCTCATCCTGTACAGTAGCTGGTCCAGAAAGCATTACAGCCCTGCACTGCTGGGATGCTCTCCACAGCTTTAAACCAAGTCTCAATAATTGCACAGATGTTTGCATTATTCAACATGAGGAGAGCTTGCAGGGAGTGGAGTTTCTTGTTTAGATTCCTGGCATTGAGAAAGAACATAGTTGGATTTTCTTGGGTTGGATTTACTATGTCAGAAGGTTTATTAGGTTGGCAATGCCAAACAAAGACAGTGTGGGGATGGACAAGGTTTTAGCCAATATTCAAAAGCCTAGAGGGAAAATATGCAGACCATGCCTAGCAAAGTAGCATGGTCTCTCAACCATATCCTCCCAAGTTAACAAATATTGTACCCCCTTGAAATGACACCCAAAACTAAGCCGATTATTAAAGTCAATTATTTTACTTTCATTCTGTAGCATCATCCTTATAAAAGGAAGGATGCTGCTCAATGCTAGGCTCATACTGGCCTGGGAGACAGTCTGAGAGCTCAACCATGTCTCTCTACATGTAGTCCAAGAAGGTATGTATTGGGTCTTTCACACCCACATGGACTATGACTGGTGATTGTGGTTCAATGACCTGAGTGCCTGCGTGATCTGGAGGATGCTGGCCCCTGACAGGGAACTGACCATGTCTCTCTCCTTACTCAGCTGGTGAGTAGGACATCTGTGTATCTCACAATGGAGTCTCTTATGATCAAAATATTGGGTTGTGTGGTGCTTTGTCTTATAGGCCTAGAAGCTAAGATGCAGTGAGATGGGACTATATGTTTTGTGGTGGGTGTTGTTTTTTAGAGTACATTTGAGGTTACCGAGGATACCTATTGCAAGTGCAACATCTGGGAGGCCTTTAGGGCTTGAGAAGATTACATTTGAGAGTCTCAGCATATGTCTGTCTATGTGTCTGTTCCATACTATGTGTGGTGAATGTAGCTTGTGTGTTTCTGACAATCTGTTTGATATTACAAGTGCCTGTATATGCCTTGCCTTCAGTGACATTGTGTAACTATACCTGTCACATATTCTATCAGTTTGGTTGAGAATTAGGTGGTTGTCTATAAACATGAAGCAATTGCTACATTGCCTCAGGATGCCCATAGCCACCAAAATCACTCCAGACATGGTAGGAAAGTACATACTCATGGTTACAAAGCCTTATGATGTGATTTACAGGGGGTGGAACAAGAAAGGTTTACAGCTGGCTAGTTTAGGTGAGAATCAATACTAAGGCTAAATTCATGTGGCAGTGTTCCTCAATGCTCAAACTACTTGCTCTTTGTACAACTAAGTACTGAGGAAATTTCAGAGGTAGTTTTATAGGAAATTTTCAATTATAAGTCCCTCTGTCAGTTAGGGCACTGCTAACTACCACTGTGCAATGCCAAGTCTCCCACAATGTGATGCCTTTACACAGGCTCAGAAAACCAGTAAACAAACAAAACAGCCCTTTGACCAATCAAAATAAGCACACTCTAAGGTTTCCTAAATGCTTTTCGGCACAGAATGAGACCAAGTTGCTCTCCACTGCCACTAGAGTGCAGACTTAAACCTTCTAACTTTAAATCACTGAAACAGCCTAGAACTACAGTAAATAATCTACGTAAACAGTAATCCAAGCTGAAAATGCAAAATATAATCAATTTATAAAGTAACTCATGCAGCAAACACTTAAAATAGGCAAGCATGCAGAATTCAGCTGTTTAAATGCATTGGCAAAAATAACAGTACTCTAAAATGCATGGACAAATACAGAGGCATGTATACATGCACAGAAACATGCACACACATACACACACTGCTTGCAAGCAAGCCGTATTGTTGTCACATTGTCGTATTATTTTGCTACTATTTATATACTTACAATGAATTCATCCTCTGACTGCTTGTTCTACTGTTTCTTGCCAAGCCCTCAGTCAAATCCTTTAAATTTAAATTAAGTATCAGAGAAATATCCAATTAGAAGCCAGTCCATAAAATTACACTGCAGTTATACATGCTGCATTATAAAAAAGAATATCATATGCAAAACAGAATATCATAAGCAGAACAGTTTTGAAAACAACATGATTAAAATATTATCATGTAACTTAAATGCCTACACCAATTCAGTAATATGCTCTTACTTCACTGGTTATTTTGAAGGCTGAAGTCCTCATGTAGGATGATGCCTGTGCTTGTATGTACTGTAAGGGTATCTGCAAAATTAAAATCTAACTAGGCCCTAAACAGTACATCTCATTCATGTTGAGCAGTGAGGAGGCTGACTATCCAAGAAATGCCACATAATTTAAAAAAGGAGTAATTCTTTACAATTTATATGACAATGTGCTGGCTTTCAATGAAAATGTTCACATCTACCTGTGTTCCCATTGTTTGTCTGGCAAGCCCTTATAAATGTGCATATGGAGGCTGACATACATGCTGCTTGTACAACAATAATGTTCATGAGAATCAGCATGGCATTGCCCCTGGCCTTAGCAATTTCCATGTAGTGATGAAATTCCTCATGTATACCCTGCAGTACTTTAACCATGTCTACCTCATGTCTACCTGAATCTCAGTGAGAGTAGCCTGTACATGAACTATATCATCTAGTGCTAGGCAGCCAAGGCCTAGCATGTCTCTGATGTTAACTGTGACGTATGTCTTCACTTGGCACCTCTGTGTACAGGTGTGACAGTAGACACTGCCACCTTTGAAGGGGTATTCTCTCTTCATGCGTTCAGGCTGTGCACAGTAAGCAGGTATCAAGTGGCATGTTTTTCTCCCTCCATCTGTCATAACATATCCTCATTCTGCTGAGGGTGTGAGTCCATGTTACTGCCTAAGAAATTAGTAGGGAGCCTTACCAGCATACTTTGTGACTGTATGTCACTGTCTTCAGGCTGTGTGGTGAGTAGGAGAGTTAAGACTTCATCATCAACAGCCACTCTGCTGTCAACATTAGCCTTCTGTGGTAAGGCATGGGATGAGTTTGCTTCCTTTACTGAAGCTATAAAGAACTATATGAGCATGTGGTTAATATGACCTGTTACCGGTGGAATTATCTGTATGTATATTCATTCTTTATTTTATTTATTTATTTAATCCTTTGTTGACTGGTTTAGTCCTGCTAGGCTAGTGGTCTCTTTTCAGGAGAGAACTGCAGTGGTATTTATACTGTAATAGGAAATTTAGACAGGGTATCAAGGAACTTCTCATAGCCTTTTTAATATGAACCAGAGAGGATCTTTTACATCCACCTGAGCTACCAACAACTCATGCAGATAGGATCATGACTTAACATTGCATCCAAAGGGTGACACACTCAGTGATACTACATAGCAGTATCAATAGTCCAATCACCTGGAGTGGGACTAGAACCAGCAGGCTTCTGGTCTTCCAGCACCAAAGGCCAGTGTGCTGCCTGTTATACTACTGATGTGTACAGGTAAAATGACAAAAATTGCATGAAATTCTCTATAGATTTTCTGCTTCATCTGATACTAAAGACATACACAGTGATGAATTGTGTAAGAATATGTGCACACGTCATGTCAAATATAGTTTAGCATAATGTTGTAAAATGAGCTGCACACTAATCGTCCACACTGCCTGACTTAGCTCTCTCTCTTCTGGTTTTGACCCCTTTTTCTAAAAAGGCATTTCCCATATGTCCTCATAGCATCCATTATGTGATTCCCCTCAGAAATTAAGTTGTCTGTATTATGTATTGTTCCCTGCTATAGCATCATGTTGCAACCTGAAAGCACATATTGCAACAAAAATAAAAGAGTGACACCTACTATCCTTGTATTATATTTTCAAGATGTGTGGATGACGCATGCCACTGCATCATACAATTACACAAATTGTGATATCCACATTGCACCACTACTTCTGAGTTGTGGCTTTAACTTTTCTTGTCCATACTGCCTGAGTTTTTTTTTACTCCTCTGCTGCAACAGTATTACATATGTCTGTATGTTTTACTGTGATGGTGTAGTAGTCAGTAGGTTATGCTTTATGGGATATATTTCATTAATTAATTAAATCAGCTAGCCTTTAACCTACCCCTGTCCTTTACTAATTGGCAGAGGCCACAGTCAGTGGTAACCCACTCGGCAAATGTAGAAAGCACTGAAAATAACACCATGCATATACTCAATTATGTTACATATAATCTGTCAAAATACTATTAACTGTCATGTCTTACCGGTAAATATAGGATACTGTTAAAGAGATCACACTAAATTACACTAACTGCTTTTTCTTGATTAGGTATGCTTATCATTGTTGTTAAAAAGATGTTATGTCTTACCTTAACATTCCATCTGTGTTGTCAATCTTCATTAATCCTTGGCTGTGGGCTCGGTTCTAAGCCTCGGAACCAACTTGGCTGTTTACTTCAGCTCACACCTTCCAAACTCTCAAGCTAGGCTCTACCCATCTTGCTCCTCTCTAAATTACCTCCGATCAAGTTTGCCTAAAATAGTGGCAGATAAATAGTAAACACCAATAAGAGATCTCTGTCCCTATTATGAAGCCAGTCTTTGAAGTATTCGGTCTACTAAGAGTCCCAGACTGGGGGAAGGAGGGGTGGAATGTCAAGCATTAGTGAAAATTGACAACACAGATGGAATGTTATGGTAAGATATAACTTCTTTATCTGATGTTGTCAATCTTCACGTAATCCTTGACTATGGGACAGAGTCCCTAGCTACCTGAATCTTGGGTGGTCTCATGACCAAATATTCCTGAACATCATCGAACCGAACAATGCACTCCTCCTAGAGACCTTGGCCAGTTTGTAATGAGTAATAAAGGTATGAAGAGATGCCCATGTAGCTGCTGCACAAATTTCATCTAAGGAAGCTCTAGCATGAAAGACTGCAGAAGCTGCTAGAGCTGTAGCTGAATGAGCTTTCACAGGATGTGGAGGTTGGAGGTCCTTTGAATGATAAATAAAGGTGATACAATCTCAAGCCATTCAGCTAACGTAACCTTGGAAACTGGGTTACCTAAAAAAGTGAGGAAAAAGCAATAAACAGTTGGTCAGATTTTCTGATATCCTTTGTTCTGTGAAGGTAAAAACGTAATTGCCTGTGAACGTCTAATAAGTGTAGACAGTACTCACCCTTATTGGAGAAATTAGGGAAAAAGACTAGTAGGTGCAAGGTTTTATTCATATTAGATTTTGAAACTACCTTTGACAAGAAGGAAGGATTAGTCCTGAAGGAAACCCTGTCCTTGTGGAATATTAAATAAGGCGGCTGGCAGGACAAGGCTTGAATTTCCGATACTCTTCTTGCAGAAGTAATAGCTAATAAAAACAAAGTTTTCCATGTCAGAAATTTTAAGCCACACGTAGCTGAAGGTTCAAAGGGGGATAGAGTAAGAGATCGCAGGACTAACATTAAATCCCATGGAGCAGTGGTTCTTTAAACAGAGGCCTTAGTATTAGGGTTTCCTTCAAAAAGGCTTTATAAAGTTTAAGTGACGTAAGTGAAGAACAATCCAAACCAATATGGAAATTAGATATCGCAGCCAGATGGATCTGAATAGTAGAGGCTGAAGAGCCAGATTGATAAAGAACAGCCAGGAAATGCAATACTTTATCAACAGGAGCTGCGTAAGGGTCAAGATCATTAAGAGTCCATCTAGCAAACTTTTCCCATTTATTCTGGTACAGTTTTCTACTAGAAGGTTTGTGATGGGCCAAAATGATTTGTCGGACTGGTGAGGTAAGTGAAGAATGCCTGTCAGTCATGGGAAATGGAGAAGCCATGCAGTGAGCTTGAGATGTTGGAGATTCGGATGAACAATAACTTCTGCATGTGACAACAGATCTGGAGCTGGGTCCAGAATCCAAGGTTTCTGAAGTAGATGAGGCCAAATGAAGGGAAACCAAACATGTCGAGGCCAGAACAGGGAAATGAGGATTATTGTGTTCTTTGACCTCTTGGCTTTCTTTAGAAATTGGGATATCAGGGGAGTTGGGGGAAAGGCATTCAGGAGACCGTGGCCAGTCATGGAGAAAAGCGTCAATGGGTGACTACCCCAGGGGGGATTAGGGCAAAGTAACTGCTGTACTTGTTGTTTAGAAGGGACTCAAAGAGACTGCAGCAAGGTTGACCCCAGTGGTGGAAAATCTTCTCCATCACTACAAGATTGAGAGACCACTCGTGAGGCATTAAAATAGTTCTGCTTAGCTTGTCTGCTATCATGTTGGAGCTCCCCAGAATATGCATTGCTGTCAGAAAGCAGTTGGAAGAAATTGCCTATTGCCAGACTCTGAGGGCTTCTCAACAAAGTGGGTAAGATTTGGTTCCTCCATGTTTGTTGATGTACCAGACCACTGACCTGTTGTCCATCTGAATGGCCATTGTTCCCAGGGGAAGGGCATCTTGAAATGCTTGCAACACCAAAAGCACAGCCCTCATCTCTAGAACATTGATGTGCAAACTGGCCTCCATTTGGGACCATGTGCCTTGGAATGACCTTCCCAGATAATGCCTCCCCCACTCTATCTAAGAAGCATCCATAGTCACTATTGCTTGGGGCTGTGGAAGGATGAAAGGACAGCCCAAAAGAATCTTGGTGGAATGGAGCCACCAAGACAAGTTTTGTTTGCAGCGATTGGTGATCAAGATGCAGTATGACATCAGCTGATTCATTAACAATCACAGGGAGTCTAGGAGCCACTGTAGAATCCACATGTGATATCTGGCCAAAGGAACTAGAGTTATAGAGGCTGCCATCAAGCTTAGTGCCTGTAGGATGAGTGTGGCTGGACCACTTCAGTTCTGAAGTATATGGTTTACTTGTGATCTGATCTTTTGGAGCCACTCTACTGGTGAAGTGATTCCCATAACGGTGTTTAGCAGAGCTCCAATAAATTCTAGCTGTTGTGCAGATTGTAGCTTTGACTTTTTGTAATTTACTGTAATGCCTAATGAAGCACAAAGATGTAGGGTGTAATCTCTTGCCCTTTCAAGTTGACGCCTGATGGTAGCAGTAAGAAGCCAGTCATCAAGATAAGGAAAAACTCAAAACCCTGCAGTCTCAGATGAGCTGATACCACTACCATGCATTTAGTAAACACCCTGGGGGTTGTGGTGAGACCAAAGGGCAGTGCTGTGAAATGAAAATGACTGGCTCCCAGCTGGAAGTGCAGGAATCTTCTGCAGAGTTTGTCCATTTCTATATGGCAAAATGCATCCTGAAGATCTATACAGCACATCCAATTGTCTTTTTCCAAGAAAGGAAGTATTGACTGCTTCGAGACCATCCAGAATTTAGTTTGCTGGATTGCCTTGTTGAACTTGACTCATATCCAAAATGGGTCTCCAGTCCCCTGGATTTTTGGGCACTAAAAGAATCTTGAGCAAAACCTGTATCCTCTCTGGTCTGGTGGGACTTTTTGGATGACTCTTTTTTTTGAACAGTTTTTGAATTTCTATAACTGCTGCTTCCCTGTGACTGGGTGGAATGTTCAGGAGTCTTATGTGTATTTTTGGATCTGAAGAAAAGGGAGTGATATAGCCTCTGGAAATGATCCCCTGCACCCATATGCCCGATGTCATCTGTAGCCAGGCAGATTGGTGCAGTGATAATCATCCCCGACTGCCTCCAGAGGAAGGCAATCAGGCCTCCATTCAGGAGCGCTGGTAGGAGTTACCAGAGAGAGACTCTCTGGACTCCTGGTTCTGTGGGCCACCTCTGCCTCTAGAACAGCTTCTTGCATTGTTACCTCCCCCTCTGCCCCGGGGGAAGTCCTTGCCACATGAGTCCTGGAAAGGCACTTGGGACTTTTTGTACCATTAGCCTCCCACTTCTCTGGTTCCTAGAGTAGGGCTGTTGAGGAGTGGGGAAGCATACGCCAACGACAGAAAGAGTCTTCCCATCTTTCTTACATCTGGCCAGTATGTCATTTACTTTGGGTCCAAACAGGGATGTTCCATCAAAGGAAGCATTGACAAATGAAGATTTAAATGGCTCTACAAAGAGATACAAGCCCAGCCGAGCATGTCTCCTAATGGCTACGCCTGAACCTGCTGCTCTTGTTGTCCCTTCGGCTGTGTGGGCAATCAGCATCATGGAGAAGTTAGAAATTGATTTGAGGGTGGCGAGCTGAGAACCTTGTCTTGTACCCCTTCGGCTACTGCTTCTGTAAGAGTATCAGACAGCTCTTTAATCAGATCCTTCTGCAACCTGGTAAAGTGTGCCATGTAGTTCAAAGACCTGAGAGTGAAGGTTGATGAAGCATAAAACGTGCTTCCCAAACTTATCCATAGTCCTAGACTCTTTGTTAGGAGGATGGATAGTCGGACTTTCCTCTGCAAGTTCCTTTTTTGTGGCTGCCGCTATCATGGAGAAGAGACTCTTAACAGAATTGAGACAGTCGCAGCCAGGCAGGTCAGTGCAAGGGGCTCCAAAGACCCCACTAGAGTTGGAGATGGAAAATGAGACAGTGTCAAAGAAGGGCAAGTCCTGGTGCCAAGTTGGCTGGGAACTGAGGATTGAGGTAATTCCCTCACTATCATGAGCTGGTCCACCAGCCTCATGATGTCCAGTTCCGTAAGACTCTTAGTGGATCGAACAGACAATGCCAAAAGAGAACTAAGTGGTTGGTCCGCAAATGGATATACTGACGGAAAATACATGGTTCTTGGTATTGTCCTCAATGTAGTCTGCTTTGGTACTGACAAAACCTCTGGTATTGAAGATGTAGGTATCTGATCAAAGCAATGGTTGGTGTTGAATCACTCTTGCCTATTGGCGCCAAGGAAACTGTTGACACCATAGGCTGTTTGGATAATTTTACAGGTGGTTACGAGGAACTGCTCAGTACTGAATGAGAGCGTTTCTTACAGTTAGAAGAAGAGGAAGATGATGAGCTGGCTTCAGTCTTCAGAAAATCAGCTTGCTTCTCCCCTCATTTAAAGTCCTGGTGGAGAAACCATGATGGATGGTGCAATCCTCCTGTAGGTGGACAGTGCCTAAGCAATACACACAACAGACATGCCCATCTGAATTGAGCATCTTCCTCTCACATTTTTCGCACCTCTTAAAGCCAGAGGTGCCCTTAGAAGATTTATCAGCCATACCAGAAAAACTAGGCCTAACGCTGATAAAAGTCACACACACTCACAAAGAAAGAACAATGGAAAAGATTTGTTTTTAATTTTTAATAGAAAAAAAAGAAGAAGGTACCAACTATGGTAACCAGAAATACCAAAACAGGTAAAGGATAGTACCAGTAATAGTTACATTAAGAAAAACTACCCAAAGGTAGAGGGAAGGGGAAATAGATTACTCACACACATAAAAAAGAAGAGAGGAGCAGGTAGAAAACTAAAATGTACATAGGAGAAGAAATATAAATATATAAGATAGAAAATTAGAGAAATCAGAGGCAAATCTTACTCAAAATAACTGCCAAAGCTCGTGAGAGGTTGGACGCTTCTGACACACATGCGGCAAAAGAGATCTGAGGTAATTTAGGGAAGAGCATTATGGATAGAGCCCAGTTCGAGAGTTTGGAAGGAGCGAACTGAAGTAAACGTCCGAGCTGGTTCCGAGGCTCAGAACCGAGCCCACAGTCAAGGATTATGTGAAGACTAACAACATCAGATTAAATGTTTGTAGTTGTTTTGCACCTTTAATGGACTGTGTTTGAAGAGTGGAGCACAGAGAAGCCTAAAATGATGGACTAGGGCCAGCTGGCATACACTGAAGCCATTTTAAGAAATTCTTATGCAAATGAGGCTCATCTGCACTGATCTCTATGAATCGCATTGTAGCACAAATGTCCATCCCCTCCTCTAGGTATAAATGCATTTGGCTTAATGTGGGTGAGCTGTGCATAAGCACCAATCACACCTGAGTCACACACCGTCATGTTATTCCATGTGGGTGGCATATATGGATTTCTAAGACTGGTAATGTCAGAATTAACTCTATCTGGTGACTGTCACTAAACCTTACCTTACTTCCCCTGTACAGTCCCTACTACGGGATACATGCATCATATCACAGTAGAGTAAATTAATGCATTTTAAGATGTATTTTTCCTAAATTGGTTGTGTGATTCCCCCGCAAATAAAAGTGGTTTATGAATCAATTTAATATATATGAACACCATAGAAGACATGTAAAACACAACTGTGATATCAAATGCAAAGAATATTAGTATTCTTAAAAAAATACATTTAAAAAAAAACAAAATAGCATGGTGCAAGCCTCTGTCCTGATATTACATTCCAGGAAAGTTTTCATTTATGTACCAAAAGAAAATTGAACTACTTATGACTACATGTCCTGAAAGTACATTAAAATTTCCACAGCTATCATTTCAGAAGGTAGCAACCCTACATGGGTGTATGGTCTAGGCAGAGTGATATACCACCCCAGTGAGTATTCACATCCTGGTATCCCTGCATCAGATTTCTACATTTTACTCTTGCACTGGTACTTTGGAAGCACAGTATCCATTAAAGTCAAGGGTCGTGTCCCATGTTGGTCTGTCAAGGATACAGAAACTCTCCTCCATCTACTTCAGGAGTTGTACCTGCAGACATCATAACAGGTTACCACTGGTTCAGAGTGGCACAAAACAGACACATGGCAAAGTTGGGACATGACAGGGATCCTCTGCTCTGCACAGTGAATGGTCCATACCATAAGCATGAAAACTTGTAGAGGTGGTGGATGGACCAATTGACCTGGTAGGTTTCAGAGTTTCATGAAAGGAGTTCAGAATTCTGTAGTAAGTACTGCATTTCCTTTCTTATATACTAACTGTACAGTGGGGTTGTTTTGTTCTCCTGTTTGTTTTGGTTTTCTGTTCTCCCTTCTTATGGGTGTTTTCGGGTGCTAATATCCAAGCTTCCCAGGGTGGTTCTCTGTCGGCTTCCACTCTTAGGTGACCTCGGGTTGCCTAGGGTTGTAATCTGGTCTAGGAAAAAGCAGTCGTCAGATACATCAACAGCTTCAGAAATGAATCACACTCTTCTTTTGAATAAAAAAAATCCTTTATTCTGCAGATGAGCATCTAAGTAGACAAATATATATATTTTTCAAATTTATCAACTCCTTCCTAACATTGCCAGAGGGACAGGCATTAGTACTATCCATGTGTTTATCAGCAGCTGGTTTCACTAACGCAGTAGCTGCTGGGTCAGATCTAGTAAGAATGTATAAAAATTTAAAATAGTGATAGAATTCATAAAGTCTATCTGATTTTCTGGAAGCAGTAGGCTGGCTTTTGGTGAAATTGTAAGATGTGAAAAAAAAAATCTATAAAGTAGACAGAAAGTAAGTGTTAGCCCTACTTTCCTATAACACAATGCCTTAGTACCCTATATGGGTAGCAGTGTTCTAATACCCTCCTTCTGGTAGCCTAGAAATGCTCAGATTCCTTCCCACTGCCTGTCTGTGGGTGTGATGGACCAATCACCTGGAGGTACAGGGACTGCCTTACAGACCCACAGACAGGACCCATTCAGTTTTCTAGGTTCCAGCTGGAACAGAAGATGAAAACACAAGTTTTGCAAGCAATTACTGTCCCAAACCAAAAAACACGCACACACAACAAGAAAGGCCACAGAGCATAACTCAACGGCAACTCTGACACCAAACTATGAACATCCAAACAAGGAGGACAGCGGGTGGGTACTGCCAGTAACACAAAGTGTTCAATGAACATCTACTGTTAGGTAGGTAGGACTTGGCAACTGTAGTATGTTCCACAAATACACTGCCTTACTGGTATATATGCACATTCCCAAACCTTACTCCACCTGGGAGGAGGAAGAGTAAGGGTTCAGGAACCCCTAGAGAAAGGTCTTTGTGAAGTCTGCTCTGGATTTAGAAAGGGCATCCTACCTGTATTGCTTCATTAAGGTAAGGCCAGAGGAACATTTGCTGCCTCTAGAAAGCTTCTAGAATCTGCTCCTTTCCAATACGCCACTGAAGAGGAAAAGGCCCTGGTGGAAAGTGCCTTTACCTTGCCTGGAGCTGCCTTTCCATGGTGGGTGTAACAAAAAAGCAATACCACAGGATAACCAAAAATCAATGGTTTGCTTGAGACAGGCTATCCCTTCTTTGCTCTTGTGTAGGAAATAATGGTAGGACACTGTGTGAGCTGTCGATGCACATCCAAGGTATGACGAATCCTTTCTCCCTTATTCTTAGGTTCTTCCATGTTAAGAACTTCACATCAGTTTGAGCTGCCAGTTTGAAAAGTTGTAAGGTCAATTTTTTTCTAGAAAATAGTTGAGATCCCATGAAGGAGGAATTTGTTTGCAAGTGGGTCTAATATGCAATACTCCTTTCATTAACTGTTTTACAGAAGGGAAGAAGAAAGTGGGGATCCACTGGTAGACAACCAGAGCTGGCCACTAAATGCACCTTAATGGAGGCATATGATAAGCCATCCTGAAGTACCTCACAGAAATATTTCAAGACCAAAGAGATGATTACCTCAAGGGACCCTCTGTTCCCATTTAGGAAAAACTTAAATAACATCATCCATTTGTAAACATATGCTTTTATAGTAGCAGGTTTTCTGGGCTCCTTTAACACCCACTGCACATCCTCATGATTTAAGTACCTAAACAGAGTCATTGAATCATCAGTCAGTTGTAGTTCCTCCAAACTGGAGTGCACCAGTTGCCCCAGACACTGTGTGAGCAAATCCAGATTGTGAGGAAGTCTATGGTAATTGTCCTTGGCCAATACCATTAGAATGGAAAATCAAGATTGCCTGGGCCAATAAGTGGTCACCACATTGATCTTTGGCATTTCTTTCTGAACCTTCAGATGTACTTTGTCAATCAGTGGAAAGAGTAGAAACACATATAGGAACACTCCCATCCAAGGGAAAGACAATGCAGCTATCCTCCAACCATGGCATCAGGTATGTCTGGAACATAATTTCTCAGCTGTCTTTTTTGAAAGGAGGTGATGAGATCTATTTGAGGCTTTCATCACATCTGGACTAGATCTTGGAACACTACTGCCTTGAGTTGACACCTGGGTGTGTCTGCGCAGGATCTGTTTAGTCTGTCTGTCACAATGTTTTGCTCTGATGGGATGTATGATAGCTAAAGATTCAAAGAATGATGCAAGCCCATCTCTCAGGCTATCACTGCCAGCCAGCACAGATACTACATCACTGTGATGTTGCACATAACCACAATAATACGACCTGGAGTACATAGGTTGTGAAGGACTTTCAAGGTGTGGATCACTGCCAACACTTCCTTGATACTGATGCACTTCCATGTGTCCTTGGGCTTCCAAGTGACCTACACTTGCACTCCCATTGGCATTTCTCTCCAAGTGATGTTGGACAAATCTGGCTGGACAGATTGCACTGGAACAGGTGAGAAGAAAGGGAGGCCTGGACTGATACACAGCTGTGCTGTTCACCACTGAAACTCCTCTGATGAACAGCAGCACTGACAGCTGGGATTTCAAGGACTGTAGGTGCAGGGTCCAATCATTTCAGAAATACCACTAAATTCTCATGTGGAGACAGGTCAGTAGTATCATAAGAATCATGGACACTATCTGTCCTAGAATTTTAAGGAATTTTCTTGCCAAGGAGACACTCCACCAGGAGAATTACTGAAACACCAACCATGTCCAGGACTTCATCCTCCAAAATATCATAAACCTTGCTGATCTCGGGGGCAGAATATAATTGCTCCCAAATAAATACATCCCTAAATCTAGCCAGCATTTGGGAAAAAGAAGACAACTGTTTGGGTTTCTGAACCTGTTCTTTTTCAGATGAAACTGACCGATCAGACACTTCTGAAACCTCAGATTCTGGATCCCCTTCAAAAATCAGGTCCTTGGATGGTTGAACAAAGTGGGAGTGCACTCCATAATCAACTGCCTGAACAATGGACCTAGCCATAGCCACCAGCTCAGGTGGAAACACAGTCAGATACTGTTGCTCTGCAATGTGGTGGGTCTTCTGTCTCTTTCTTTTGCATGTACTACACTAGTGTGAGAATCCCTGGGGGAGACCTATCAATGCTTGCAAACAGATTTTATACTCCTGACTTCCCTTCACTTATATAAGTTTATTTTCCCATGCCTGAACCAGGCAATGGTACAGCCTCAGGGGACATGCCTGACTCTCGTGTCATGTGCAGCTATGGTACTAACACCACACCAAGGGACCTGGAGGCAAAAGACGGTGAATAGTCCAATAGCCTGCACAAGGCTATTGTGGAGTCACAAGTCACAGATTGAGGCATATTTCTTAATTTATTACTCTGTTGTTTAGGTGCACAAATAGTAGATGGTACTGTAGAGGGGGCATTGTATCTGAATCCATCAAGTCAGAGAGAAAAAATGCCAGATTAATACCAAAAATTAGCTGCACTCTCAGCCCAGTAAAAAATGGACAAAATCCAGTATACTCCCTCTAAATGGCAGTCTGAAGTCTATTTCTTCAAGGATACTATTCTTAATACAGCACTGAGTAAAATGACAGTTGTTTCAGTAATACAGCTCAAAGCACAAAAATCCTCAAATTTTAATAAACAAGAGCTAGTTTCAGCACCAAATGATTAGAAACAGAATAAAACAGCTTTAGATCAGGAATAGGTAAATGTATGAAAAATTCCAGTAAATAACATACAAAATGGCATCAAAGCCACAATTTATATGAACATATAATTATAAATGATGTAAAGCTACTAAGTAACCTCAACTAACCATAATCCTAAAGACGGAACTAAAAAAATGCAATTTTTCTTTCAAGTGAAGCTTAACATAAACAGTATAAATCTTAAAGTAAAACCCCAAGGGCGCAGAATTTTCAAATCAGAAAAAAAAATCAGCAGAATACACTATTTATTTTATTTATTTATTTATTTATTTAACATTTGTTGACCGGGAATGTCCGACTAGGTTCCACAGAGCCTGTTTTCAGCGGAGGCCCGGGGAGAAATGCTCCAGATGCATGTCTTTGGACTATTCAAACAATGACAGAAAAAGGCAGAGGGAGAATATAAAACCCAAAAGGGCTTCTTATGTGAGATCAGCAGCTGAAGAGATCCAGAGTAAGGAGTAGTCTTCCAACAGATCCTTTTCTTGCTATGGCACTAGAAAACTGAAAGGGTCCTGTCTTTGGTCTGTACTGTCAAATGATTGGTCCATCACCCCCACAGACAGGCAGTGAGAGGGACTGTCAATTTAGGTAAGCTGCCAGAGGAAGGGGAGCAGAGTACTACTACCCCTATATACCAGGAAGGTAGTGTGTTTGTTGAACATCAGGAGGAGTAGAGGTTTCTGGAAATTCCAGTTTTAACAAATCTCAATACTTTTTGATGGTCTGCAAAACATAACCATTTTCTCAATAGATTTCAGAAAAAGAGAATCCTTCAAATGTACTTGCCGAAGCCAAACTCTCAGAATCTGAATCAGAATTCTGTGGACATGATATGCAATCTGTTCTTTCAGAATCATTTTGAGGTACAAACTCCTAAATATCTTCACAGAAATGACAAATATTTTATCCTTAAACTGAAACAGCCATACCGGAAAGATCAAGAGGCAGGGCAAAGCCCAATAAATTACTCCTTTCCAGGATAACAGAGACAGGAGAAAAAATATGTTTAAATTCTTTCTTTTTTGACAGGCATATTTGAAGAAACAAATCCACTTTTACCAACAAAAACCTGTCTAGGGATGGGCACAGCTTTCTGGCTAAGCAAAGTGGGATTCCCTGTCCCTTCTCATTGAACTGCCATGATTGTCTCCCCCTTGCCCACCAAGGACACTCTATCAGACACAGATGACATGTCTAACTCCCAGGTGCATAGTGGCTCTAAGGACTACACAAGCAGCAGGACCCAAGGAAAAAGAAGAGTGGCCAAGGAACCACCTTTGGCCACAGCACAGTCACCCACCTGTGGCTGATGAATTTTATCAGCCTGCTGTGGTGGCAAAGGCTGCTTAACATTTTTTTTTTTTTGTGGTGGCTGGAAGAAGGTAGAACCAAGGAATTGGTAGGTTGTTCCATGTTTAAGCTGAAAAATGTGCTTGACTCGCAGGGAAATCCAACAGTAAGAGATAATAAAAAAGCTAAGTTGTAAAGAAGTAACTTCCCCCATTAAAACATAGTAAAAGGTACTTACCTCATGTCCCCCAAATGTAAAATAATGCAACCTTTACCACAGAAAAAAATTAAAGTTAATTTTAATAGCTTTTCACGACAAAAGTAACGTTCCCATTTAAAACTGTACAAAAGTCACATGACAGTCATTAAAAACACTTTCTCCTAGCTTAATTAAATAAGGTTTACAGAAAAAGGGTGCTTTCTGTCATAAAAAGTAATATGGACATTTTTTCTCCAAAAGGAACTTACTTGCCAGGCAATGGAACAGCGTTAGCCAACCACTGATCATTGAAAGCCCATACAGGATAGCTGTCTTTAGCTCCAGGAAAAGTTCTGAAGGGTTTGGTGCCCAGATCTGACTTTTAGTCAGCTCAGCTCAAGTAGACTAATGACTTGAGCAAGGGGAAGGTGCCCTGAAGGCTTTAGAAGCTGGCTTTCTGTTGTATCCTGTACAGGTTGCAACCCAAATAACTTAGACTACAGCAGCAGCAGCAGTGGTCCGTATTAAGAATATCAAAAGCAAGATCTTCATAACAGGACCATGTTTCATGATGGAAAAAGGAATAAACAGGTTTAAAAAATTTGGAACCATATGGGAGAAAATAATAAAATCCTCCCTTAGCAGGAGTTAAAGTGGGGTTTTCATCTCCCACAGAGGTTAAAATTAGGCTGCTATGCTCTAACAGAAAAGATGAAGACTGCTACATAGTGAGGACAGGACCAAGAAACCCAGAGAGATTCTTTTCAGTGGGTGACTGAAGTCAGACAGTTGAATGTCTCTATAAGACGGCTGATCACCAGAGATTATAAAGTGCCATATTTTTAAGGGATTCAGTAGTCCAGAATATTAGTCTGATCTGGGAAGATTATTTTAATACTGACAGGTGGTGGGTGAAGTGGTGCTAAGTTGATGTTGTCCTATTTCAAGAGTAAAAAGTTAAAAAGGAACAGATATTAACTGATATGGGATTTGGAACAAGACTCTGTTGCCCTCAGGTTTAAGGCAGAAGATGTAAGGACATTCATTTGACAACTAACACTTTTTTTGAAATAACATTTGCAGTTTTTTTTTTTTTTGGCAGAAAAATATATATATATGTATGTTACAAGAAAAGTGACTAAGGATAAACTGAAGGCATTCTTCATACAAGAATGCTAAAGTTTATATGATGTAAAGGACACTGAATTTAGACATTCAATAAAATGAATATTAAGTTAATTTGCAGAAAGTATGAAGATGAAGGACATACATGGTTCGATTACCTACCATTGCAGGAGAATATTACTGATAATGAGACTGAAAGTGAAAATATAACTGAGAACAAAGGGGATGAAGAAAATAAAGGGGAAGTAGAGAAGCAAAAAGCGTGGGGGAGGGGGGTCATATGACATTCATGCATTCATGAGAACAACAGTAATGGAAGTGAGCAAGAGGTGGTAGAGGATCAAATGGGTAGTAGAATCAGCAAATTAATGAAGAGGTAAATGATGTTAACACGGATATATGGGATGAAATAAGGCCAAAGAATAGATTTTCTGCCATAGAAACAGATGAAGGAGAAGAACTGGAGGTGGAAACTAGTTCAGAAAACAGGATGTAAGATTAGTAGAGGATAAGGTGAAACACATGAAAATGTTAAAAATATGATGGGCAAGATTAAAAGAAGGGGACGGTGTTAATTCATTAATTTTAATATATTATCAACAAATGTGAACAATATATAAATGACATAAGGGGACTACTAGTTTATGAATGGTTTAACACGATACAGGCAGAAATTAAATGTTTGTTTGATACTAGAGTCACAAAAAAGGTCAAAAGGATAATCTTTGTAATGTGTGAAAGAAAGATATGGTATGAACTGTTGAGCAAAAAATGTGTTCAGGAATTGTGACATTAGTATAAAGAACAGATTCAACAATTCTGGACATGATAGTAGTAGCCATAGGAAGACTAGTTATATGTGATGTGAGGATCAGTTTAAAAACATTAAGATTGATTGTGGTGTGTCAGTCAGTGACAAAGGTAGCAAACTCGCCTTTGGTGCTGGAAGATCAGAAGACTGTGAATTCTTTTCCCACCCCAAGAGGTTGGATTAATTTTTCATCTGGAAGTTTGCAGAACCTATGAGCTGTTAATGAGTGCTTCTTGAAGCCCAGGGTTTGACTACCGCAGCCTCCATTTGCCTACTACGTGACCTGGATCTAGTCACTTAGCCAGACAGTGCTTTGGGGAAATGGGGCTAGACACCTCAATAGTCTTCTGGACAATTTGCCTAGTAACTACCTATGACTCCTATATGTGTATACAAATGTAGGAGACAGGAAAACATTGTCTGAAGAAACAAAGAAACGTACTGATAAATTTGAGTATTCTACTAGTGGGAGGTATGAACGGCAATTTAAGGAAGATGAGAGGTAAAGTGACACAGGATACAAAAATATGAGGAGGGCTATAAGATATGGAAGGTTAAAAATGGGTAAAGAATGTCAATTTCTATATACAGGGTGAAATTTAAGGACAGAAATAGATTAAGTTATATTACCAGGGGGCATGAACAAAATACAAGAAGGCAGAAATGTGGCAAACTATTCAGATCATATAGAAATATGACATATATTTGGGAAAATGAAATAATTATGGAAGGGAAACAAATTAAAAGGTTGATGAGGAATTTAGTAAACTAGGGTATGCAAGTCTTAAACAGACATTATGGAAAAATCATCAATCAATGAGACCTTTTAATAGGTCAGGGATGCACTGGTGGATGGGTGAACTTTAAAGCAAAATATGAAGAAGGTGTATTTTGAAGTGGTAAAACAAGGAAAAGTGTAAGAAAACAGGAATATGAATATCTATTGTGGACATGTGAATATGCCTTGGAAAAAGAAGTGAGGAATATTAAATATAAAAAGAGAGCTGTATGAAAAGAAGGAAAGGATTAGACATTCGATGTATAGGTACAGATATTTTGAAAGTGAAAAATGAAGAATTTACTCTATTTTGGGCAAAGAAGTGAAATATGATGAAGGTAGATTAATAACGGCAGAAGATGAAAAAAAAAAGAAGTTATGTACTCACCATAACGTTCCAAGTTTGTAGTCCATCTCGCCCTTCATTCTTATATATGGGTCTGGAGCCGATCCTTGGCTCTGACACGGCCGATTACAAAGCTCAAAGTCTCTAAGTTGGCTCGTGGCAAGGTAGGTATCCCATAGTGCACGAGTAAGAATCCCCAGATCTTGTTTGCTGCTGTCTATAAAAGTAATAGAAGGTATTTCCACAAGGAAAAACAAAGACAAAAGGTCTCCAACCCTTGGGAAGATAGACGCTATCTTGTCTCCAGTTCCTCCAAGGATACATGGATGGTGGTAGGCAGGTGGGTTCATAAAAATGAAGGGCGAGATGGACTACAAACATGGGACGTTATGGTGAGTACATAACTTCTTTATGTTCTGTAGTCCTATCTCGCCTTCATTCTTACAAATGGGACAGCGTCTCTAGCACCTTTTTCTCGGGTAGCTCATGGGAATGTACTCCTAAGAGCCGTGGAACCAAAGGAGGCTCTGCCCCTGGAGGCTAAGTCTAATCTGTAATGAGTAATAAAGGTATGAGGGTTAGCCCAAGTTGCTGCTGCACATACACTGTCCATTGGAATTCTGGCTTGAAAAGCAGCAGATGTGGATATAGATTTGGTAGAATGAGCTTTAATTTTCAATGGAAGTTTTTTGCCATTAGAAGAGTAAATAAAACATATACAATTTGAAATCCAGTTTGATAATGTTATCTTGGAGGCTGGCATACCTTTTCATGTCTGCAAAAAAGATACAAACAATTGGTCTGATCTCCTAAACTCTTTGGTTCTATGTAGATAGAACCTTAACTGTCTGTGTACATCAAGCTGATGGAACTTATATTCCACTTTGTTTGAATGATTAGGAAAAAAGACTGGCAGTTCAATAGTTTGATTCAAATTAGATTGAGAACAAACTTTGGGGATGAAGGACGGATTTGTGCGAAGGAAAACTCTGTATGAAAAATCAAGTAAGGAGGTTTGACTGAAAGTGCTTGCAGTTCTGACACTCTTCTGGCGGATGTAATGGCTACCAGAAAAATGGTCTTCCATGAAAGGAACTTTAAATCACAAGTATGTGAAAGTTCAAAAGGCGGTGAGGTAAGTTTTGAAAGAACAAAATTTAGATCCCAAGAAGATATAGGTTTTTGAAAAGGAGGTCTTAGCAGGGTAGTGCCTTTCAAAAATGATCTACACAATCTATGAGCCATAAGATTAGGTTCATGTTGTCCCAAATAAAAATTGGAGATATCTGCTAATTGAACTTTGATTGTAGCAGCAGCTGATCCCTGATGAAAAAGTTTGGTTAGAAATTCTAACACTAAGGGAATGGAGGCTGTATATGGATCTATGTTTTTAGCTTGTGCCCAGAGGGAAAATCTTTTCCATTTGCTAGCATACAATTTTCTCATAGAAGGTTTGTGAGAAGACATCAAGATATGAGTAACTGCAAGGGAGAAATCATGACGCCTGACTAGGGATGGAAGTGGAGCAGCCACACTGTCAAGTTGAGGGTGTGGAGGCAGGGATGGAATGTGCCTGACATCTGTGTCAGAAGGTCTGGAACTGGGTCCAGAGTCCATGGATCATCCAGAAGGTGAGGCCTGAGAAAGGGGAACCAAATCTGATGAGGCCAGTAAGGAGTGATGAAAATCATTCTGCTTCCCAAAGTCTTTGCTTTCTGGATGACATTCGATATTAGAGGAAAGGGCGGAAAAACATAAAAAAGTCCCGATGGCCAACTGTGGACAAGTGCATCTCTTGGTGTCTCCCCCCGGGGGGGGGGGATAAGGGTGAAGTAGCTGCTGCATTTGGCATTCACTGGGGTGGCAAACAGATCGCAGCAAGGCTGTCCCCATTTGCAGAACATCTGTTCCATGATTTTCTGATTCAGAGACCACTCGTGAGGCATCAAGATTGCCCTGCTGAGCTTGTTGGCTATCACACTGGTTCTCAACGGGATGTGCATTGCAACTAGAAAGCATTAGGAAGACATCGCCCACTGCCAAACATGAAGAGCCTCTCGACATAGGGGGTAGGATCTTGTTTCCCCTTGTTTGTTTATATACCATACCACTGACATATTTTCTGATTGGATTGCTATTGTCCCTAGAGGAAGAAAGTCATAAGTGCTTGTAACACTAGTAGCACTGCTCTCTTCTCTAGAACACTGATATGCAAGTGAGCCTTGTGTTCTTGCCATGTGCCTTGGACTATCCTTCCTAGATAATGCCCCCCACCCTATCTGGGAGGCATCTGTGGTCACAGTAACAATGGGCTGGCGAGGAATGAATGGTCTCCCTATCGTTAGTTGATTGGACTGGATCCAGCAACAAAGGTCCTTTTTGCAAGATTCTGTTATTAAAATGGGATGAGACAGAGGCAGCTGTTGGAGAGACCACTGGGAAAAGAGTAGCCATTGTAGAATTCTCATATGTAGTCTGGCTAGTGGAACTAGAGTTATGGTAGAGGCCATGGTTCCTAGAAGTTTGAGCACTGTTTCACTTTGACTTTGTGTTGGGGAAGCAGGATGTATATTTGTTGTCTTAAATTTTGTATTCTGTCTGAAGGAAGGCAAGCCATCATTGCGACTGTGTCTATTTCTGTGCCTATAAAAGTCACATATTGATAGGGCGACAATGCAGACTTTTCCCAATTTATAATAATGCCTAGCTGAGTGCAGACTCAGATGGTTGAATCCCTGGCTTGTAGAAGTAGGTGCCTAGTGGTGGCAGTCAGAAGCCAGTCGTCCAGGTACGGAAACACTTGGAAGCCAAGATGTCTCAAGTGAGCCGTTACTACTGCCATGCATTTGATGAACACCACAGGGGCTGTGGCGAGACCAAAGGGCAGAGCATGAAATTGGTAATGACTGGCTCCCAGCCGGAAGCATAAAAGACTCCTGGATGCTCTGTCCATTTTTATGCGGTAGTACACATCTTGGAGGTCTATGGAGCACATCCAATTGTCTTCCCCTAACTCAGGGAGTGTAGACTGCAGTGTTACCATTTGGAACTTGGACTTCCTTACTGATTTGTTTAACTTGTTGAGATCCAAAATGGGCCTCCAGTCCCCTGTTTGTTTTGGCACTAAAAAGAATCTGGAGTAAGTTCAGAATCCTATCTGATCTGCGGGGACGGTTTGAATGACTCTCTTTTGAAGCAACTTTTGGACTTCTATAGTTGCTTGATCCCTATGATTGGGTGGAACATTTGGGATTTTCTTGGTTAGATGAGGTGGTAAAGAGAAGGGTATGGAGTATTCTCTGGAAATTATTCTTTGTACCCAATTGTCTTGTGTGATGTCGTGCCAGGCTTCTGGGTACAAAGATAAGCGACCCCTGACTGGCACCAGAGAAGCGCAGTCGGGCCCCACTTCAGGAGTGCTAATAGGGACATCCACAAAAGGAATCACAGTCACCCTGGTTTTGCGGACCCCACCCTGCCTCTAGGGTGACACCTACCATTACTTCCTCCTCCTCTGCCTCTGGAGAAGGAATCACCTTATGCGTCCGGGAAAAATCTCTAAGATTTCTTGAACCACATTTTTCCACCTCTCTGACCCTTAGGGTATGGTCTAGAAGGGACAGAAAAACATACTCCCATGGCAGAGAGAGTTTTCCCTTCCTGCTCGCACCTGGTGAGTGTATCTTTTACCTTTGGTGTAAACAAAGAGGAACCATCAAAGGGGGTGTTGGTAAAAGTAGATTTGAAGGGCTCCACAAAGTTACATAAATGCATCCAGGAATGTCTCCTAAGGAAAACTCCTGAACCCGCTGCCCTACTCGCTCTATCTGCTGCATAGGATATCAGCCTCATGGAGTAGTTAACAATGGAGTTTAAGGTGGACAACTGAGCAGTAACCTTCTCAGGGACTCCTTCAGCTAATGTACCTTGGAGAGTATGTCCTAGCTCCTTTAGGAGATCTCTTTGAAGCCTAGTAAAATGGGTGAAGTAATTCAGTGATCTGAGTGTAAATGCCGCTGAAGAGAAGATATGCTTCCCATATCTATCCACCATTTGAGACTCCTTGTTCAGTGGATGGACAGATGAAGAAGTCTCCGCTAGTTCCTTCTTTGTGGCTACTGCCACCACCATGGCATCTAAGGGCACACCTTTGGTCAAAATCTCTTTCTCTTTGAGAGCTGAAAGAAATTTATTGGGCCTTCTGGGGACTGGTTCCATGGCATCAGGTGTTTCCCACACCTATCGACTAACTAGGTCCAAGAGCTCATCAAAAGGTGGAGACACCCAAGAGGCTGAAGATTGAGACCCGAAAGCCTTCAGGTACACTGACTCCTCATCAGAAGGGGTGACAGTGGGCCAGCCGCCTCTCTGTTTCAGGATCTCTAGGATATCTACAAAGGAGTTATCATCAGATGACGACCTAGTGGACCCTTCTGACTCTGGGAGGTCAGTGTCAGAGATGATGGACTCATCAGGGGAGTCTACATGCTTCCTCTTGCAAGTTCTCTTCCGAAGAGGCTCCTCAGAAGGGTATTCTGGGGAGTTATCAGAAGACTGGGGGCCACCCAATGGGAGCTCCTGAGGCTGCAGGTCTCTGCTGTCAAGAGAGAAAGATGGTGCTGAGACAAAGGTCGGAGTTTGAGGGGGAAGAGTATTGTTACCCTTGTGTGGAGCTGAAGACCTTGACAGCATACTCCTCATCATCTCGAAGGCTGATCTCTCTGGCTTCAAGGACACCACCAGTTATGAGGAAGCGGAAATAGTCCTCGGCTCCAGAGCGATCAGCTCCAAGATAGATGTAGGCTCTGAGCTCAGCCGAGCCAATACACCGAGAGGTAGGCTCGGAACCAAAGAAGTTCTGGTTCAAGTGTTCCTGTCGGGGCTGACTGGTGAGCTTCGGCTTCTTCACACCAAAGATGGCATCGAAAGTGTCAGAGCAGAACTCGGCTCCAAGACAGACAGTAAGGGTGCTGCAGCCGACAGTTCCACAACAAATGGCACTGATAGCTCTGGCTCCAAAAGACTGATGTGGCTCGGAGGAGGAACAGAAGCAGGTAATATGGTCTTAGATGGCTCCAGAACCAATTGGGTCAGAGTTGGCAACAAATTTGTTAGTGCTGATGTCTTCAAGACTCTAAGCACCACTCTCTCGACATCCTCCTCAGAAAGACTCTTGGAGGATCTGGAAGACAAGGTAGGTGATTGAGATCTCTGTAAAATCAGAGATCTGAGTGTTGGGGACACCGGTAATAAATCTCTAGACCGGCTCCAAGGTATAGGTTCAGTAATCGGCTCCGAACAAGTTGGGGCTGAAACTGGAGTGTCCGAAGGCAGAGGAGCTGAAGAGGTAGAAGGTTTGTCCAGTTTAGCAATCTTTTGTGGCGGTCCAGATAAAAAAGTCTGTGTGGGAGACTGTCTTTTGACTGACTTGACTTTTTCTTTTTTAGAAGAGGGACATCTGGAATGAGACGATGAAGAGCTGGCTAAATCCTCCTCAAAGGAAGGTTTAAGGAGACCTTTTTCAAGATCAATTTGTTCTTCCTTTCCTGGAGAACCTGAGAACTAAAAGAGTAACAAAAGGTACATGTCTCCTGAAGATGTATGGCTCTGAGGCAATAAACACAGATGGTATGTCCGTCAGTCAGGGACATTTTTTGAGAACATTTAAGACACCTTTTAAAAACCAAATGTATATGATCTTTAGATTCTTTAGACATCTTGTCACAAATACAATCACAAAAGGTAAACGTAGAGGATGATAGGAAGAGAGGATAAGGTCCTCTAACTAAAATGGGCTTAGCCCAGGTCAAGAAAAACACTACACACAAGGAAAACAACTGAGAACTAGGTCCTCTAACTTAGACGGGCCTAGCCCTGCTGAGGAAACAACACACAAGAAAAGGTAAAAGAGGACTAGGTCCTCTAACTTAAACGGACCTAACCCTGAAAGGGAGGGAAGGCGAGAACAAACAACCAAGCAACAGATAAAGCTAGAATAGGTCCTAACTAAAAAATGGACCTATGCCTAAGAATGTTATTAATAACTAACACACAGAAAGAAGGGATACCAGTGAGAAAACAAGTCCTGTGGAAGCAGCGGCCAACAATTTGAAACAACAATTTGCAATAAAGTTAGAAAAACACACTACTACTACTACTACTAAGTAACAACTGTAAGTTATTAATTATAAACTAACTATAAAAGTCAAAAAGAACCACAATAACAATTCTGAATAAGCAAAATATCCAACTTTGCCACAGCCAAGAAAGAGAGCACTTCTGAACTCGTAGATGTGGCAAACGAGATCTGGGATTCTTACTAGTGCACTATGGGATACCTACCTTGCCACAAGCCAACTTAGAGACTTTGAGCTTTGTAATCAGCCGAATCGGAGCCGAGGATTGGCTTCAAACCCATATGTAAGAATGAAGGCAAGATAGAACTACAGAACATCAAGCATTATGTCTTAAAATTCCCCTAGTGATGTGAACATCCTCCAAGAGGGCCTTACCCAAACTAATGACTGGTGCCAGAAGCATGGTCTCAAACTGAATGCCAAGAAATGCATCATTATCCCCTTTGGGGAAAATGTCATCCCCACTAATTATCACATTAATAACAATGTATTAAGCATGCAATCAGTCATGAGGGACTTGGGCACCCCGGTTGATAGCAACCACACATGGCCCACCTCATAAATAAGGATATTTCATCCAGGAACAAGGAGGTCATAAAATCCCTGTACTCCTCCCTTATCAGACCCATTATAGAGTACAATTCCCCCTTTGGCATGTACCTTGTCAAGTACATGCAGCTGCAGCTGTAGCAGACGGAGAGATCACAGTGGTTCCTGACCAGGAAAATCCAAGGTCTCAAACACCTATCCTATACAAATAGGTTAACAGCCCTGCCCCTCTACTCAGTCTCATACAGACTGCTCAGAGGTGACCTGTGTCTGGCATACAAGGCCATTTCAGACCCAACCTTGATGGAGTAGCTGCATATCTGTAAGACAAACTCCACTCGTGCAACCCACAAGCAAGACCTTAACCTGGTCTGTAACATTAACTGAACTTGTTGGCGGGATAGATTTGTGCTCCAAAGACTCCTCCATCTGTGGAATAGACTCCCTCTCCATGTCAAGCAGAGTACCTCTCTAGCCCTCTTTAAGAGGAATCTGGATGACTGGATGGGAAACAGAAAATATACCCCTGGGATCCCACCTGTGTCCATGTTGGACAGGAGAAACAGGTGCTGACTTTGAGGGAACATGGGCAAAATTCTTGACTAGGCTTATAAGGGCCTCCAGGCCAATAGCCTAGTATCATCCTATGAACCTATGTACCTACCATAACAACAGATCCTTTCAGTCATGTTCTTCTGATATAATATATGGTCCTCTGAGCTATTTGTTGGATCTAAACCAGAAACACTGGCACTCCAGCCACAAGCTGCTTCAGAACTTTTCCTCCCACAATGCATCTGTCCCCAAGTTAACTCAGATCTGGATCAACTCCTGAGAACTAATAATGACAAAGAGACAAAACTAAAGTCCTGGGAGAAAGAGACAATCCTTCAGGTCTTACAAGAAAAGGATGGGAGATGGTGAGAGAGTTGTAATATCAGGTGGACATGAAAGGATCTAGCATTATGATTAAAATATAACTTTCATACCCTATTTAGTCAGTCTGTCCAATCTGCCATATGGGTCAGAATTCCCAGCTACAAACCTTCTCAGGTGTCTTCATGACAGGAGACCTTTTAGAATAGTAGAGCAGAAGGAAGCTTGGGCTCTGGGGAGATAGTCCAACTTGTAATGCTGATAACGGTATGCATGGAGGACTAAGCAGGAGCATCACAAACATTATCGATTGAAGAACAACTAAAGAAGGCTATACAAGTAGACACAGCTCTACTGGAGAGTGCCTTGAGTTTACTTAGCAAGGTCTTCTTCTTCTGGTTAGTATAAATGATAGTGATACAATCAAACAACCAGACTGAAAGCAAAACTTTGGAAATCTTTTGTCCCAACTTATTAAGAGTAAAAGAAATAAAGAATTGATCATCTTTCCCAAATGGTTGTTTTTGTGAAAGTAAAAATGTAACCATCTGTGTACATTTAGGGTATGCAAAATGTACTAGTCTTTGTTGGAGTAATTTGAGAAGAAAACAGGCAAATGAATAGGTTGGGACAGATTTGACTAAGTAGATACATTTGGAACAAAGGAGGCATTCATCCTGAGAGACACTGTCATTATGAAAATGATGTAGGCAGAAGAAAAGGTTAAGGCCTGCAACTCTGATATTCTTCTGGCTGAAGTGATGGCTACCAAAGACAGAGACTTCCAGGACAGGAACATTAGCTGAGCAGTGGAAGCTGGCTTGAATGGAGCTTTAGTTATAGCTTCCAACAATAAATTCAGATCTCAGGGAGGTATAGAATCTTTGATAGATGTTGTGAGAAGGCAGCCCCATTTTAATAAGGCCATGCATAACTTAACACAAGGCTAGAGAATGATCTTCAAAAGTGTGAAAGCTAGAAACAGCTGCTAGTTGCACCTTGATAGTGGAAAATCTGAATCCCACCTGAAAAATAGTCTGCAAAAATTGGAGAATGTCTGATACCGAAGCACAAAAGGGGTCAATATTCTGACTATCCACCCAGATAGCAAAGCACTTCCATTTGCCTCAATAGATCTTGTATGTAAAATCCTTCAGGGAAGCTGGAAATATTTTGACCACCTCTTCAGTGAAATGATGATCTCTGGCCATCACTAGAACTGGGGAAACCAAGTGGTTAGCTTTAGGTTCGGGATGACCAAATAAGACTTGCTAGAGGGGTGAGTGACTATATCCAGAATGGGATCCAGAAGCCAGGGGGATTTCACAAGATAAATTTAGAAGAGAAAAACAGACTAATCTTGGTCAGAAGGGGGCTACGTGGATGGCAGCTGCCTTTAACCTTACTGCTTTTTGAATGAATATGGGACTAGATGTAAAGTAGCCATAGAGGCCATTGTTGAGACAAAGCATCCCTGAGTGACTGTCCTGGATGGGGAATCAAGGCAAAGAACCTGCTGCATTTGATTAACAGGTGAAGAGATTACAGCAAGGGTAGCCCCCAACAATGAAAAATCTTGTTGGCCACTGCTAGATCAAGAGACCACTTGTGGGACATGCAGAGAGAATTGCTGAGCCTGCCTGCTACACAGTTGCTAACTCCAGGGATGTGTGCTGCAACAGAAAACTGGTTGTAGGCTGTTGCCGATTACCATACCTTCATTGCTTCCCGACATAATGGATGGGATCTGGTTCCTTCTTGCGTGTTGATATATCAAACTATAGTTATATTGTCTGTTTGAATGCAGATCACACCCTGGGAAAGGAGCTCTTGAAGTTCCTTCAACACAAGGAGGACTGCCAGCAACTTCAGGACACACTGGAAAGACAGGTATGTGTCTCAGAGAATCCCCCCCTCTCTGGAACAGGCTTCCCATCCATTTGAAGCTGAGCTGTTCCTTAACCCTAATCAATAGAAACCTGGACCATTGGATGAGAAATCAGGAAAAACACCCTGGGTCTAGCATCTATGTCTTCGAGGGACAGAGGCAGGCAGTAAATCTTGCCCTAGCTTACATATACCCCTTAAAATAAGTTCTAAGGCACATAAACTTTTAGGATACAAATGGGATGCTCGGTTAGACTTATAAAGGCCCCAGTGTTTTTAGCCTAATATACACCTATGACCATATGTGAAAGGCAGAATCTAAGTCTGAGCACTGACCTTGGACTAGCCTCCCTTTGTAATGGCCTCCCACTCCCACCCCAGGGAGGACATGCCTATGGTCACTGTATCAAATGGAGCAAGAGTAAAAAGAAGTTATGTACTTACCATAACGTTCCATGTTTGTAGTCCATCTCACCTACATTCTTGCTGCATGGATTCGACTCGGCCAATACTAAAGCTCAAGAGCTTTTACTGGCTCGAGGCTAACCCCTATCACATGGTGCCTCACGGCAATTCCCCTGATTTTGTTTGCATGAAAGTAAATGTTTACATAATAGTAAGCAAACTGTCAATAACTATGCACATACAAACAGAATACTCTGTATTACTATCCATGCAAGTGGACGAACAACTACAACCAGGCCAGACAGCATAATGGATAGTCCACCAGTTCCTCCAGGAAACAGGAAGGGGGAAGGAGGTGGGGCACAAGAATGTAGGTGAGATGGACTACAAACATGGAACGCTATGGTAAGTACATAACTCCTTTATGTTATGTAGTCCTATCTCACCGTAATTCTTGCTGGATGGGACAGCGTCCCTAGCACCTTCATCCCGGGTGGCTCAAGCAAAAAGACTCTTCAGCACAGTGGACCCAAAGGATGATCTGTCCCGGGAGGCCAAATCCAATTTGTAATGAGTGACAAAGGTATGAGGTCTTGCCCAAGTAGCTGCTGGACAAATGGTATCAATTGGAAGTTTTGATCTAAAAGCATATAAAGTTGATACTGCTCTGGTTGAATGGACTTTTACTTTGGCAGGTAATTGTTTGCCAGCAGTTTTGTAAGCAAATGCAATGCAGTCTGAAAGCCATTTAGACAAAGTGACCTTAGAAACAGGCAAGACTTTATTTTTGTCTGAGAAGGAAACAAACAATTGGTCTGATTTTCGAAATTCTTTAGTCCTGTGCAGGTAAAATCTGAGAATTCTGTGGACATCCAATTGGTGTACTCTGTATTCTGATTTATTACTATGATTTGGGAAGAAAACTGGTAATTTGATAGTTGTGTTGAGATTATGCTCTGACCATACCTTAGGAAGAAAGGAAGGATTAGTTCTAAGTGAGACTCTATCCTTGTGGAAAACAATTTAAGGAGGTCAAATGGTGAGGGCTTGCAATTCTGAAACTCTCCTAGCAGATGTTATAGCCACTAAGAACAATGTCTTCCAAGACAAAAATTTCAGATCCGATGAATACGATGGTTCAAAAGGTGGAGAGATTAAAGATGTGAGAACTAGGTTCAGGTCTCAGATCTCTGGTGGTTGCCTGATTGAGGGTCTGAGAAGGAGGATTCCTTGCAAAAAAGGTTTTGCATAAAGAGAGGGACATGACTGGATTTCCCATGTAACCAAAATGATAATTAGAGATGGCATCTAACTGAACTCTGATAGTAGCAGCTGCAGCTCCTTCTTGAAAAATGGATGTGAGGAAGGACAGGATAAACTCTATGGGAGCTGAGTAGGGATCTATGCCTTGGTTTGCTGCCCAAATGGAGAAACTTTTCCATTTACTGGAATATAATTTCCTTGTGGAAGGTTTGTGTGAAGAAATCAGAATATGTTTGACTGTAGGGGAAAGGGAAACACACCTGGCTATTCATGGAACTGGAGCAGCCATGCTGTCAATTTCAGGGTTTGGATAGTAGTAGGATGGAACTGCCCTGACTGATGAATCAGGAGACCTGGAGATGATTCCAGAATCCATGATTCCTCCAAGAGATAGGGCCACAGGAAGGGGAACCAGACTTGGTGAAGCCAGTAAGGAGCAATGAGGATCATGGTACTCTTCAACAGTTTTGCTTTCTGAATCACTTTTGGTATGAGAGGAAAGGGAGGAAAAGCAAAAAGGAGTCCTGGAGGCCAAATTTGGACCAGAGCATCCCTGAGTGACATCCCCAGATGGGGAATTAGGGCAGAGTAGCTGCTGCATTTGGTGTTCATGTACTTGATGAATAGATCACAGCAAGGCTGGCCCCATTTGCGAAAAATCTCTTTTGCAACTTCTGAATTCAGGGACCACTCTTGAGGCATCAGAATTGCTCGACTGAGTTTTTCTGCTATCACATCAGACTTCCCTGGAATGTGCATTGCTACCAGAAAGCATTGAGTGTCCATCACCCATTTCCATACTCTTAGAACCTCTCGACAAAGTGGGTAAGATTTAGTTCCCCCTTGCTTATGTACCATGTCTGACTGAATTGCAATTTTACCAATGGGAAAAGAACTGACATGCTTGCAATGTGTATTAGCACCACTCTTATCTCTAGAACAGTTATGTGCAAGTGGTTCTCATGATCCTGCCAAATACCTTGGGCCATCATTCCCAGATAATGCCCCCCTCACCCTATCTGGGAGGCATCTGTGGTCAAGACTGCATTTTGTTGAGGGGAAGCAAGTGGGTGACCAAGATGAAGTTGATCTGTACATAACCACCATGTGGACAGTTGGGCAACCCCTCAAGGGTGATGGAAGGGATGTTCAGAGAAGGTATCTCTATCTCCCTGATGTTGCAGACCTCCTCTGCCATGAGGGCGGCATCTTCCATTATATCCTCCCCCTCTGCCTCTAGGGGAGGGTTGACCTTGTTGTGCCTGAGGGAAACCTTTTTGGGATTTATGGAACCAAATTTTCCCTCCTGTTTGACCCTTGTGATAGGGTCTAGAAGGAAGGGAGAAATGGACTCTGACAGCACATAAGATTTTCCCTTCCTGCTCACACCTGGTCAAAGTATCTTTTACCTGCGGTCCAAAAAGAGTTGACCCATCAAAGGAGACTTTGGTAAAGGAAGACTTAAAGGATTCCGTGAAGTTACATAGACACATCCAGGAATGTCTCCTAAGAGAAATTCCTGCTGCGGCTGCCCTGCTTGCTCCGTCAGCTACACAGGAAATCAGCCTCATGGAGAAGTTAGCTATAGATGTAAGGGTGGAGAGCTGTGCAGATACCTTGTCCATGGATCCCGAAGCTACTGAACCCTGAAGGGTATCTCCCAACTCCTTCAGGAGATCCTTTTGAAGTCTAGTAAAATGGGACAGGTAATTCAGCAATCGTAAGGTAAATGCCACTGAAGAGAAGATACGCTGTCCATATCTATCCATTGTCGACTCTATTAGGAGGATGGATATAAGAAGATGTCTTGGACAACTCTGTTTTTGTGGCCGCTGCTACCACATTGGCATCCACAGGAGCTCCCTTAGAAAGAAAGGACTTATCTTCCGGTGCAGTCATAAATTTGTTTGGCCTCCTCGGGACAGGCTCAACCATGTCTGGGGAGGTCCAGGCTTTCCAGGATATGACCCCCAAGAGTTGGTCATAAGGCGGTGTCACCCAGGAGGTGGAAGGTCGGGAACCAAAGGCCTCAAGGTACACTGATTCATCCTCAGTAGGGTTAGAGGTCTTCCAATCACCCCTCTGTCTGAAGATTTCAAGGATATCTGCAAAAGAGACATCCTCAGAGGGGGATCTTGGGGATTCTTCTGACTAATCCAAATCAAGGTCTGATGTGACTGACTCAAGTGAGTCAATGTGCTTCCTCTTACAAAGTCTCTTCCGAGGGAGCTCCCCAGTGGGATAATCTGGGGAGGTCTCAGAAGAGGGGACACCTCCAATGGGGGCTCCTTGAGTCTCTAGTTCCCTACACTGAGGGGGAGGCGGGGGAGAAGTGGTTGCTACTGGCTGCTGGTGGGACATTGGGTCCAAAGGCAGGGATTTGGCACTGGACAAAGCTTTCTCTATTGCTTCAAAGCCTTTCCACCCTGCTCCAAAGAAGACCTCTGCTCAGAGGAAATGGAGGGTCAGCTCCGAGCAGGAGGGACAGGTTCCAAAGCAAACATGGGAACTGAGCTCAGTCGAGCTGACGCACCAAGAGGGAGGGTCAATTCTGAAGAAAAACCGGGGTGACCATCCCTCTCGGAGTCGACTCAAGAGCGTTGACTCCCAGACCCCTCAGTTCCAGACTGAGCTGATGAGGATAGAGTTATTGATTCCGAGGAAGCAGGAAGAATTCTCAAAACTGAGGGATCCAGCACAGAAGGACCTGAAGTGTTCGACTCCAAAAGTGAAGCAGTCAGAGGAGGAGCAGTAGTCTGAATATGGGATGGCTTTGAAACCTTTGGGTCCAGAAGGGATAACGTTTTAGCCAGAGCTGGGTCACAGAGCAGCCTCTTCACCATCTGCTTGATATCCTCATCCGAAAGTGTCCTGGAGGAACGGGTGGAGATAAAAGGAGATCTCCTCCTGTCTAATACAGGAGATCTCAAAGTAGGTGAGATAGGATTCATAACTGCTGAATGTCTTGATATCAAAGGCTGTCTTGGGACCAAGGAAACAGATGGCACAGAGACAGAGGAAGAGGAATCAGAGCCAGAACTCCTCGACTTTGTCACGTTAGACTTCTTAGATTCATCGGAAACTGGAACCGATGGAGACTTTCTCTTTAAAGTTTTGGGAACTGTCTGACCAAATTGCAGCTGTTCCTGGAAGGAACTAGTCATAAGACCCCTGTCAATCAATTTGCATTTTCTCTCATTAAGAACCCTAGTACTAAAGGCATGACAGAAAGTACAGGGTTCTTGTAAATGAGCCTCTGCCAGTACACACAGCTAGTGTGACTGTCAGTCAATGACATTTTTTGTGAACACTTGTCACATTTCTTGAACTCAGAAGGGTGGTGTTCCTTATGTTCTCTATCTTTGTTTTTGGACATACTGACAAGAAAACAAAGCTAACAATAATAACAATAATAACAATAATAGCTATAACCAACAGGCAAAGCTATGAAGAGAAGAAAAAGCTTTTTTTTTTTTTTTTTAAAAGGAAGAAGGACTAGCACTCAGAGAGGGAAGGCCCTCTAATTTTAATGAGCAACTATGGCCCTCTAAAACGGGCCGTACAATCCTAAGAAAAGACGGACAGGAGATCAAGCACACACTACAATCACACAGGTAATACATAACAACTATTTAGATAGAAAGATGAAGAAACTAGACAAAAAATATCAAGATTTATCAAAAAATCTTCTACTTAGCCAATGAGCCAGTAAGGAGACAACCTTGAAGCTTTCACGGCAAACGGGATCTGGGGAATTGCCGTGAGGCACCATGGGATAGGGGTTAGCCTCGAGCCAGTAAAAGCTCTCGAGCTTTAGTATCAGCTGAGTCAGACAGCAAGAATTACAGCGAGATAGGACTACATAACATCAAATGTTTTTCCTACAGATACCAGAGGTGTTTCAAGCCTCCATCTCAGACAGGATTGGCAAGATTCCATGATGAGAATGGTCCTGAATACAGGATGAAAATGGTGGCACCATTATCCTTGTAACAGTCATTGTAGGATTCTCATGTAAAAGTGAGCAAAGTGAACCATTACAAGACATGAGGCTATAAGAGTCAGTGCCCTCAAGACCAGTGTTGCAAGAGGGCAGGATTGAGAAGAAGAGATTGTACTGTCACTCTGAAAGACTGTATTCTTTCTTGCAGAACAGAGATTATTCATCAAATACTTTTCAGTTTATATACTATAAACATGACATCCTGAGAAGGAATCATGAGGAGCAGAGGATGAGATGGTAATCCTTGGCATGAATCAGAGACTCCATCAAAGGGGCAGGTATGGGAAAATCCTAAATCCTAGACGTCTTAGATGGGCAGCTATGACTGCTATGCCTTTGGTGAACACCATTGGGGCTATGGTGAGACAAGACAGCAGGACCTTGAACTGATAATGGTTGGCTCCTAATCATCAGCATAAAAATGTCCTTAACATCTTTGCAATTTGATGTGAAGGTAGGCATCGTTGCAATCTTGATGTGAGGGTAGGCATCATGGAGATCTACTGAAAACATCCAGTTGTTCTCCCTGATAAACAGTAGCAATGGCTGCACTGCGATCACTATGAAGCAAGTCTTTCAAACAAATCTGTTTAGAAGTCTTAGATCCAAGCCTGACCTGAGGCCCTGAGTTTTCCTGGGATCCAAAAAGATTCTTGAATATAACCTGGACCCTTTCTGGTCTGGTGGGACTCTCATGAATAGATATTTTTTCTAATAGAGAGAGAAACTGTCTTGTTGCTTGTTTTACCTGACAGGTGGAACATCTAGTAATGGTTTGGTGGGCTGGGGAGATGTGAGAGAAAATGAAATGTAGTAGCCTCTGGATATAATCGCTCTTCCCAATGATGACCTGCCATGCAGAGAGGTGGAGAGAGAAATAACCCCCGACTGTCCCATCATGGAGCAGTCCAGCAACCCTTCAGGGATACTTCTGCCTTCTGTCTGAAAAGGGGCCATGGTATCCCTAGTTTTACACACCCCCTCTGCTTCTGGGCTGATATCTATTTAAGGAGTCAGCTCTGCCATGGTTTCCCCTGTCTGAAGGTGAGTCAAACTGAAAGTGTTTATAGTTTTAGAATAAAAGTGAACAAATGCCTTGTTTAGCCCCTACTATAAGCTCTTTGGGGGGGGGGCTCAGAATTGACTACAATGGCAGATGAAGTCTTGCCTTCCTGCTTGCAATTCTCCATCTTTTTTTCACAGATAGACCAAAATGGGATGATCTGTCAAAAAGGGCATTCATGAAGGACACCTTAAAGTAGTCCACAAAGTTAAACAGATGCAGCCTTCATGCCATCTCATGGCAATGCCTGACCTGGTTGTTCTGCTTTTCCATCCACCATGTTGTGCATGTGTTGCATGAAGGCATAACATATATTTGGCATAGTAGAAATGGTTGTGTCCAGTTGCTTAGTAGTGTTGGCTGTTAGTGGATTCTTCAGCACAGATAGGGCTTGTTGGGCCAGATCTCCCTGGAACCTGTTCATATATGTGGTGTAGTTCAGGACCCTCAGTGGAAAAGTGCCCAAAGTGTACATCCACTTTCCTAGCCTACCCATCACCCTGAATTCTTTATTAGATGGGCGGATTGAGTGAGAATCATCTGAAAGTTCTCTCTTTCTTGCTGCCACCACAATAATGGTGTAATTGCCATGGATTTATCCCACAAGTGTCTGCCTTTTGGATGTCTGAGAATCCTGCTCAGCTTACTGGGGAATGCTTAACAATTGTCTGGCTCCTGCCATGATGTCTGAGCTGCTGGATCTGTCTATAAATTTGTTGGCCAGAGGTATCACCAAGGATGTAAATGGTGCCTAACCTGAAGCCTTGATAACAGCCATCACATCCAGATAGGGAGGGTCTATGGGCCAAGCTGCCCTCTGGCTCATAAGATGCAGGATATTGCCAAACAAGGTGTCCTCTGGATCGGATAATGGGGAATCCTCTCAATCCTCTGAGTCAGAATCTGAAGAGATAGGGGAGTCTGGTTGCTTCCTTTTATATGTGCTTTTCTTTTCAGTGCATTAGGAGTAGTTTCATCTGACTCCTCAGAAGACTGAAGCTGCTAGTCAGCAGTGTGTTTGAGACTTACTGTTCAGCTCCAACCACTGGGAGCTTGAAGAGATGGTGGAGGCAGGACGGAAGAGAGTCCCTGGGTGGATCCCTGTGTGAAAGTTCTAGACAGAGAACCAATCATCCTCCCCAACACTTAAAAAGCCAATGCAATCTTTGAATGATACAAAGACTTCACTTGAGTCAATGGATCTGAACCTCCTTTCAGAGTTCTGAAACCCAAAGACCAGGGGAAACTCCAAGCTCAATGTACTGGAAAGCTCCGATGCAGAGATCACAACTGAGGAGGTGAAGGCCGTGGGGCTGAACCCAACAGATCCAAGGCCAGTGACAAATTAATCAGCCAACTAACCAGCCAAACCTCTCTGTCCCAGGACTATATTGGCTCTGACAAGATTGGACCCAAAAGAGTCGGATCTGGGAACATCTGAGTCAAAGCTAAATGAGAAGTCTGACCAAGGACACAGGCCCTGGGATGAATAATGGAACCAATGTCACCACAGCCAAAGCCCAGACTAGTGAAGGAACAAAATAGTGGGATGAAGTGTCTGGCTCTGACCACCTTCAGAATAGAAGCATCAGAATGACTCCCAATTCCATCTGGGTCCTCAGAAACCTCTTCATCAAATGGTCCAGATCCGTTTCAGATGCACTCCTGTAAGACCTGAAGGATTTTGTTGATGGTACTGATTTAGCTCTGGAAGGAAGGTGCTGGTCAGGTGTCTCTCTCATAACTTCTTTCCTCAGAGAATTCTGCAGAACTATCAACTCAAAGAAATCGGATTTGGAAGAGGAGTGCACGTTGGCATCCTGGCCAATGAATCCTCAAGTCTCAGCTGCTTTGAAGCCGAAGAGGAACACATCAAATCTGCCTAATAAAGCCTTAAGGACTACTCTACTAATATAAATATCCTAAACTACAAATTATTTCACTGACAAACTCAAACATAAAAGATGGAGCACTTAACTGCCCATAACCATGTCCATTCGCAAAGGTGGCAAAAAAGATCTGAGGTTACTTAGGGGACAGATGCATCATGTCAGAGAAAGTTCAGAAAGGGCTCGAGGCAGGAGCACTGATGTTGCTAGATCGGATCTAACAAGTGGCTCCAACAATGCATATGTTGGGTCAGAGAGAATGAATGAATAGAATAGATAGTCACGTAAAAGCAGGAGGAAATATGGAAGTTGCAACAAGATATGTAGATGAAATGTGTAAGAAAGTAAAGGTATTAAGGAAGAAGATTGAAATGTAAAAAAAAAAAAAATAAAAAAAAAATATCAAAGGCAGCTAGCTAGACTGGAAAAACAGATAAGGGAGGAAACAGTGAATGTGAAAGAGACGTAAATGACAATTCCCTCAATAAAGAGTTGACAGAAGAATATTTTTGTGGAAATAATAAATGACTGGCTGAATATACAAAAGTAGTAGAAGTATGTGAAGGAGTAATTGCATTTACTTGGAAAAAGGATGATGAAAACAATAAGAAAATGGGGGCAGAATGTGCTGGGAAATACAAATTATAAGGTATTCTAAAACTATATGAGAAGTGTTATATGAGGGGGTGATTTGGGTACAAGGTAAACAAATGAAAGCAACGCTGACAGTAACAAAAAGCTATGGTGTATTTACAGAAGTGGGAAAAGGAAAGTTAGCATCATGTGATATGGTTAAGCCCTTTTGACAATAAACACAGACTTGGGAAGTTACTGTCATATGATGCGGCTAAGGCCTTTGTCAATGTATGTCATGATCAGGACTGGGTCGTATTGAGCAGCTATGGATGGGTGAAAGAAGAGTTATGTTTTGAAATCAGTTTATGAGAATACTTGTGTCAGAGTACTGGTGAATGGGAGGATGGGAAAGAAGATAAGAGCAAGGAGGGTGTAAACAAGGCTGTCCACTGAGTGGAGGTACTTTAAACTGAAAAGTAACGCTGTAATAGGAAACTGCTTACATAAAACAGAATAAAGAAAGTGGGAGATAAGAGAAGAAGTAGTAAAGTCACCAGTATTGATGATATATGCAGATAACTGTGTAATACTTATAAAAAATAAGGTACAGATGAGAGAGGTAGTCATGGGAGTGCTAGAAGTAAAAAAAAATGTTTAAAGGAAAAAGGGTTTATTGTACTCTGAATAAGATTACTCTTACAGGACAGAGTAAGGCAGGCAAGAAGTGAGTGTCAATGGAAACAAATGTTACAAAATGTAAGAAAAGAGACTTGGGTGAAGACTTAACAGATGTCATATTACAAGAAAGTGTATATGGTTAATACATGTATACTAGAAGAACTAGCATATATGGAGTATATGTTTTAATTAGAAACAAAATTAGTGGGCACTGTCATTATTTTTCCCCTGAGGATCTAGGCTGAATCTTGTTAAAAGAAGAACAGTTTGCAATAGTATAAATGGTGAAATAAATTTAATAAATCCAGTAGTATACTGAGGGGGCAGTGTATTTAAAGAATGACAGAAAGAAGTAACAGGTAATTTATTTGACTAATGTAAATATTGTACATTACACTTTATCTGTTTACTAGAATGTTCATATATAGTCTTTCTATGTAACTAATCTGAACTACCCTGATATTACTTACATTTCGTCCTTTTTTGTTTGTCAGATGTTTTCCATTTCACTTACTCAGACTAAGCCTGAAATTTGTAAATAATTGATCAGTGCACTACTCCTGGCAAACAAATATATATATATATATATCTATATATATATATTTTTTTAATATTAGGAATATGGGTAGAAGGAGGAGGCAAAAAGGATAAAAGAAGGGGAGCAGTGAAGTAAAGGAGTACATAGGATGGATGAAATTATGGAAAATAAAGTTAAGAGACATGCAAGGAGAAATAAGGGAACTGTATAAAAAGGTTACACATCATTTTTTGTGTGTATCTACTGTAGTATTTGAAATAAATAAATACTGGAATACTAGAAAGACACAGAACACTTGACAGTTAGGAAACTGGGGATTTTTGTGGATGCTGTCACAAGTTACTAATAAAAGCAAACATGAAATATAAGGTGCATCAATAAAGGTTATGTAATATATAAAGAGGAGGAAACAATGAACCACATGTGTGTGTGAAATCTGAGATGGTAAAGGGTTTTGGGGAATTAAAGAAAAGTTTGCATATTAATGTTCTATGGAAAGTGACACAAATATAGGGGAAATATATAAAGGGAAATAGAAAGGAAAAAAGATGAATGAGATAAGATATTGTTTTTAACTATATGGTTTCTGTGGAAAATGAGCTGTGAAGAACTGCAGTATAACAAAGTTAGCACAGCTGGAAGTGTAATTAATACTGTTAAAAGATGGTTATGGCCAAAGCAATAGGGGTGAAGGAGTGTTTAAAGGGAAAATAGTTAATTATTAATTTGTTTAAATGAAAGTGCATATTGCTTGATTTAAATGTAATATAAAATGGATAAATGGATAACAATGATGCACCACTACTCATTTTGATAAGCACCAAAAGATATTTTATCCACCTGAGCTTTCACTAACTCAGTCAGATGGGAGTCTGATTTGACTTCTCATCCAAAGGATGTTTTAATCATGAATGAAGTACCCCTCGATGCTGCAACACAGTGTTACAATTCCGAAATGAATCCAAGCACTCGATGTGGAAATATAATCCACAGCCTTTTGATCTTCTTGCATCAAAAGTGAATGTGCTACCTTTTGAGTCACTGCAACAAAATGCATTAATTGCAACTAACAGAAGTGAAAACCAGCATGCAATCTGTATGAACAGCAGAAAGTAACAGTCTAGCCTAAACAACTAGTAGGAACATTACCACCTTATTTACAATTAGGGCACAAGGGGTCATCATGCTTTTCAAGTTAGAAATTATACACTGATTTAAAGGGCAGTGACAGTAGCCTGGATCACTGAAGCATCTGCATATATAATCAGTCATATGATGTACTTTAAGATGCTTTCTGAAAAGTAAAAGCTTATTTAGATTTTATATTTTCTGTAGGATGCTATATTAGGTTGCAGGGGCAATCTTTGAGAAAGTTATTTCAGTTTCTCCTAAGGTAAATATGTTTTTTGTAATTTTATTTGCTCTTTGCTCTGAAGATGGTCAGGGAAGCGTTTAGTAAGTAATAATTTCCATACAGGAAGTTTGTAACTTTCAAAGGCTAGATTAACAATTACAATATTTGAGTGAAAGAGTGCTCTGGCTGTCACGGTGAGCAAGTTAGCCCACTGCAGGTGTGACAGTGGTGCTATCTATTATTTGAAAGTTTTAGGAATCTTAGAATTTTATTCTTAGCAGTCTGAAGAATGTTGTTGTTTCTGTGAAGCCATTAACACAGCAAACAGTAAGGTGTGTTCCAATTAAGGCAATAATACAATGATAACAACAGCCTTGATGTGTCTGGAGTTAGTAAACTGGAGATTTTGTAACATACCTTTAAATGACTTAAGAGCTTTCCTGCTTCTGTTTCAGTGCAAGCATGATTTCAAAGCAAACAGAGGGGTAATACACGTTAATGGTTTAAAAGCTACCTAGAATACAAAAACTTTCAAGTCTTCCATAACACATTCTCCAACACTGAAACACTTAATATAGATGTTCTTCAAGGTTCAGTACTTGGTTCTTTCTTAGTCACCCTGTTCTTAAATGAGACGCGCCAAGACCTACCCAAGATGGCCCTTGTCCTCTATGCAGATGACCTGCTCCTCATTAAATCCAGCAAATCATTATCTATTCTACAGCAAACTATGCAATGCATAATCATCTCATTTTGCAAATGGAGAAACAATAACAAACTAATAATAAACCCCAACAAATCTAGAGCCATGCCATTTGGCACAATGCAAAGAATCTCCATGCTCTTTTTCTATTACAAATAACTGATACTTCAAACAACATCTTATGAACTATCACTCAACAAAAGTATCTTGGCAATCTCCTTGATCGATCATTTTCCTTCTCAGCTCCTACTGACCATGCTGCTAACAAGATTCTTTCTCAGCTAAATCTCTGCTCAAGATTAACTAATCTGTTTACCCCAAGGCTGGACAATTGATAGCCCAAAATAAGCTTATAACCAGACTCAAATATGGACTACCCCTAACAACTCTCCACACCTGTTCAAATACTCTGAAATTACAAGTTTTAGTAAACAAAATTAGTTGATTTGCACTTCAGTTTCATCATTACATCATTGTGATCAACTTACATGCCTTAACTGATTCCCTATAAAATAACAGGGCAGTACTTCAACTCAGATTAATATATAATATTCTCACACCCAAACACTGCCTCCTTTTAAAACAATGCTTCTAGTGAGAAACACAGCTAAAACTCTCCATAACATCTCAATGTTCTTCCACTTACAAGGCTTTATTTTGTCTCTTGCATAGGAGAAAGGAACATTTTAGTAATTCTGTCTGGAGTTAAGAATGCTTTGTGCAAACATTTCCAATTAAAAACTTTCCAGTAATGTGTAAAGGATGTATGTTTTATTGATAATAAAATATTTGATTTCATTTCTTCAGTTAGCTGTAATGAGGTCCTATAATTTCAATATGAGGATTTGGGTGTTGTTTTATAATTTATCAATATCTTGTAAAATTTTGAAATACTATTTCCCATGTCATAATGATTATATATGATTTCATATAGGTATTTTGTAAGTTTAGGTATTACTTTAAATGAAGAATTACTAATTATTCTGCATAAGTCTTGTGAATATGTCAGAATGCTTTGCATAGTTAGCCAATCTTGTTGTGGAATTTTGTATGTTGTTTCTATTGTTTGCATATCCAGAACGTTTAGTTCATTGATACATTGAAACCAACAAAGATATTCTTTCTCTTCCCAGAAATTAATTATTTCTCTGTATATTTTATGTGGATAGTTCTTTGTAACTATAAATGGTGTTAAAAGATCAAACCAGATTTTTAAATCTATATTTGCATTAATAACTTTCCTAAATTAGTCAATGTAATAATTAATCATACGAGATTTAGTGGGCTTAGTTATGTTACATTGCATACTAATACATAATATGTGCCATGGCAAATTGTTTCTATTTATTTGAATTTATTTTGTAAATCAAATTCATTTATTGATATTACAGTTAGTAATTATTTCCAATTTGCAGAATAATTTGGACTTATCCAATCTGAGACTGTTTTAGATATTGATGCTTTTATATATGTTTCAATATCAGGAATGTTTAATCCTCCCTGTTTCCATGGCCTGATATGATGTATTAAAGCTATTCTGTTTCTTTTGGGAAACCATAAAAATTTCATTAGGCATGAGTTTATTTCTTTCTGGTAACAGTTGTATTGCCAAAGCTATATATAGAATCTAGTTTAGTAAAATCATTTTCATTAACTGTAGTCTATCTTTAAATGTTAATATTATTTTGTTCCACTTTTCCATAGAGATTTAATTGTATCGATGATATTATTGTAGTTTTTTGAGACTAATTCATTATTATCCTTGCATAACTAAATTCCTAGATATTTTAAGGTAGATTCCTGTTTCCCTATAATGTGATTCCCTTTCATCTGCAATTCTTTTTTTTTATTTAAAAATAAAAATTTTGATTTTGATTTACTGAAATGGAGTCCTGAAGTCCTGTAAAATGTGTCAATTAAAATATCTATTTTTTCTAATGTCTCTTTTGTATTGGATAACGTTAATAATATGTCATCAGCAAAGAACATTACTTTAAAATTATATTGTTCATAAACATCTACTCCTTTGATTTTTGTATTGTTATGTATTGAATATGGCAATATTTCAATAGCCAAAGCAAATAGAATCAGTGACATGGGACATCCTTGTTTAGTACCCTTTGTTATATGTATAGATTCAGAGGTGAAAGAACCTCTTAACATACACTAAATTATTTGTATATATATTCTTTAGTAGATGAACAAAGGAAGGAGGAAATTCAAATAACACCAGAATTTTGAATAAATAGTCCCAGTTTAGGGAATCAAATGCTTTCTCTATATCTAAGCCTGTTATGAGTGTTTATTTTCTTTATTAACATAATCTATAAGATAAATTATCCTGTTAATATTGTCATGTGTGTCTATGATATATAAACCCAGTTTGATTATTTATTGTTTTGGATAGTGGTATTTTCATTCTGTTAGTTAATATTGTCATAAATATCTTATAGTCATTATTTAATAATGATATAGGTCTATATGAGGTACAGTGGTTTGGGGATTTGTTTTCCTTTAGGATTGGTGTGATTAAGGAATATCTCCAAGACGGTGGTATTAAAGCTTGTGACTGAATTTCTAATAGAGTTTTATGGAAAAGGGAAAGTATCTTTGAAGGAAAAAGTTGATATATTTCTATAATTATGCCATCGATACCTGGAGCTTTATTATTTTACCCTCTTTTGTTGCATCTGTAATTTATTTGTAGGATATGGGTGCTTGCAGATCTTGTTTTAATTTTTCTGGTATTTTTTATATTAGAACATTTTTCATCTAGATTTAATTGATCAATATGTATATTTTCTTTTTGGAAATGTTGCATATAGCGATTTCTATAGGCATCAAGAATGTCACCTATATCTGAGACATTTCCCCCTTTCTTTTCATGGAAGAGACTTTTAATGTTATTAGCTTTTGATTGTATTTTAATTCTTGTGGATAAATTATGTATACATTTGTGAGAAGTGGCCAAGGTATTAATTTTTAGTTTTTCTAAAGCTAAAAGTTTTATGTGTTAGAATGTTGTTGTATTTGTTGTTTAATACTTCTACTTTCTTTTTCATCTCCAAAAGATTTAGATTTTTTTTCAGCTTTTACTGACAAAAGTTTGGATTGCACATCTAATAATTTAGAATCTCATTCTGTGATTTTTTTTTTAAACCAAGCTAGGGTTTTACCATATATGTAAGCTTTTAATGAGTCCCATATCATTATTTTATTTATCTCTGTGGTGTAATTAATATCTAAGAAGAACTGTAATTCAGATAATAACCTGGGTTTGAACTCTTTAATTTTAGTTATATATGCTGGAATTCTGGAGTTAAAGATTAATGGTTTTTACCCATTCTGAAGTTTTAGTATCAATGAATTGTGGTCTGAAAAGGGGCAGGGAATGATTGAGAAATTAATGATTTTAGAGTGTAAGTCACGGGCAGCAAATATTTTGTCTATTCTTGTTTGGGTACCAAATCTGTTTTCTTGATGGGAAAACAACAAATATTTATCTTCTTTAAATATGAAAGTATCTACAAGATGAAATAATTCTACCCGCTTGTTTAATGCTTTTGATACAGCAGATGTATGCAGTGGTCTTTTATTTGTAGTTTTAGAAATATCAAATATACTGTTAAAATCTCCTCCTAATATTAAGTTGCCTTTATAATTATTGGAAATGAAATCTAAGTGTTTTTTAACAGTTCCTGATCCAATGCATGGGAACCAGTATAGATTGGCTAGAGTCCATATTCTGTTATTATATTTAACTATTACTAATGCTATAAGGCCTTCTTTATCTTCATACTTATAAATGATTTCTGGGTCAATCACATTTGTTTTCCATAAAATTGTTACCCCTTTTGTCTTTGTCTTATAAGTGGATTGTGTCAATATCATATATTCCTTACATTCCATTTGCAATTATTTGTTTTGAAATGAGTTTCTTGAAGGAAGACAATTTGTGCTTTGTTCAGTTTTACATATTTCAGTAGATATGATCTCTTGCTAGGATTGTTTAAGCCATTGGTATTTAAAGATAATAAAGATAAATCCATCTTAGGTTCCTTAGACTATGTATTTTTTGTTTTACTGTGACTATTAAGCATTATTCTCTGATAACTATAAAATATATGTTTGAGCTTTTAAAGGAAATTATCAGTTTTATACTTTGAGTGTTTACCAATAAAGTAATGTTTTGGTCAGGCATACTAAAAATGTTTTTGTGAAATAAATTTAAATTAATAAATGTTAACAAAACTAATATCCGCACTAGCCATGGAATGAAAATCATTCCTAATCTGATGGATAAACTTAAGTCCATCAGATTATCACTCATACCTTGACAATCTAAAACATCTGAGCTCCATAAATTAAACATCTGAGCTCCATAAATTGAATTATCATATGGAGAATATTTGTAATAGGAATAAGCAATATTTATATTATTTTGAACATATATAGTACTATTGTTGATTAGACAGAATTCTAATACAATATAAATGTCTACTTATTGTATAACCATTAATATTTACATGAAAGATAGATGAGAAGCAATTCAATCATAGTAAAGTAGGATGTATCATATATAAAACCTCAATAATTGATTATAGCACACAGTTATTTAACATATTCACCCCTACTAATGAAGTCTTTCAAATCTTATTACTTAATATAAATAGATGGTAATAATATTTATACCTAATGTTTATAATACAATGTACTTTACTGGATATATCAGGAGTTATATTTCATTGTTTGCCAGCATTTAAGTAATCACTTTGTTTGTTGCTAACATACTTAAAGCATCAAGTTTATTTTATATAAACATTGATGAAAGTTATTGCATTTTAATTATTAGTGCATCCCTCTTCCCCCATTTCCTACACATAAGGATTTCATCTTTCATTTCTTATTATAAAATTTGTGAAATTATAGGTTAAAAACAACAAATTCAATTATTGTGATTAATGATTACAAGTTCCCTTTCCATATTCATAAATTGCCATTTTATGGCATATACTGAAATGTTTAGATTTAAATGGCAACATTCTATTTTGTATAATCAGCAAAGGGTAAACTGAGTGATTATTGTCAATCTAATACTATTTGTTCAGAATGTGATTGTTACATTCTGTGACATTCCTAGTTCAGGCTTCTATTGTTTCCCTTGAACAACTTTGTCAGTTTGATGCCATGAAAAAAACATTAGTTAACTTGGGAATAGCTTAAGTATTATGTATGGTGAAGATGTGTTACAAAACCACAATTCAAGTTAAAGCAATTATAAGACTTGTTATACACATTTACTTATATGAAAAACATAATGTTTTCCCTTGATGTTCAATATAGTGTATGCCATTTATGACGAGTTAAAACAGTAGTGTTATTATACTCAAGCCCATGTTATTAAACTGATTGACTATTGCCAATTTAATACTATTTGTTCAGAATATGATTGTGACATTCGGTGACATTTCAAGTTCAGGTTTCTATTGTTTCTCTTGAACACCTTTGTCAGTTTGATGTCATGTATAAAACATTAGTTATCTTGGTAACTGCTTTAAGTATTATATATGGTCAAGATGGGTTACAAAAACTACAATTCAAGTTAAAGCAATTACATGAATTGTTATACATATTTACTTATATAAGAAAATCATCAGGCTTCCACTTGATGTTCAATGTAGTGTATGTCATTTATGACAAGTTAAGACAGTAGTGTTATACACAAGCCCATGTTATTAAATTATGTCTTTAATATCTAAATTCAGCAGACTGCTTTATCTTATTATGACAATTCTATATTTTATGTCTAGATTTACTAAAATCATACATTACATAACTATTGTGTGTGTTTTTTTTTTCTTTGGCTGTTGCTTAGTTATTTGACAGACCATAAGCTGTAATGTTTATTCTTATTATTAGCTCCTTCCAAGCATTTTTATACAGTCCATAGACGTTAAATTATGAGACCCTTCTAGTTTCTTATTTGCTATATTTCCATCTTTACATACACACATGTCAGTACTTCAAGCACGGGCAATAATGCCCATCCAGTTTTGCCAGAATACCATTCACTAATTCATGTGGTGTGTTTCTAGGTTGTTCTTAAAATATCCAAACCAATATTTGTCCTGTTCCATTTTAACAGCCCATTCTATGCAGTGGGCACTCTGCCAGTGAACCACTCAACATATCCTCCATTCCCACAGATCTTTCCATGAAGGAAATCTGATGACTCTCCAGCACTTCCCGGCAACCCCAAATACCCCTAGAATCAGCTATCCACATATGCCCAACACGTCTGAGCAAGCTCACCTCCCACACCATTGCAATGGGTACTGCATAAGACCAAGTGCTCTTAGTCTTTCACAATAACTCAGACTTTCACTCTTATGTAAGTCCTTAATGTGTTTGGACCAAAATACATTTTAAATATAAAATTGCCTTTTTTTTTCTTTTATCAAGAATCAACTTAATGAGCTAAAAGAAGTGTTGGGAGACCATCAATATGTGTACATGTGGTTTAAAACAGCCCTTTTATTATATATTTATTTTTTTTAAAACCAAAAAGTCATTGCCGAGAATCATCTCAGAGGCTTCTCAGAGCCATTAAGCATTATTGTCACTCTGTCTCCATTACCATAGTAACCTGGGAGCATCTATTTCTGTTAGTGTGTCTGTGTACTGCATACCATAGGCTCGCAATGCACTTGAAGCAAAGCTTCACTTCACTGCAACTTCAAGCCTAAATTCCCTCCCTTTCAGTGAGGCAGCAGCCAGGAAAAGAACAAAGAGCAAACAGATAAAAAAAAAAACCTCCCAAAAAGCTGCCACAACAAGAGACAACACACTCCTCCAGCCCTCCCACTTCTCAGTCAGCAGACATACAAACAAACCATTCTCTGCCAAAATATGTCAAATCATAGTTCTATCCACCCCCTTCCCCTGGATCCAGGCTAAAACACCAAATGTCTCTTCCTAATTCACAAGCATCAGTAAACCTCGATCACAAGCCGCAAGCCACAGCTTCCTGGAGATGAAAACAGCAACATATAACAGCTGCAAGACACAGCTGCAGCCACATACACCATGTCAGGCCTAATCAAACTGCACTTGAAGCTATGATACCTGCCATAACTAATATTAATTATGTTTAGACAGAATAATAATGACATTTGTACTAGCTGCCAGACATGGCTGTATCCACACACACCATATCAGGATTGATCAAACAGCACTCAAAGATATGATACCTGCCATAATTGGTATTAACTATGTTTAGACAGAATAATAATGACATTTGTACTAGCTGCCAGACAGAGCTGCATCCACACACACATCAGGATTGATCCAACAGCACTTGTAGCTGTGATACCTGCCATAATTGATATTAACTATATTTAGACAGAATAATGATGACATCTGTACTAAGAGCTTGTTACTATTATTTAACCAGGATATACATGACATTTCTAAATCATACTATAACTGAAGAAGGCATTAGTCTCCATGACAGCATTTTTTTTTTCAAAACACACTACTGTTACTGCTATTATATATGATGTTAATTTGTTACACTTGAGTCTGAACTCTGATGAATGGTACCTTGATGAATTAGTTAATTAATTACTTAAATTATTATTAATTACTTAAATTATTATAAATAAAATCAATGAAAAATGAACAAGATAAGTAATCACTGAGTTTAAGTAGGAGAATAGAAACGTCTATGTTTGTATTGTATGTTGCTTTGTTTTGCTTATATATAATGTAAATAGTAACCCATCTTGACCTGCCTTTGTTTGTGAAGAATTATTGAACTCTTTGAACATTCTGAATAAATCGTTACTGTTTCTCAGTTGTTTAAGAAACCCTTCTTTTTTTAAATAAAAACAGATGACAAGTGATGTGCCATATCAGCTGATACTTTGAGAGATGTAGTTGTAAGAGTTGTTTTTTGGGACAGCTATCTTGGAATCAGTTTTTTTGTTTCTTCTTTCTAGCATCAGTCCAAGGATTTGTTTCTTTAATTCTTTTAAGAGTAGGGGCCATCCATTCCATTTCTTCTGGGATAGACACTATGTTGTTGTTTTTGACGAATATAGTAGTTTCTTCTAAGTCATTAAATGTTCTCATCTCATTGGCAAAAAGTAATTTTATCTTGGCTGGAAAGGTCAGCTGTGCTTTAATGTTGTTTTGTTTCAACAGTTTTATTATTGGCCAGACTTTTTTCCTTTGTTCTAGTATTCTGGAGGAATAATCATTGCCAAACGTTATCAGGCTTTGATTGTATTTTAAAGGTGATTTTCTCCAAGCAGATTTTAATATTAGTTCCTTGTCCAGAAAATGAAAGAAATGTTATAACTATTGATCTAGGTGGAGTATTTGTGGAGTTAGAAGCAGGTTTTCTCAGTGCTCAATGCACCCTTTCAATTCCAAATGAAAGTCCCTCTTTCAAGTCTAAAAATTCAGGAATCCAGGTTGTTAAGAATGAAATAATGTCTTCACCTTCAGTGTTTTCAGACAGACCAAAGATCCTTAAGTTATTTCTCCTTTCCCTGTTTTCTAAGTCATCTATTTTGTTAACCAGCCATGTATTCTGTTTAAGCAGAAATTCTTTTTGGAATTCTTCCTCTTTGAGTCTCCCTTCAATGTCATTTGGAGAAGCCTCTATATTTGTTATTATTGTATGGTGTTGCTGTAATTGTTCCTTAAGAGTATCAGTCTGTTTTTGAGAATTTAATTTCAGGTTTTCTAAGTCATTTTTAAAGCCATCCATCTTCAAAGATAGTTCCTGCAAGGTAGATGTCATCAACGACAGTTCTTTTTTCAAAGCAGCATCTGGGTGAGAATTCCTTGAGTTGTTCATATTCAGTGACTCAATATATCTCCAAGTTACTTGACAGGCAAATTTGTGTATATCACCACCAAAATTGATACTTATGTAGTTTAGTAGTTTATCTATAAATTTCTGATGTTTTAAACTTGAAAATAATAACATTTCCTATATTATTATACTAGTTTATGGAGCTCTCAAAATTCACTCCTCTCAGTTGGCCATATAGGCTCTGCCCCCTGCAGATATTCTTTGATATGTGCTGAATTACTATAGGTTCATTAAGCAATAACCCACGCCTGGGTGTGGGCAATGCTGGATTTACCCAAGGGTGGTGTGGTTTGGTCACAAGGGCAAAGCCCGAGTGGCCAAACAAAGACAACCGTGGGTAAATCCAGCATTACCCATACCCACAAATGGGTTATTGCTATTACACAATGACATTATTTAAGAAAAAAAAAACTTACTTTTATTGAATAATGGCATTGTATAATGCCTCCGTACTGCCCTTCTGCAGCTGTCTGGTATTCTGCGGCAGCTCTGATGTACTGCGCATGCGTATGCTTACGCAGTACATCAGAGCTGTGGGTGGAAGCAACGGAGAAAGCAAGAGCTCCGTTACTTTTTTTTAAGCTGTTTCGCTGTGTTAAACTCCTTTAACATAGTGAGACAGTTTCTAAAAAGCAACGGAGGTTTTGCGTTCTCCGTAGCTGTAAAAAAAAAAAAAAAAAAAAAAGGACTTATACTAATGGAAAAAGTCCGGGCAACCAGATCTTTTTCCATTAGTATAAGTCTTTGATTTACAACGTGCATGCTGACCAATCAGCATGCACGTTTTGGAATATTAATGGGGGGGTCGTTGTATAATAGGTACTTACTAGGCATGTAGTGCAGTAGACCACTTGAAGAGTTTAGCCCAAGTTTCCAATTGCCCTAGAACATTTACTGCTTAAGAAACTTGCTCAAAGTTATGCAGTAGATAGAAAGTGGTTGAGGGAATCAGACCTTGGACTACTGGAAGCAGATCATTAACAGCACATAGGTTTGACCCTGTATGCTAACTGCCAGATTTTTGGCATATTTATATTCAGACCATTTATTATAACCCACTTCCAAATGGCACTGAAATCATTCTGAAGATTTTTGTTCATTAATGCAAATTTGTAAAAACTCATAATCATGATCCTGTCATCATGATGGAGTTATGTCAAATGCTAGAGATCCTAAGGAAAATCATTAATAAAAAGTGAGAGTAATAAATAGTAAGACTAATAGTCCTAATACAAAACCCTTGGGAACACATCTTATAAGCAAGACAGTCAGAGTTAACATTGTTAATTATTAATCCAAACATAAAATGTCTAGATATGAACCCAACGGGTTCTTCTAGTTAGAATCCACAACCAGAAAACTTTTACAGTAAAATACTATGGGCAATGGGCTCAATGTTATGTTTGAGATCCAAGAAAATAGCTTCTGCCTGTAATCTGTGGTCCATATTTAAGTAAATGGGGCTGGAAAATGTGCAAAAGGCATTTAATTGGCTATATGTGGGTCTAAAACCATGTTGCCTGACAGTAAATATAAATATTCTGTATGAAATAAAAAAGAAGTTATGTTCTTACCATAACGTTCCATGCGTGTCCATCTCATCCTTTATTCTCATTTGTGGATGGATCTGATGTGTCGAATCCATCTCAGCCAATATTCCAGCTCAAGGTCTTCAGCCAAGCTCATGGGCTTAGATATTTACCCATAATTCATCCCCTGATTACCTCAGATTTTGTTTGTCCTCCCCAGTGCATAGGAAGGTTTCATGCTGCTATGAAATCAGAAATAGAGTGAAAAGGAATATTCTCTGAGGCTATACAGCCATGCTGTAATCCTATGTTGTTAAGAGGTCTACCCTGAGTTTAGGTAGGGGGTGGGGGGAGGGTTGTGAGAATAAAGGATGAGAAGGACAACACACATGGAACGTTATGGAAAGAACATAACTTCTTTATGTGATGTTGTCAATTTCGCCTTTATTCTCACTTGTGGGACCGCGTCCCAAGCAAAGGAACTCTTGGTTGGCTCAAGGGAGAATATTCCTCAGAACCATAGAACTAAAGGAGGATCTACTCCTGCAGGCCAAAACCATTTTGTAATGGGTAATAAAAGTATGAGGACTTGCCCAAGTAGCTGCTGCACAATTATTATCCAGTGGTAGTCTAGCCTGGAAAGCTGCCGATGTGGCTAGAGATCTACTAGAATGAGCCTTAGCACCATATGGGAGAGTTTTGTTTTTAGAATTGTAGATATGAAATATACATGATGAAAGCCATCTTGATAATGTAACTTTGGAAACTGGATGACCTTTCCTTGTGTGTGAGTATGAGACAAAAAGTTGGTCTGATTTTCTGAATTCCAAGGTTCTGTGCAAATAAAAATGTAATTGCCTGTAAACATCTAGGGGGTGGAGAGAATACTCTTCTTTATTTTGAAAGTTGGGAAAGAAAACTGGAAGGTCTATAGCCTGATTCAGAGTATTCTCTGTCACAACTTTGGGAAGAAAGGATGGATTGGTACATAATGATACCCTGTCTTTGTGAAAGATTAGATGGGGGGGGGGGGTTTGTGGATAAAGCTTGCAACTCAGATACCATTCTGACAGAGGTAATTGCCAGCAGGAACAGTTTTCCATGAGAGATACTTCAAATCACATGTAGCTGAAGGCTCAAAGGGAGGAAATGTAATATTGGATAAAATGAAATTTAGATCTCACAGTCATATTGAATGTTTAAAGGGAGGCTTTAGCATACGAGTGCCCTTCAAAAAGGCTTTGCAAAGTCTATGTGACATGACAGAATGATCATTGTTTCCTATATGAAAATTAAGAGATTGCAGCTAGCTGAACTTTCACTGACGCTGCCACTGCTGCATCACTGAAGATCTCTGAGAGAACCTGGAGGACAGAATGAACTGGTGCTGTAAAGGGATCTATCTTCCTACAGTTTGCCCACATAACCTTTTTCCATTTGCTTTTATAAAGTTTTCGAGTAGATTCTTTATGAGATGATAAAATAATATGCTTGACTGGGGAGGAAAGGGATGGAAATCTGGCAATTAGAGGAACTGGAGCAGCCAAGTTGTCAATTTTAGATTGACTAGATTGAGATGAACCATTCCCAATGAATATGTCAGAAGGTCGGAATTGAATCAAGAATCCAGGGTTCATCCCAGAGATGAGGCTGAAGAAAGGGAAACCATATTTGATGAGGCCACTAGGGGGCAATTAGGATGATGGCTGTCTCCAACCAACTTGCTTTCTGTAGGAGCTTTGAAATTAGAAAAATTAGGGGAAGGCATGAAGAAGTCCTGGGGGCCAATCGTGAACACGTGCTTCCCTTGGTGACTCCACTGGGGGATCAGGGCAAAGTAGTTGCTGCACTTGGCATTGCTGGGCAGTGCAAAAAGGTCACAGAAAGGCTGGCCCTATTTGTGGAATATCGTTTCTGCAAACTTCTGGTTGAGGGACCACTTGTTCAGCCATAGAATGACTCTGCTCAGTTTGTCTGCAATGACATTGGATTTTCCTGGGATGTGCATTGCTATCAGAAAGTGGTTGAAGCCTATTGCCTAATGCCAGAACCTGAGAGCTTCTCAACAAAGTGGGTATGATCTGGTCCCCCATTGCTTGTTGATATACCTGTCTACTGGCATGTTCAGTTTGGATCACAACTGTTCCTATGGGAAGAGAGTCCTAGATTGCCTGCAATGCTAGAAGCACCACTCTCATCTTTAGGACATTTACATGCAAGTGAGCCTCATGATTTTGCCAAATGCCTTGGACTGTCTTCCCCAGAAAAAGCCCTTTCACCCTATCTGGGAAGCGTCCATGGTGACTGTGGCAAGAGGTTGTGGAGAAATGAAAGGGCAGCCTTGAAGAACTGATGGTGAGTGGATCCACCATTGAAGATCTTTCTTGCAGGCCTTTGTTATTATGATCTTGTGATCCATTGGGAGTTCCAAGATTGACCACTGGGCAAATAACATCCACTGGATTACCCTCCTGTGGAGACGAGCTATAGGAACAAGTATGATGGAAGCAGCCTGGAGAACTCATTTTGCAGTGGCTTTGGACTTCCTGATGAGAATCCTGAGGAGACAATGGAGGTCATGTATTCTGTCTTGTGAGAGACTTGCTATCAAATTTGTAGTATCTATCTCTGCTCCTATGACTTATAACATCTGGGATGGTTCTAGCATGGATTTGTTGTAATTTTCAATAATTCCCAGAGCGGGGCATAGTTGAAGGATATAATCCCTTGATTGGAGTAACTGATGCCTGGTCGGGGCGGTTATGAGCCAGTTGTCCAGGTATGGAAACACACGGATTCCCTTGAGTCTCAGATGAGCCACTACTACTGCCATACATTTGATGAACACTCTGGGGGCTGTAGTGAGACCAAATAGCAGAGCTCAAAACTGGAAGTGACTGTCTCCTAGCCGGAAGTGCAGGAACCTTCTGGACAGTCTGTGGATTGGAATATGGTAGCATGTATTCTGAAGGTCTACAGAGCACATCCAATTGTCTTTTTTCAAAAATGGAAGTATCGAATGCAGTGTCACCATCTGGAACTTTGTATGTTTTACTGCCTTGCTCAGACTGCTGAAATCCAAAGTGGGCTTCAAGTCCCCTGTTCTCTATGGAACTAAAAAGAATTTTGAGTAGCTTCCGGATCCTTTCTGGTCTGTGGGGACTTCCTGGATGACTCTTTTTCTTAGCAACTTTTGAATTTCTATAGTTGCTTGCTCCTTTTGACTGGGTGGAACATCTGGAACCACTTTGTTTCTGGGAATAGGAAGGGAGAATGGAATTATGCATCCCATGGATATTATGTCCTGCCCCCATCTGTATTTTCAACCAGGGACATTCGACCCCCAACTGTCTCCAGAAGCGAGCAACTGGGCACTCCTTCATGAGTGCTTAAAAGGCCTCCCAAAGAAAGGTTCTCTGGAGATTTGGTTGCGCAGAACCCCCCCTGCCATGAGGGTGGTGTCTCCCATTATTGTTCCCCCCTCTGCCCCGGAGGAACTTTCACTGAAAAGACCTCTGAGATTTTCTGAACCACATCTTTCCACTACATTTTTGACCTTTGGGAAAGGGTCTGGAAGGAGTGGAAAAATGCACTCCAGTGGCAGACAAGGTCTTACCATCTTGTTCACACCTGGTGAGCATTTCCTTCACTTTTGGCCCAAAAAGGGATGAGCCATCAAAAGGGTATTAATGAAGGAAGACTTGAAGGGCTCTGCAAAATCACAAAGACGCATCCACGCCTGCCTCCTAAGAGAGATACCAGAGCCTGCTGCCCTACTCTTTCCATCTGCTGCATAAGAAATTAGTCTCATGGATGAGCTGACAACTGAATTCAAGGTAACGAGCTGAGCACTGACGTTCTCTGCCACTGCATCAGGTACAGCTCCCTGGAGGGAGTCTGATAATTCTTTAATCAGGTCCCTCTGCAGTCTGGTGAAGTGAGTGAGGTAATACAGGGACCGTAAGGTAAAGGTCGCTGAAGTAAAGACACTCTTCCCATATCTATCCATAGTCACATAGTCTTTATTAGGAAGATGGCTAGAGGAACTTGTCTCAGAGAGTTCCTTTCTATTGGCCACTGCCATGAACATGCCATTGACTCTTACACCTTTTGCAAGAAAATGTTTGTCTTGGGGGGCAGTAATGTATTTATTTTGCCTCCAAGGAGTAGGGTCTATTGTATCTGGGGTTTTCCAAACCTTTTGTGAGATTAATTCGATAAGCTCATGGAAAGGTGGAGTAACCCAAGAAGTTAATGGGTGAGACGCAAAGGCTTTCAGGAAGACTGACTCCTCAGCTGAAGGAGAGGAGGACTGCCAATCACCTCTCTGTGTTAAATGTTCTAGGATGTCTCCAAAAGAGACATCTTCAGGACTTCATCGTGGGGACCCTATTACCTCATCACAGTTGGTGTCTGATGTGATAGACTCTTCCAGGGAGTCCAGATGCTTGCTCTTACATGTTCTCTTCTGAGGGACCTCTTTAGTGGGGGACTCTGGAGAGGTTTTGAAGGAGGGGGCAGTACCCTGAGGTACATCCTGAGGCCTAGTGTCTCTGCAGACTTGTGGAGAGGGCCTGTGAGAAGAGAAAGACACCTCACCTGAAGAGGGAGAAAGAACTGAAAAGGATTGTATCCCAGACTGCGAAGCAGTCAAAGCCCTCCTCATTACTTCAAAGGCAGATGCTCCCTGCTCAGAAGCAGTCCCCAAATACGACACAAAAATTGTTGGAGCCAAAAGTTCCTATGAAGCAGAAGAAAGCAGCTCCAAATCAGAGGTAGGAGTCAAGCTCACCTGTGCCGAGGTCCCCTGCAGACATAGTCGGATCCAAAGAGATCCGAGAGGTTTCCACCAACCCGACTGGTAGTGTCAGCTGCTAGAAGTCTCCTGCTCTGAAGGCATGGAGATGCTCAAGGCCAGTGTCGGAACTGGGTAAGTTATTGGTCCTGGAGCCAAAACTGACACAACCTGAATATCAGAATCTACTGGCTCTGAAGCAGGAGGATGGATCACAGGAGGAACTACAGCAGAAGAAGGGGTTTTGACTGAACTGATTCCTTTGGGCATGGATCCACAAGGATTCTGACCAAGGCAGATGTCTTTAAAAGTCTCTGCATGACCCTATCTACATCTTCATCTGATAAACTCCTGGTAGACCTAGTGGATAGGGTAGGTGATCTTGAAGTAGTCAAAACTGGGAAAGGAAGCCTGGAGGGGATCTTCTCAATGGAAGGAGATCGGCTCCCATGTCTATGAACTGAAGAAGAAGATAGTGCTAGAGGAGTCACTCACGCCGAAGAAGTGCTGGAGCCAAGAGTAAGTGTCTGCTCCGATACAGCCTTCGGATATGTCAGTTTCGGTGCCTTCTGCTTTGGCTCCGATGAGGATCTTGACTCAAATGAAGGTCTCTTTGCTGGTTTGTCTGAAGTGTCAGTGGATATACCCTCAGAGGAACATGTTTTTAAAAGGCCTTTCAAAATCAGTTTATTCTTACTTTCCATTAAAGCCCACTGATTAAAATTGTGGCAAATGGAACATGACACTTGCAGATGAAGAGCCCCCAAACAGTACACACACAAGGTGTGCAAATCACTATGGGGCATCTTCTTACTGCAATTTTCACATTTCTTGAAGCCTAATAGCTTGCTTTCCTGTTTTAGGGACAAAATAAAGGGAGAGTAAATATAGAAGAATCACACTCACTCCAAGGAAAAATGTAAGTCTTCTAACATAAACACACTTAAGTCGCAATCACACAGCAGAGACAAAGGTAAGAGAAAAACAGTCTATTTTGTGTTTTTCATGAAATTTTTGGAAAATATCAGAGCAAGGAACTGACGGACAGGAAGAAATGCCTTCCAACTAAAACAGACATTCCTACAACATCCTCTAACTTAAACAGGTGATTAAAAGGGGGAGTGGTAAAGAAGTTAAGTGAAAGCGAAAAGTGAAATAAAGAATTAGGCTAAAGAATTAAGTTAAGGAATCTTAAATATACAGTATGCTGAAATATAATAGAAAAAAGTTTGTACTTGGCCCAGAGCTAAAACTAACAAAACCTCTTTGCTGCATGGCAAATGAGATCTGAGGTAATCAGGGGAATACATTATGGGTAAAGATCTAAGTCCACGAGCTTGGCTGAAGACCTCGAGCTGGAATATTGGCAAAGATAGATCCGACACATCGGATCCAACCCACAAGCGAGAATAAAGGCAAGAGTGACAACATCACATCAACTGTTCACTGGTTAGCTTTTCTAAAATGTTTGCTACATGGCACACTTTCAAAGGGGTATGTCATGAAACAAGAAGTATTATTGGCACAGCACATTCCATCTAATGGAAAGACAAGTTTCCAAGAAGTGAGACGTAAGAAATCAAAATTAGTATCTTCTATTTAAATAATTTTGCAAACACAAGATAAACAAGCTGTTACTGCCTCTATGGAGAAAAAATGCAGAAAGGAAGAAAGAAACAGAAACTGTATACAATTTTTCAAACAACGGTATTGCATGATTTTCACAACAAGGTACTGTTAATCTGAATATACATTTAACTCAGTGACCTACTTGGATAATCTTTACAAACTATTTACTTGGTAGAAGTGTTGTATTATTAGTCGGAGCTTTACAACATAAAGCCGACTACTTCAAATGTTGTTCATTTAGCTTAAGCCTCTGTTCTTAAAAATTGATCAAACTGTATTAAGGGTTATTTCTATACCATCTCCAAAGCACAAAACGTTTAGCACAATGACTTAGACAACAGAAAGCAGAAAAGGTTGCCTATAACAAAAAAAATAACCAGAGATCCTGTACAGGTTTTAGAGATAGTTCAGAAATTTTACGAAAGTTTGTATGAAGCAAAGAAATGTGCAAATCAAGAAAGAGCACAAATGGAAATATTTGTGGAAGATTTAATTATGCCAAGATTGGAGGTAGATGAGGCTCAACAACTAACAATTAAAATAGAATGAAATGAGGTGAAAAGGTAATGTATAGCTAATCTGTTGGAAAGTCTCCCAGTTTGGGTTTGTAAAAAGCAGATCATGCCTCCTGAACCTGAATGATTTCTTTGAGGCAGTCACCAAAGCCATAGACGAGGGTAAGGTGGTTCACACAGCCTATCTTGACCTCGCCAAGGCTTTCAACACCATCCCCCATTCTGGGATTATAGCTAAACTCACTAAACTAGGTATAAATCCCTACATCACAAGATGGGTTGCCAACTGGCTCACTAACAGAACCCACACTGTAAAAGTTGCAGACTCCAAATCTGACTTCAAACCAGTGACAAGTGGAGTACCACAGGATTCACTCATGGGACCTCTCCTGTTTGGTATCTACTTCTCTGAAGTACAGGTTAACACAGAAGGCCTTTGGTTAATGAAGTTCACAGATGACTGCAAACAAGGAGCCATAGTTGAGTCCCCAAATGATGTGGACATCCTACAGAAGAGCCTCACTGAGACAGATGCTTGGTGTCAGAGCCATGGTCTTAATCTCAATGCCAAAAAGGTGCATTGTCATCCCCTTTGGTAAAATCTCTGTACCCATGAACTACCACATAGGTGGCAGCCTACTTAATACCGAATGCATGATAAGAGACCTTGGGACCCAGGTGGGCAGTAGTCTCATCTTTGATAATCACATCACCACAGTAATCAGGAAATCCTTCTACATGGCACACCTCATCACAAAAGGGCTCTCATCCAGGAAAAAAGGTCATTGTTCCCCTCTACTCGACACTCATCAGACCCATTAAAGTGTACAATGCCCCTTTTGGAATGTACCTCCCAAGACATCTGCTGCAGCTGGAAAGGCCACAGAAGTACCTCACAAAGAGGATTACTGGCCTCAAACTTATGCCCTACACTGACCATCTCAAAAAACTCCCGCTTTACTCTGTAGCATATAGTCTACTCTGAGGTGATCTCTGCCTAACATATAAAGCTATGTCAAACCCAGAGCTGTTGGACATGCTACACCTAAAGAAATCCCAATCCCTCCAAGCTACACACTCTAGGGACCTAAACCTTGTCACCACAACAAACAGGACATGCTGGAGGGATAGAGTCCTGTCCCAGAGACTTCCTCGTGTCAGAAGTTGAATGATTTGCTTACCCTTGTTAGAGGTAAATTTGGACTTAACGATGATGATTGCACTTGTGCAATTGGCACGGCTTGGAGAAAGTACAGTTGTGTACACTTACCATAAATGTAGATGTTCGAGTGAATTCACTGTTGCATTCATCACACTAGGGTTATCTGCCTGCAGGTAGCCCTCAGTCGGCCTAAATACCAAAGACTTAGTATTTCTGCGTCAGTTGCTGTCCCTTCAGGACTGACATCAGGTCATCAGGGGTATAAAAACAGGCAGCCAACGCCATTACATCAGTTTTTCTTGCCCCAAATGTCAGGAGCCCCCAAATAGGGAGCTAAGTTATGGTGGGAAAAACACCACCATTAAAAAGTAAATACCAATAGCCCTGTAAGGGGTGAATAATAGACCTAGAAAGGAGAGAGAGAGAGAGAGAGAGAGAGAGAGACAGAGCGAGAGAGAAGGGGGCTGGAGGTTGGGAAACCAGGACTGCAACAGTGAATACACTCGAACATCTACATTTATGTTAAGTGTACTCAACTGTACTATGTTCGTGTTTCACTGTTGCAGTCATCACACTTGGGTTGATTCTCAAAGCTGAAGAATGAGTAGAGGCAGTCAAGAAGAGTTGGGGCTGGCTATTATGCCCTGCAAGACTGCTGTTGCAAAGCCCACCCTGGATTTGGAAAAGATAGGCAGGTGGTAATGCTTGGTGGAGGTGTGAACAGAATTCCAGGTAGTAGCTTCTAGAATGTCCTTGATAGGGACTCTTCTGAGGAATGCTGTAGAGGTAGAGGTTGCCCTAGTGGCATATGTTCTGACCCCCTGAGGGGTTGGTTTCCCATGGTGTTTGTAGCAGAAATGGATACAGTGTGGTATCCATTTGGAAATTGTTTGTTGTGAAATGGCCTTGCCCTTTGTCCCTGGTGTAAAACTGACTAGTAACTGGTCAGATTTCCTGAAGGGCTTAGTCCTATCAAGGCAGAATCTGAGCTGTCTGTGCACAACTAAGGAGTACAGGATCCTTTCCCCTTTATTTTGAGGATTAGGGAAGAAGGTTAGCAAATGGATAGATTGGTTGAGAGCCACACAGAACTCCACTTTAGGCATAAAGGAAGGGTTAGTCCTGAGGAAGACCCTGTCAGCATGAAAAATAATGAAGGGTTACACAGCCACAAGTGCTTGTAGCTCAGACACTCTTCCAGCTGACGTGATGGCCAGAAGCAAGACTGTTTTCTAAGAGAAGAATTTTAACTCTGCTGAGGCTGCAGGCTCATTGGGGGGTAGCATGAGCTTTTCCAGTACAAAGTTAAGGTCTCAAGCAGGGGTAGGGGCTCTACTTAGTGGCCGTAAGTTGTTTGCCCCTCTCAGGAACTATTTGATGAGAGGGTGAGAGAAGAAAGGTGGCTTAGTGTTGTAATTAGACGAGATGGCAGAGGCATGGATCTTAATGGAGGAGAAGGATAGGCCTCTGTGGAGTAGATCTGCTAGGTAATCCAGGATTAGAGGTAAGGAGGACAGTGCTGTGTTCTCTTCTTTAGAGTGAATCCAGGAACAATACCTTTTCCACTTATCAGCATAGGATTTCCTTGTACTGGGTCTTCTGGCTTCAAGAATGACATCCAGTACCTGCTTGCTTAGGCTGGTCACTGGGGGAGAATTCAAGGAATAAGCCAGGCTGCAAAATTCAGGGTTTGCAGTTGTGGATGCAAGATCTGTCCCACCTGCTGAGTGAGGAGGGTTAGGATCTGGGGTAGGTGCCAGGGTGGGACCGATGACAGGCTGCGCAGTAGTAGGTACCAGTGCTGGCATGGCTAGTCCGGAGCAATCAGGATTGCCCTTGGTCTGTCCTGTCTTATCCTGAGTAGTATTCTTGTGAGAAGAGGCAGTGGGGGAAATGCATAGATTGAGAGGTTTACCCACTGGAGGGATACAGCATCCACTTTCCAGGCCCTGTTGTGAGGTGTCCTGGTGCAGAATTTCCTGAGCTGGTGATTGTAGGGGGAGGCAAAAAGGTCCACCTCCGGGGTCCCCCATTTCTGGGTTAGAAGGCTGAAAGCACTGGGGTCTAATTGCCACTCATGTGGGTCTAGGAGATTTCTGCTCAAGTTGTCTGCCAGAGAGTTTTGTTTGCCTGGCAGGAATTGAGCTTGCAGATGAATGTGCATGTCCAAGGCCGTGTTCCACAGGGCCATGGCTAGCCTGCAGAGTGGGTAAGTGTGGGTTCCCCCCTGCTTGTTGATGTATCACAGAACTGTGGTGTTGTCTGTTTTTATTAGCAGGGGTCCTGGTGAGAGTAGGGATTTGAAAGCTGTCAGAGTGTGCTAAACAGCTAACATCTCTTTTTGGTTGATGTGCAGATGAATTTGACTTGGGCTCCAGTGGCCCTGAATGCACTCGTCGTCCAGGTGTGACCCCAGGCATAGTCTGATGCATCTGTGGTTAGGGTCTGGGCGGCGTGGGGTTGAGTAAATGGAAGTCCCTTGTTGTGGTTGCATGCTGCTGCCCACCAAAGAACCTCTGTCCTTAGACAAGGTATGATAGGTATGACTGTTTCCAGGTCCTGAGACTGTTGGCACCAAAGACTTTTTAAGTACCACTGAAGTTTCCTCTTATGCAGTCTGGCATATGGAATTAGTAGAATGCAAGAGGCCATGAACCCTAGGGCCTGCAGTATTTTCCTTGCGGATAGCTGGGTTCTGGTGGCCAGTTGAGTGAAGTAGTCTGTCAGATGGGCTTGTTTTTCTGGAGTAAGGAATGCCATTTGGGATGCTGTGTCCAAGCTTGCTCCCAGTAATACAATCTTCTGACTGGGGACTAGTTTTGATTTATTTTTGTTGATAGTGTACGCCAGGGAGGTTAGAAGGCTCTTTACAAATGTCAGGTGCTGCAACAGCTTTTCCTAACTGTCTGCCTGAATCAGGCAATCGTCCAAGTACGGGTAAATTTGAATTTTTATCTGTCTGCAATAGGCAATGGCTGGAGCCAGGCATTTTGTGAATAGCCTGGGAGCAGTGGATAAGCCAAAGGGAAGTGCAGAGAACTGATAATTCATAGATCTTGCCCTGAAACATAGGTATTTCCTGCATGAGTCCCTGATAGGGATGAGCAGATAGGCTTCTTTTAGATCTAGGGTGGCTAATCAGGTGTCTTTGGACAGCATAGGAAGAAGCTGTTGAATGGTGAGCATTTTGAATTTTGGTATCACCAGGAAGGTGTTTAGAATGGAAAGATCTAGTACTGGGTGACAAGTGCTCTCTTTTCTTGGTACCAGGAAAAGTTTGGAATAGAACCCTTGACCTATCTGCTCTGCAGGAACAGGTTGAATTTCCCTTATGGAGAGCAGGGATTTAACTTGGTTTTGTGCCTCTGCCCACTGGTTTGGAGGAAGGTCTGGGAACCCTTTTGGGGTTGGCAGTGAGCAGAAGTAAAATTTGTACCCTGGGAAACAATGTTGAGGGCCCATTGGTCTTTGTTGATGGAGGTCCAGTTTTTTGCATGATGGGCAAGTTTTCCTCCTAGGGGCATGAGCAGTTGGGCAGAGGTGAGGAGTGAAGTTGAGAAGTCATTGTGAATTTTTTCTGTAAGGGGTGGCTTAGCACTCCCTACTTTTGAAGTAGAAGTACTCCATTTCTTAGATCTCTGCATAACCTGAGACTGTAATCTGGAGGGTCTGTTACCCCTGGGTCTAGTCTGAGATGGCCTTGAGGGGGCTGGAAAGGATTAATGCTTCTAGGGGCAATGCCTACTGAATCTAGGAGGCTGCACTTGCAAAAAATCTTTGACTGTCTGCATAGATTTAACTTTTTCTTCCATCTTTTTTAGAACCTCTTCTGCTTTGATGCCTTTGGTGTCCTTGTTCAAAGAAGCATCTAGTAATTTTGATTTGACATGGTCTAGCAAGGTCTGCTCCTTAAGCCAAGCATGCCTTCTCAGTGCAGAACTATTGACTGCTGCCCTGCAAGATGCTTCTGGGGTGTCAAAGCCACATTGCAAAGTATGCTTGCTGACTTGGCTTGCAGAATGCATAAGCTCATGTAATTCTTTATTTTCTGCACAGTCTGTAAAGGTAGATAATTTTTGCTTAATAAGTTCCATAATATGTTGCTGGTATTTCAGCATGTGAAACTGGCAATTCAATGCCCTAATGGCGAGAGTTGCAGAGGTGTATACTTTTTTACCCCATCTGTCTAAAGCTTGGGAATCCCTGCCTGAAGGGGTGGGATTCTTAGCTGTAGTTGCTTTTATACCTTTAGGCCCCTGGGAAATGACATCTGGGTCAGCAGTAGGATTTTTGAAAAGAAATTTGTGACAGTCAGGGACTCTGTAGTACCTGTCTGGTTTCCTTAGAACAGGGAGTAATGTATCAGGAGTTAGACTGGATTCCATAAAGACATCATCCACAACATCCAGAACTGGAGGTATTGCTAAAGATCTATGTTGTGGCAAATCAAAAACTTATCTGAGTCTCTTTTTGAACTGAGGATAGTCTTGGGATTCCCAGTGGAAATGCTCTCAAAGTATGTAGGGTTTCACCAAAAGAAAAATCCTCTGGAGGGGAAGCAGAGGGAATGGGTTCCTCTGCATCTGAATCCTGATAAGCAGATAAAGGCCTGTCTTCATATTCAGAAACCTCAGAGTCGTCGAACTCTTAGTCTGTTAATGTTGCTGGGGAGAGATCTCATTTTCTCTTAGCAGGAGAAGGCTAGTTTCCCCTAATCAGCATAAGCAGGTCTTCTGCCATTTTAAGCATTTGATGTTGTGGCAAAGAAGCAGGTGCTTGAGTTTGGGTTGTTGGTTTTTTTAGGCATAGCTCGTACTCTTGGCCTTAAAAACTCAGTAGTTTTGTACAGAACTGAAGACGCGAAAGAAGTCGTTGGTTTGTGTTGAATATCGGTAGTGCAAAGAACTTCCTTGGAAGCCGGTGTCTGCACAGCGGCTCCGGACCCATCCAAGATAGAGACATCCACAGGTTCCGTAGTCAAATAAGAGTCTCGTGGCATACTGGACTCCAAACAGGTCTTGGTAGTGGCCTGCGACTCCATTGAACCGGGCATAAGGTGCTGCGAAAGCTCCTCACTGAGTACCAGTGAACTGGTGACTAGCTTAACAGAAGCGTCATTGGCAGTTTTGGACCTGTCTCTGTCTTTATCCTATGTTTTTTTCGGAAGATTGGTAGTCGGATGGCTTACCGAAGCCATTTTGGAATATGGAGATCGGGAGTAAAAGCATTTAGCAACAATAAGGGCCCGAAGAATAGTTCGGGTGTTGAACAAAGCACAAAACCAACAGCGAGGTACATCATGGTCTGGACCTAAATAGGTGATGTAGTAAGAATGGAAATCTCGGTGTGGTATTTGCTTTCCACAGGCAAGAAAATTGTTAACTTTTTCTGACATCAGTTAGAACAAGAAAAAAGGACCCGCAATGGGGTTCTTAGCTTTAGAATACTTCAGTTTGATTCAATTCAGAAATGAAAACTCAGGTAGTGGCCGAATGGCACTCATGCAAACTTCTTCTGCTTTGGGCTCCTCAACAAGAAAGACTAATGTAATGGCGTTGGCTGCCTGTTTTTATACCCCTGATGACCTGACAAACAGTGTTATGCTTGGCAGGAGTAAAAAGAGAAGATGTGAGACAAGCCTTGGAATGCCTTAATATAAGGAAGTACAGACCTGTTTTTATTCATGTCACTACAAATGATCTCATCTGCAAGGACTCTCTGACTGTTAGTAGGGAAGTGACCACTCTCTAAGATAGTATAGCTTGTACTGGTATTAGGACGTATTTTTCACAAATCATCTATAGAAAGGATAGTCAGGTCACTGTGAGTGAAAACACTTTTTGGGTAAATACCTACATGGAAAAAATGTCCTCCTTAACAAAATGGAAATGTGTAGAGCATCCAAGCCTAGTTTTGGGCACGTGTTCAGACACGATTGCGTGCATTTGTCAAGATCAGGGAAGAGAATTTTTGCAGCAGATATTTTGCAATATTTGAAAAACACTAGGCAGGATTTTTGCCAGGTCGAAAATATAACAGTTCACAGATAGCAACATTGATGCATCTCTGATGGTTGTTAATGCTAGGAGCATTAATAATAAAGTTTTTTTTTTATGGGAAAATGTGCTATGTTCCTTCAAGATTGATGTTGTTATTGTGTATGAAACATGGTTAAAGAACAATGACTGGAAACCAGTTCTGTCAGTGTATAAATGTTTTTACTGTAACAGACATTCTAACAAAAAATCAATTGGAGGTGTTATGACAGGGATTAAAGACAGTTGTGAGACCTGTGATTATTACATGTTCAGTAATAACACTAATACTACAGACTGTGTAACTGTGACAATAAAGACAACCCTTGAACATATAACAGTTGTTGGAGTGTATATTCCACCAAAGTCAATTCCAGATGATCTAGAAGAATTCATACATTTCTTGCATGAAACACAGGAGAAATGAACAATATTAGCTGGGGACTTAAATTTACCAGAAACAGACTGGAATAATAATGATTCAGCAACATTAGTAAGGAAATTATTCACAATGTATATTCAGGAACAACAATTGCTTCAGATTGTAAAAAAAAAAATAAAAAAATAAAAATTCTAGGGGACATACTAGACATTTTTTGTGTTCCTAAAGAAATGACTGTTACTTTAAGTCAAGTTTTACCACTGTTGATGTGCCATGATCATGGGGTTATAATGGTTAATTTGTTGCTAGATAATTCTGCCAAACTGAAATCTAAACCAATGCGCAGAAGATTAATTACAGATTATATGGAAGCAAAACAGTCACTATGTAAAACTAATTGGAGTGAGGTGTTCAGTGGAAAAACTGCAGATGGAATGTAGAAAGTTTTGAAAGAGAAATTGAGTTTAAAAAAATCAAAAAAATGTTTAACATCAGGATCTAGGCATACAACATCAGGGGGATATATTTCCATAAGAACAAGATACATCATTAAGGTGAGAGACAAAAAATATAAGAAATGGAAGACAGGTTGAACTATTGAAAACTGAAATAAACAAGCTGGGCAAACAGATTAAGCATAGTGTGAGACAAGATCATAAAAATTTGAAGATAATTTATATAAAAATATTGAGCATAATAGGAAACCTTTTTATAGATACATAAGATGTGGAAGGAGTAAAGACATACAAATTGATAAACTGTGTGCAGATTCTAATATTTATTCTCAGACACAACAGGTTATAGATATATTTACAAAATCTTATGCAAAACAGTTTGGCTCCACAAAAAGGGTGCTAAGTTGCCCTAGTGACATCCAGGTAACCTCAGATACTGGAATCAAATTAGATTAAATTGGAAAAGAACTGCACAAACTGGATCCAAATAAAGCACAGGGAGGAGACAAAATTAGTAACAATGACCTAAGAACACTTCAGCAAGAACTTACAGTATCATCATATCTATTATTCACTAGGTCAATTAAATATGGAGAGAGTCTTCAAGATTGAAGACACGTGCTTATTAAACCTGTCTTTAAGGGAAAGGGGAGTAGGGCAAACCCACAGTCATATAGACTCTTAAGCCTACTTTCATGTTGTGGAAAAATAATGGAGAAGGTAATGCTGGATAAGTTATTGTCAGAACTGGATAAGTTGGGACTTGAAACCTTATATCAGCAGGCATATGTTGAAAATAGATCTATTACCACCTGTAACATGATGTTCTGTAACAATATAATAACAGCTATGAATGAAAAATTGTACTCTGATGTAATTTATATAGATTTAACTTCAGCACTTGACAGGGTCATACACAAAACAATGATCAATAAATTAGAACAACTAGGTATTGATGTACTATCACTAAGATGAATAACTGCATAGCTTACAAATAGGACATGGCAAGTATCATACAGCAATTGGACAGGTGAAATTCTTGGTTACAGTCAGGGTGTCCCACAGGGCTCTGTCCTAGGCCCTTACTTTTTTGGATTGTATCTTTCAGACCTAAATTTTTCATCTGAGGTGTTCTACAGTCTATATGCAAACGACCTGAAATTGAGTAAATTGATTACATGTGTTACAGGTAAGGCATGTCTACAAAATAACTTGACTAAATTGACGACTTGGGCACATGAGTATACTATGCTGATAAATACATCAAAAACTAAGCATATGAGATTTGGGAGACATAAACTGAAAGTTGAATATTTAATACAGCACACAGTGAATGAAACTGTAGCCTCATTTAATGACCTGGGTGTATGGGTAGATCCAGTTTTTTTGAGGTTTTATAATCATATCAACCAACTGGTTAATGATAGTTATAGAACTATAGGTTGTATAAAAAGATTTATAAAGTCTAGGAAATCAAAAATGATGAAGTCATTGTTTGTTAGTTACATTAGACCCAAACTTGAGTATGGAATAACAATATGGAAACCCTATATGAAAAGAAGCATAAGTAAACTGAAAAGAGTACAGCGGAAATATAGCAAGGGCATCCATGGATGTGAAAATTTAAGTTATTATGAAAGACTAAAATATCTGAAGTTGTACAGTTTCAACTACCTCTGGGAATGTTTAGAGTTATCAAAAAGCACTAGAAAATCATCAGACAACCTATGTAGAAGATTCTACAGGAATGAGATGTGTACTAATTGGTTCTTTGACAGAACAACTGATGCATGAAGCAGACTGCCAAATTACATTAAAGCAAGTACTAGAATAGCTTGGACACTTATTATGGGAACAAGTGTTTTGGTATATTGGCAAGCTAGAAGGGCATTAATGCCCGTGCTTGAAATATTTGTATGTATGTATGTATGTGTTTTAAAAAGAGGAGAAGTACCAACATCTTGGAAGAAAGCTGTGGTGACTGCATTCCATAAAGATAGTAAAGACCCAGCAGACCTAGCTTTATATAGACCTATTTCAATTTTAAACCATGATTACAAACTTCACAATCTACCGACCGGACCCCAGAGGCTCGAACAAAACCGAACAGGAAGGTACCAAAAGTGCTACCAATGTCTCCCTAGTTACACCAAAACACCTCACGACTCAGCCGATGATAAAAAACAGCTTTAATTCCATAAAATTCCACAAAAGCAGTACATAGGTTTAGCACTTTCATCTACTGCAGGTAGACTTCTTCAGAACCAATTAAAAACAATTGCAACAGCTCTTTTAAAGCAATTTTGGCGCCAAAAATCTTACCAACATATAGTACATAATTGATATATTAATTATTAATATATATTAATTATTTATATATATACATTATATGATATACACTTTGTGGAGGGCAAGTTTGTAACATCATGCCTATATGTGACCATTCAATTAAATCTGGATTATTTATTATATGTACAGTGGTTATATTGTATCTTTTATAGACAGATGTATGAATTTTTACATGTATTTTTTACATATTTTTTATATGTTCAAGTTTAACATAGTATTTTGTATTCAAATACTTATTTATATTTTCATTTTGTTTTATTTTGTTTTTATTCTTATTTTTATGATTATGTATTCCCAAGTAAGATTTTTGGCGCCAAAATTGCTTTAAAAGAGCTGTTGCAATTGTTTTTAATTGGTTCTGAAGAAGTCTACCTGCAGTAGATGAAAGCGCTAAACCTATGTACTGCTTTTGTGGAATTTTATGGAATTAAAGCTGTTTTTTATCATCGGCTGAGTCGTGAGGTGTTTTGGTGTAACTAGGGAGACATTGGTGGTACGAGCACTTTTGGTACCTTCCTGTTCGGTTTTGTTCGAGCCTCTGGGGTCCGGTCGGTAGATTGTGGAGTTGGTTGCTTTTTTTGAAATGATTACAAACTTAAATTTTGTGTTTTTATCAGACTGTAATGAATTGAATTTGTAATTAATTAATTGATTAATTGATTAATTAATTCAAGTGCATTATGATTAGAGCAAATGGTTTTATCATATGACTATCTGGTCTTATTTAATTTCTTTATTTGATGGGTTTGAGTATACTGAAGAAGACCTCAGTTGATTAAGGTGGAAAGTGCTTAATAAAAAAAAAAATAAAATGGAAGCATCTGTGATCATTTAAAAAGCAGAAAAAGGAAAACAGCAAGTGTTACTCTATAATGAATGATGAAAATTATTATGTTGGATGTTTCTGATCACTTTTATCAATTATGAATGTGTTTCCCAAAAGGAAAATTTTGTAGAACAAAGGTGCCTCACAATGAAAAAAAGTATGATTTATGTGCTAATGATGCTGTTTTCTTTTTTTTTCCTTCCCAAAAATTCATAAGTCCTTTACTAATCCAACTTGCAGGTCAATCATTTCAGGGACAGACAGCCCTTTTGAAAGTGTGGAAATGGCTGTTAATAGCATGTTGGTCACACTGTTAAGCAATCAACATCTTACATTTAGAACATAGGGGATCTAACAAAAAAAGGAGGGTCTTGAATGAAAATATGGTTGTATACAGGTAACATGTGAAGTAATAAGCCTTTATAATAATATACCTTATCTCCAAAGTAGCTTAGACGTGGTAGGTAGTCAAGAAGATGTCAGAGTTTAAAAAAATAGGAAATGTATATGTATGTTTATAAACAGGTCAGGCTTGTTTTTATCAACTAGAGGAGATGTTGTGGACTATAATTAATAAAAAGTTGAAGGAAATTATTTGGGAGTGGAAGAAGGCAAGAGTTAAGTGGGATAAGTTGATTTTCCCCCACAGAATAAGATGGTTAGGATTATCTGATCTGTATGGATATTTTAGAACTATGTAGTTAAGGCTTATATATATATATATATATATATGTATATATATATATATATATATATATATATATACAACACAAGCAGAAGGTTGTAAATCACAGTGGAAAGTTATGGTGATCAAACAGGGAGAGTTCAAGAAATGAGAAGAGAGTATGACTTTGTATGTAAATTCTTAAGAAGAATAAAAGCAAACATACAGCAAATTATATTCATAAAGCTGCAGAAAGTATTCTAAGAACTAAGACAACATGGGAATGGAGAAAGGAAAATTTGCCAGTAGGGATTATTGCAAGTAGGGGGTACAGAAAATAGAAAAGTGGGGGCTGGAATTTACTTGAGAAAACTGGAAAAGGAACCAAGGTATTGGCAGCAAATAACTAGACAGAGAAAGGTAAAAAAGTGGAATACGGTCAAGCAAAGGTTGGAAATACAGGTTAGAGATTGCTTTCTCTACCAGGGATTGATATCATAGCATAGGTAAAGAGAAGGTGATAGTGAAGTCTTAAGTGAAAGACAGTCCTGGTACAGTTTTTGCTCAGGTCTAGAACAGAAACTGCTGTTAAAAACTGGATAATTAGTTGGGCATATAACATTTTCATAACTCTAATAATAACAACAGCTATACTGAAAGGACTGTCTAGGAATCAGAAATGGTTACTGCCAGTAAAAAAGAGCTTACAGTTGGTGGTAACTTTTCTAAATCCCAGCCAAAAACTATACCTGCAGAAAAAGAGATACAAAACAAACACTCATATTTTCACCAGCTGCTGACAGTGAAGGACAATGCACAGTAACCATCAACGATGCAAACTACCAATGCCTTCCAAATATTTAGTATAGATAAAAAAAGTAACAGTGATACTACCATATCATAAAGCTTCACACTTTCAACAGAAAGCAGCTTTGGTAAAATAAGAAAACACAAATCTACAAAGCCACATGATGCATGCTGCAACAAAAATGTAAGATGTGATGAAATGACACAGCAAAAACATTCCAGTTTCTTCAACAAATAAAATAATCCCCAAATAAAGGAAAGTACACAATAATAAGTTCCCCTCTGCATGAGTTGGTGGTAGCTCAGGTGCACGTCAAAGATCCCATGACACTTATCAAAACTATCAAGTTCCCTTGTGGTTTGGTCAAATTTCCCCTAGTCAGTATAAATATCATCTTGGATCTCCCCTAAAAATAGCCACAGCTTAGTGGCACTAACTTGATCACTTTAATAAAAAATAAAAAAAATCACAAAAAAAATCATAAAACACCTCTGTTAAAACAGCACACAGCAACTAAAATAAAGTAATACTACAAAACATAAAAAAACAAGGACTACAGTAAATGCGCTCAATCACAGTCAAGGCATGTGTGCTATATACAGCCACAGGGTTTACTATGAATAATATTGTCTTGTTAAATCAAAACATGATTAATCAAATCCCAGACATTACGTGACTATACAAATCCCAAATATCTAAAACCTTGGGAGGTCATTACTCAAAGCAGCAACACTCCCAAGGTCACAAAAACATTTTTGGCCTGCATCCCCAGATGTATAACAAGAAAATCACCACTGGCACAGACTAACAAACCATATCAACAGTGATATCTTGTGCAAAACAGCAGTTGGTGTTGTGCTCCACTATGCCTTTTGCTTCAGTCTAGTGATGTTTGAGGAATTTTTAACTGACCAGTCTTTTCAGCAGTACAGATGATGTTATCTTAATATACCATCTCCAAGGAAGCACAAAGTCAGAAAAACAAGAAATTAGTTTAAAAAGCTTAGATCTTTCCCCTTTTCTCTTTTGACATGCTGCTATGACATTTAACATATAAGCAATTCACAAATATATGGCAATTTAAGTGTCAAACAAGAACACAACAAATATCCCACACTAACTTAAATAATGTAGTATGCACAACTATTGCCACAAAATTAATAGAAAACTAGGAACATAAAGACAAGTAAAATAAAATATTCTCAAGCTCTCACACAGTCCTCTGCAGACAGAAGGGAAACATGCACACCAAAAAGCTAGAGACAGAAAAAAATAATAAGATAAAGGCAAGAAACTAAAAAATGGATTCATCATATGCACTAATTAGTGACAATGAAATCAATGGAATTTCTTATGCAAAACAAAAGTAGGGCAATAATGAATTTATGAATAAATTCACTACAACACAAATCACATAAGGAAAAAAAACAGCAAAAGGAACATAGTGCATACCTCCCAACTGTACAGATTTTCACAGAATGTCCAGATTTTTGCCTGATATTTTTGGTCTGTTTTTCATAAAATTGTAGTTTTCTGGCAAATTAATGACAAACCATTAAAGACTGAGGTTAGAAAATAATGATATACATTTGAGTTCCAGACTTCATACCCTTCGGAAAATTCATGCTAATGCAAAACCTGTTGTTCTATAAACTTTCTAAGTTCGTAAGAGCAATATTTTAAAAAATGTCCCTATTTTGGGCTTTTGTACCACTTTTATTTATGGCTTTGTCCAGATTTCTTGTTGTAAGATGTTGAGAGGTATGAACATAGGAATAACAGTAGGCAAGTGAGTATAAGAACCACAAGATGCCTGCCATACATCACAAATGGATATGCTTACAAGTTTGTGTGACCCTTTAAAAGTAAACAGTGCACAGCTCCCAAATCAAGCAGAGCTGTAGATGACAACCCTACTATAAGAATAAGAAGCTTTCTCAGTGAGCCATCATACAATCAAAGTATAAAATTAATGACAGACCTACAGTTAACAAAGAGAAATAATGTGTTTGAAGAAATAATCAAAGAAATCTAAAAACAAAGAAGAGTTCTTATACCACACTACACATCACTAACAGGAGAAATGAGAGCAATAAGGGGTTCTGAAATACTTTCCCCAGACAAGGACTATAAAGAAGATCTGTCTGGATGAACAACTGCAGAAGATGTGGAAGTCAAAGGATAAGACACATGGACTAAATAACTAAAGTGACAAACAACACAAAGCATTATTCTGTCATCCTAAAAATACCTCAAATAGGACTAGATAAAGTAGATACACTGCACATTAAAAAACTCATGGGAAAAAACTGTGTGAGTAAAATTTTACCAACAGCACAAAAAAAGATTACAAAAACAGATATATCACTCAATAACAGCAAATGCAGTAACAATTCAATCAGAATATGGAACTAAAGCTAGACAAATAATGCAAGTAACAGCACACAAAAATGAGTCTTTACCCCTGGCACCATGGCACAGAGAAATAAAGCACTTACTGCACCCCAGATGACCTGTGTTTGACAAGTGGCATAGGTACTGGGGACTGGACAGGTGAGGATGGTGGCTGAAGCCAGCTTGCACATCCTGAGGAGGAAGTCAGCTTGGCATTCTGAACTGGCAAGACTTAATATTCATATGCAGGTGTATTGCCCACAGCAAAAAGCCTAGCGTAGCTATATTGTGCAGTAGTGTGCTGCCTAGCCAACAGGTTTGGCTTGTGTGATAGCACACATTTAGCTGCCAACATTATCTATTGGGGAGCACTCAATCTGCCAAGAAGGTGGAGATAGGACAGTTTGTAGTATCAGCAGACTGGACCACCCTCTAACCCTTGACTCTTACCTACACCAAGGAGTAAAACTGGCCTGAGGGCACTCTGCCTGATGGAGGAACAAATGGGCCATTTGGTGTCAGGAAAGGCAGACACTGGATTGACCCTACAGACCCACACAGAAAATAAAATGAAACTTCACTGCAAATATATTTCAAACATAGCAGAATTCAAAAGATAGTCAACCATCACAATTAACCTACTGCATCAAACCACAAGTAAATAGATTTTTGCCAAACTATAAAACAAATAAAAAATGAAATAAGTCCATGGACATCTTAAGAGAAGACAGAACATCAACAGCATAACTTAATCAAGTGCCGGAAAAAAATAAATATACAAGGTAACCACAAAGTGTGAGTAAAACCAAACTATGAACCAAAAAGTAAGGCAAGAAGCAAGGTGATGAACATAAACTGTTAAAAATCCTTTACTGCAGCACAGTTAAAACCATTAAGTGCTTTTGTCCGAAATGGACTTCATCAGAATGAATGTTCAACCCCATAAACCAAGCAAATAAATACTAGTGCAAGCAGCTGAAAAGCCATTCACATTGGATGACAATGCAGCCACAAAACAGAGTTAATTACTCTAGAAAAAATGGAAACTAATGAAGTGTAGGTTCTTAAAGTGACCGAGACTAACATGCTGTTGGAAACACTAACAAGAATGAGCTCACTGTATTGTAAATATATATACATAATTAAGACAAATAATACATAATGAAAATGTTAAAAATCATAAAAAACACATCAAAATATATATCCTTAAAAACCTTATCAGACTTAAATAAATAAGTTAAGGTCCCTTATAAAAATTGGGAACCTTGTGGTGTACTGCTGAACCAAATGACATTTTGGAATGGAAGAAGCTGAGATGGCAATTGAGGCTTGATTCTACCAATGGCCAGGATTTAAACAACACAACTTCCATTGGTTCAGTACAATACCTATAAGGTTTTTAAGGATATATATTTTTGATAGGTGTTTTTATGAATTTTAACATTTTCATTATGTATTACTTATTTGTCTTACTCTCTTCTACAAGGTGTTAGGGGATATGATCAACAAGATCTTTTTTTTTCCAGATTAATTTTTTGGTCAACAGATAAATGTGAGGCTGGGCAGTATAGGGTAAGGATATTAGGACCTGGCACTCTTCTTAAAGAGGGAAGGAGTGCCAGATCAGAAAACAGCCTTTTTATAGGTTCATAGGTGTGTACTAGGCTAATGGCCCTGGAGCCTTTACAGGCCTAGCCAAAAAAAATTGCCCAGGCACTGTGTCACCCAATGTTAGTTCACAGTGCCCCTATCCAGTAGGGCAACTGGAATGATCCCTGGAGAGAACTTTCTGTTACCCATCCACTCATCACAATTTCTCTTGAAGAGGGCCAGCAAGGGGCTGTGCTTGACATGAATGGGAAGCTTATTCCAGAGTATGGGCACTCTTTGGGAGATGAACCCATCCCTCCAACATGTTCTGTTAATTGTGGCAATGAGGTTGTGATCTCTGGAGGGTGTGGCGTGGGGGGATTGGGATTTCTTTAGGTCTAGCATTTGAAGTAGGGCTGGGTCGGACATGGCTTTGTAAGTCAAGCAGAGATAAACTCTAAGTAGATGATAACAGACTGAGAACAGCTGAAGTTTCTTGAGCCTGTCCATGCAGGACGTGTTTAAGGCCTAGGATCCTTTTTATGAGGTACTTTTGTGGCGTCTCCAGCTGTTGTAGGAGTCTGGACAAGGTACATCACAAACGGGGCATTATATTCTATGACTGGTCTAATGAGGGATGAGTAGAGAGGGATGATCACCTCTTTCTTCCTTCAGTTATAAGATGTGCCATGCAGAAGGACTTTCTGACCACAGTGGCAATGTGGTGGTTGAAGGCGAGGTGGCTGTCGACCTGGGTGCTCAGATCTCTTACAGTCCCTTCAGTATTCAGTGGGCTCCCATCAACGTAGTAATTCATGGGAACTGAGTTTTTTTCAAAGGGGATGATATCGCATTTTTTGGCATTAAGCTTCAGGCCATGGTTCCGATACCAGTCATTGGTCTCAGAGAGGCCCTTTTGTAGGATGCTAGATTCTGGAGCTGGAGTCCTACACATTTTAAATGACAGCAGGTTTGCCTACTTTGGTGTGTGTTTATGTGTAAATTCTGTTAGGTAAATAGAGCAGAAGCCTACTGTAGGACAGGTAAGGTGGCCTCTAAAATTTTTGTTGTCTTCTATGTCTCAGTTTAGCTGCAATATTGTGACTAATTTTACTGTTAAGCTTGAAATTGCTGACAATTATGTTTGTTTTATTAATTGAAGCCTAATTTTAGTACTTTGCTGGTGCCTATTTTGTTACTTTGATTGTCAGTTTGTGCTCACACTGCTTCAAATTTAGTGTGTATTTACTGATTACTACTTTACAAACTACCATTTTAGTACCTGCTGTTGATTATTCATTGAGTGGCTCCATATTTAGCTGGTGCCCACTTTTGGCTGCCTGCTTTTCATTCATTTTGAGCAGTCAGGGCCAGCCTTTGGTCAATTGGTGCCCCAGGCAAAAGGGCTCCACAGTGACCCCACACACACACACACACACACACACACACACACACACACAGCACCCAGTGCCCCCATCCTGGTCTACCTACACCATCCAAATTACTTTGTTTCCTTCATTTTTCTCACAGATTGTCTTACTTTTCAGTTTTTCCTGTTTTCATTCAACATATTTTAAAGAAAGCATTTCTTCACTAGAAAAAAAAACAAATAAATACTAGAAAAGAGACCCTGCTAGAGTGGCACCCTAGGAGGCTGTCTAGTTGGCGTATGCCTAAGGCTGGCTATGTGCCCAGTTTGCATATTTCTGGTGCTCACTTGATAACAGAGTGACTTATTTCTGCTGGAGCTCGGCTAATTTATTGCCAGTGCACTTCAGTGTGAATTTATGCTTTCTACAGTTGTTGTACTTGTTAGCTATTTTTGTTCAACTACTGCTTGTGTTACTAGATTGTTTTTTGTACTTCTGATACTCTCCCTTTTTGGATATACCTCTAAATACTAGCATTATCTGATTACATCTTCAGTCTTATCTATCTCTGTCTAGCTATCAGAATTTCATGCAACTCCTTTACTATCTTTATTTCACTCATGCATTAGCCTAAGCCTAGCAGTACAGTAGCAGTCAGCCTACATACAGTTCGCTGCTGTATCAAAATCCAGCCTCAGTAACTGAATTTCCATTACTGGCACTACCCACTACATCTAGCCTTTTCATCTAGTACCTCTTCATATCTATCTGTCTGCCAACTATGCAACCACAAACTGTAAATGTTGTTTCCTTGCCCAGCCTAATCTCCCTAGGGAGCCTGAAGCAGTGCAGCAACTGTCTTATGTTTACTGACTATCATCTATTATTACGTAACACAAAATCTATCCCTGAGAGACGTACTTAGTCTTTCATATCTTGTCAGTAAACATAAATGTATGTATGCTGATACAGTAACAAAAAAAAAACCTCCTAATGTCTTCCAAGAGGCAACCTGGCACCACAGCTGACATCCCCTGCTACCTGTTGTGTTTTTTCTTCATATTTTCAAGAGTTTAACTGCATATGGTTTGAAAATGCTACCTAGATCTTCTCCATAAACTCTCGACTATGAAAGTCTGCTTCATTTATGAAGTTTGCCCTGTGATTCTTCTAGCTCCCTGAAACTCAGTTGTTGGCCTTCTAACAGTATACATCTCATCTTAGTTATTCACATGTATTTAGCACTATTGTATAGTAGTGCTAACTCTGTGCCAAACTGAAGTGAAGATACATGAATCCCAACCCTAGTTTTATACCAAATTTTCAAAGAGTTCCAATTCAGCGATAAATTCATCATCCAGTACCTCCCTCACCTATGGAAGAAGCTTCCCTTAAACATCAGACAGTGTAAACTTTGACAACATTCAACTTCAATTAGATGAAGGAATGTGATCTCATAAACTCATTCCAGAAGTCACTGGCTATAATATTTTAACCATGCTAAACTAAGCATTATCGCATCTCAATCCTCCCCGGTCTTTCTTCGCATCTTTTTTTCCCTTCCCTTCCCTTTTGTCCAGCTTCACCCCTACTTTCCTCTCCTCTGACATAATCAAAACTTACTGCATCTCTAGAACTATGCTGAAGTCAGTGGATTGCACCTTGTTCCAAATAAGATCTGTGGTAAGTCAAATAATATGCAAATGTGTCCCAATCTAATGAACTTAACTCAGCACAATGAAGGCACAAGAAATAACCAGCAATGTCAGTGTAACTATAGTCAGGTATTGCAAACTCGTACTCCAAAGAAAGATCCCATAGTAGTGTACTTGTGCAGCAGGTGCACAAACTCAATGGAACGTGCCGGTAAAATGTACAAAATACTGACTGAAGACAAATGTGCATCTGCAATAGTCTAGTAAAACCACAAATATCCACATTATGTTGCAGATGCCATCGCAAAATGCGGATGTATCTAGACACACACACATGTGCACACACACGCATTTTAATTTGCAGGATTCATCATAATCTGCAAAATTTAAATGAAAGAATTATTAATTATGGTGAAGTAGCATCTATGGCCACATTGTCAATGCTAACTTTAGCTAACAATGGGTGCAGGACAAGTGTGTGGAACACAAGTAACGCACACATCCAAGGAAACAGAGTGACAGCACAGCAGATGTAGGGTGTGGAAGAAAAATAGTGGCACACAAGAGTGATGACTGAATGGGAAGGTCAGAGGGAAAGTCAGAAGGGCATGGGCAATTTATTTTCTTTTTTTGGTGGGAATAAGCTCTGTTTTTTTTTTTTTTGGAGAATAGAAAGTATAGAAAAGACACAAAAAGAGGAAGTGGGGAAAGTGTGGGTACAAACATATAACAAGTATCTCAAGACATGATGGCCAAAGATTGGTAATATACATAAAGGAAAGGTGAGGTACTCAGACAGCACACATATGGACTGTACAAGACGGGTTAAGGAAAGATGACAAACAAGACTGGGACACATACCATTCATGGTGCACATCAATAATACATTATGTAACAATGCAGAAAGCAGTGCTAAGGTGTTGCAAACTGTGTAACAGTCATACAACAGATGGTAGAGGTGTAACAAAGAACACTAAATGCAGACTGCTGACATGGCAGTACACTATGCACATCAACCATCATCAACCACTAGGCTATTGGCAATGCAAGTGCAAACCAAGCAACAGCAAGGTTGAGCAAATCTAGCAAAGGAAATGTAGCAAAAGAAAAGCAAAGGTCGGATTAGAACTTCCAACGATGCATGCAACAGGCAAACAACTATGCAGAGTGTCAAGTAGCAGTACTGCAGCAATAGAATAATAAGGCTGTGCAATAAGCCACTAACTATAAACATCACATAGTAGGACAGGAAAATGGGATCTTGATGTCAAAGAAGACATTCCATGCCAGAGCCAATACAGAAGATCTTCAGTTATGCAATGTATATATGTGGTATGCAATGATATCACACAAGCCAAACATACAAAAGGCTTATCACACATACTCTACCAATGATAAGCAATGTAAAATTGGCATTTAAAACCACATGGTGGCACAAAAACATTAATAAATAGTATATGAATAATGCAAATTACGGCATCTACGCCCCTGCATACATAGCTATGCAAGAACCATAGAAGGTATGTCTGAGAATGCATGACATACAAGTCAAACATGAGCACAGATGGAAACATCACAATGATCACCACATTGTGTGGATATGCACTGCATGTGTATAATAGGCTATTGTGGTAGCAGAATGTCATATAAGCCCAGTACAGCTACATTCCAATGATGATATATTACACAACAGTGCACATACACATATACATATGCCCAAAGCTATAAGGAGAAAGGGAAATAAACAACATATGTCCACAGCAGTAAGGAAACGCATGCATGAAAATGCATATCTAAGTAAAAACATTACATATGCATGTGTCCCCAACACAAGACGGATTGCAAGTACACTGAAAGTATATACAGCAAAGGGCCAACATCTGGCATGTGTGCAGTGTACACTGGTGATGGATATCAACATGTCTGTGTACAAATAACACAACCAACACAGTAATGTACAACAGGTAAACAGGAGATAGCAAAGGTACGTAATGAAAGTAGGGTTCAGTATCACATACCCATATATACTGCCATGCAAACGTAAGACCACAGATGTCACACTCACTGAAAGTGATAACAATATAACATGCAAATGTGTATGACTGATCGAAGGACAGTTGTGTATGTACAACTACGGCACACTACCTGCTAGAGAATTATTCATTCATATTATTGCATTATAATTGGCGATTTGTGTATTGACGATGTTAGGGGCATACAAATGTACAGCCATACAAAGTAATGCAGCTGTAGTACACATAATGAAAACCGAGCATGACATGTGTAACATACAGCAAAGATGTACACATATCAAAAGAGAAGCTATAGGCACAATACAGTGATGTTTATTATAATAACAAGGCTACACAATACAGGTAGTCATTACTTGTGCCACTCATATGATAACATCATGAATTTCCAAAAGACATTGTAGAATGTCAGTCACTGACACCATGTAGCAAGAGACAGGCTATGTAGATGTTAATGACACAGGCATACATTATGAAATTAGAAGAAAACTGTGTAATACATGGCATACACAAGGACAGATTATCAATGGGACCTCCTGAAACACTAATGTTACTAACAGAGCAAATACAGTGATATGTCATGTATATAAACAGGCATACCAAAACCAAAAATTGACACATCATGTGCAGTTAGTCACAGGAGAATGGCACTATAGTGGTAAGTATGTGTGGAATATTATTAAACTTAGCATATTTTCAGTAGCACATTTGCTTATGTCATCATCTTTCCATGTATTCGCATGATCACTGCCAGCAGGGCAGGTGTATCACAGTGGCAGACATCTAACTGCATCATACATATCTGTGACATACAAGAGCAGACTGGATCAGAAATAACAATGCTATGGTCTAATGCATGCAGATGACATGTATTCACATGACCACTGCCAGCAGAAGAAGTGTGTCATGGTGGCAGACTGCTAAGTCAATCACACATTTCTGACACATAAGGGCAGACTGGACCAGAAATAACTATGTTATGATCCACTGCATGCAGGTGAGGCAAGTCACATATTTAGTGTAGGAATACTTTTCCTGCGTATCCGTAATACTGTTTTCAGGAATGACAGAAACTGATTACCATGTGGCACAATGGTGATAATGACTGCAACATATTGTAACATGTGCCATAGTTCAGCGATAATGTATAGCCCCATATAACCTAACATGTAAAGTGTGCATCAAGAAGTAGATCTTAAAAGCATGACAGCAGTATGGGATGTGTGCACAAATGTGTGCTTAATACTAAAAGATGGCAAACCTGGAACATACCGTGGTGGCAGCATTACTTGAGTGGATCACATAGATGATACATACATTCCAGAGGGCCCTACCTGATGGGGTCAAATATCTCAAATGATCTCCTGTGTGATCTCCTGCAAGGAACCATGCATAGCCCATGCCATGCCCTGCAGAAAGTCTCCATCATATCCCTCATCTGAGACTTGAAGACATTGTTGATAACATCACAAATGTGGTCCATTAGGTCTTCTACCTGGCATGGTTGTGGACGTTGTCACTGTCGGTCTATAGGAATGATGGAGCATGCAGATCCCTCATCATCATCCTGGTGTTCACCCTGCTCCTCTAAGTCACTCACTGCCTGAAGTGGTCAGTTGCATTGTCTTCCTTGGAGGATGGGTGGACTGGAGGACTGGCATGGGTCCCACACTCTGTAACATGACAATACCTGCACATCCTTACATACACCTAAAACAGCATTAACAGCAGCAAAAAACAGCAATATCTATAACAATATGAATGATTCATACGAGTATACATTAAGTCTTATGTATGTGATGTGTTACTAAGCTGAGAATTAATCCATCTGTACTGATTTTAAATGTGCAATGCATCCAGTTGTAACATATTACAAAGTTGTCTGTTATGTAAGTCAGATTGTATTGGAAAACACAAATGTAACACATCCATATCACATGTAAAGCATTCACATAACTGAATCAATATGTCAGATAACACCATCATCTCCTTAGGTAGAAACATACATTATGTACGTTGTGTAACAGTGTAATGTCTGCACCTATCAAAGTTATTTAACTCATTACAGCCAAAGCACCTGCAAGCATTTCTGCAGTTATCTCCTACTGCGTCCCTAGGCATCAAATATTGCATGTTCATATTTGCATTAATAATTCCAAACCCATGCTACATACAAGGTATCAGAATATTTTATCTTGAAGATTGCATGATGGCAAACACAATTGTATTGATTTAACAATGTTAGAACTGTAAGGTGATGACTTCATTCTTTTCAAGGCTCAAGCCACACCCACTGGGAGTCAAAGGTATACACTCAAAAGAGTTGTACTGGAGGGAATGAGTTAAGAAAGCCTGCCAGTAACAATATGTGTACTGGAAGTGTAACAGATCAGAACTACGAGACATCAGAGTACATGTCAGAGCAGCATATAAAATGGCTTGTAAAGGGACACATACATACACATACACACACACACACACACACACACACACACACACACACACACACACACACACACACGTCAGTACTGAAATCTACCAGTATGTAATTCACATGCCAAGGATTATTATAGTCCAAGTTATAACAACTGCATTACAATATGTAGTTAAACGTAGCAAGTTATGCAAACATCACTAAACAATGATAGATGCACCATGCAATGAGCATAATTATAAGATGTGTGTACACAAAAAAATAGAAAAAATATATGATATCCAATTAACATCATCATCATTTCCTAGACAGGCTGTATATAATAATTTTCTACCTCACATTATTGTCCTGTAAGGATGTAGTGCAAGTGTAAAGGTCACGTTAGTGGTACATAAAAATGAATAAAAAATGCAGAAGAAAAGCTATAAAGGTTTGCTCATCACATGCCGACATGAGAATATACACAGCAATGACACCATCATGACATCTATACAGCAATAACTTAGGTAGACATACAGGAATGACTGAGCATGTTCATCAAAATATTAAGCCACATTATACCATGAGATCATTCAGAATAAAGCACATGGAAGATCATTATAACATCTGCTATTACATTTACATGCTTGGTAGTATTAGCATGCCATATTTCTGTACAGCACATGTACACAGGAATACCACAAAGCTACAGCAGTAAATACCATTACTAACATACCATATTACTCTGTCAAAGTTGAGAGTGACATTACAGGAAATTAATAACTGACATACAGAGCATATGACTACAATGGTTAACAGACACATATATGTTGAGGTGTCACTACAACAGTAAAACAAAATGATAAAACAGTAATATGTGCAACTTCTAATACATGTGGAGATAACCAATGTCAGATATGTGATCTTAAGAAAATCACCTTATATACACATGCAAGTACATTGTTGAAATATTTATGCAAATAAGGTTTACAGTGCTTCATGGGTAACATATGACATCACAGCATACTCACCTCAGAACAGGAAATGAATACATCTTTACATATTGCCATTTCAAAAGACAGCATGATTTTGCTATGCTGTATGTACGTAACAGACTTATGTAAATGTTGTTAAACCATATAAGTGTCACTCAGCCAAGGAATATTATACTGACATATGTAGAAGGAAGATTAAAAAAGGATATGCACAGCCCCACTAACACAACAAACAATGGCACTTGAGACACAAACATGCAAATATGCATGTAAGGTTGCGTTCTATCAACCATACTTGTGCACCTAAACAGTGCAAGAAGAGTGGAAATCAAGTAATACACAGCAGTATAACTCTGCCAACATTACTAATACTGTGAGATGGCAAACATCCATTCAATAAATGAAAAGCTAAGGTATGCTCACCAAGAATTAGGCTGAGAATCACAACCATACATACAAGTTATTCACTGTATGCTGTTAAGACAGCAGAAATCATAAAAGCTGTGTTGTATGCTGTCAACAGCAAGTACCAATACAACAAACACACATAACTATACAAGACATTAACATCTAAAACACTGTATAAGTAGAACACAGCTGAATATGATTGTGGTTGTGTCAGTAAACATCCACTTACCTCAAAATAAAAATTTACATTTTGAATGATGTACCAATGCAGCTTACACAAAATCATTTGCACAGTAGAAGTTATACACACTAAATTAACATTGTTAGAAACTTTGCTAGAATCTCCTTGTGTTCTGACTGTGTTTCTCAGCTGATAAGTATATTTTTGGCACTTTCTAACTGTTCACAGTTAAATAAAACAATAATTGAATTCAGTTCAGAATACAGTTTGAATAAATTGCATTTAATTAAACTGTATTTGCTTTAATATTGCTACACACAAAAGTGTGCTAGCTTGCACTGCACTTGAATTGATTTTAGTGCTGTTTTAGCTGCTTTTCTGTAAAAAAATTCTAAGCTTCTTTCCTGTAACTAGTCTAGTCCAGATACAGATATGCTGTATCCAAGACTGTTTGTAAGCTTCCGAGCCCCCCAAGCCTTTCTGTGCTGGAGGAAAGCCTGCTAGCTTATCAGTGGGAGTGGTACGCAGCCTATCTACCACAAGAGGAGTGCTTTCAGGGCCAGAATTTGTAGTTTATTGGCCATTTGGGCAGTTTTTCCATCTCTTTCAACTTTCTGGTTTAAAAGCCTGCATTTGCGCTTGTTTCCTGCCTTTCCTGTAACTAGTCTAGTCCAGATACAGATTTGCTGTATCCAGGACTGTTTGTAAACTTCTGAGAGGTGCCAAAGTCTGCTCTTCAATTTTTCCTTAGATCTGCTAGTTGTCTTCTCTCCTGCACTTTTACTAGCTTATTAGTCTAGCACTTTACCATAAGAGATTTCTTGTAGCAATTATTGTAACACACAAAAGTGCTACCAGCACAAAATGTTCTACAAGGAAACAGCTCCAGTACTTATTACTGCTTGGTAGAAGCCTGATTAAATTGTAAGTGTTATTCTAAGCCTTATGGTTTAAGCACTTGGGCTTCAGACCAGTTGTTTTACATTAGGAAGGTTTGTGGTCTGCACTGTTGTGGCAGGCGAGGTAGCTTACATCCTTCTAAATTGGGAATTGCTGACTGAAGGCTCAGTGTCTGTTATTCTAAAAGTGTATTAGTTCTGGTTTAAGCACTTAGGTTTCATGCCAGGTATTTTACATTAAGAAGGTTTGTGGTCTGCACTCTTGTGGGAAGAGAGGTTAGATTCTGCCCTTCTGAGCTGGGAATTTCTGGTTAAAGGATTATTGTGCCTGCTTATTTGAACTGTTTCTTTCTGAAATTGGTGCGCCTTGTTTGCTGTAGCATAGACTAGATTCAGGCATGCTGAATCTAGCTTTCTTTGTAAAACTTCAGCACTAATCCAGGCCATCTTTTTTGGAGAACGTTCCCCTGCACCCTAGTGACAGGAGTGTGCAGTTAGAACTTATCTGATTGAAGACTGCTAGAACAGGGCTCAGTTTTGAACTTTTTACTGGTTAATTGGGTAATTTGTTTAAATCAGTTTGCTCGTTTTCTATTCTTACATAAAAAAATTGCACTTTATTGATCTGCATTTACTGTATTTGTGTTTCTTCTCACTTTATTGCATTTATTCTGCTGCATTTATTACTGCTTGCTAGTAGCCTGATTAAACTGTAACTGTTATTCTAAGCCTTTGGTTGAAGTACTTGGGCTTCAGACCAGTTGTTTTACATTAAAAAGGTTTGTGGTCTGCACGGTTGTGGCAGTACAAGTAGCTTACACCCTTCTAAGTTGGGAGTTGCTGATTGAAGGCTTAGTGTCTGTTATTCTAAGAGTGTATTAGTTCTGGTTTAAGCACTTGGGCTTCGGGCCAGTTATTTTACATTAAGAAAGTGTGGTCTGCACTCTTGTGGGAGGAGAGGGTAGATTCTGCCCTTCTGAGCTGGGAGTTTCTGGTTAAAGGCTTATTGTGCCTGCTTATTTAAACTGTTTCTTTATGAAACTGGTATGCATTGTTTGCTGTAGCATAGACTAAATTCAGACCTGCTGAATCTAACTTTGTTTGTATAACTTGAGCACTAATCCAGAACATTTTTTTGGAGAAGGTTCCCCTGCACCCTAGTGGCAGGAGTGTGCAGTTAGAACTTGTCTGATCGAAGAGTGCTGGAACGGGGCTCAGTTTTTATATTTTTATTGGTTAATTTGTTTAAATCAGTTTGCTCATTTGCTACTGTTATATTTAAAAAAATACACTTTATGCATCACCGCTTAGCTAGGGTTAAACTATTCCTGGCGCCATAAAGTCTGCTCTTCATATTTTCCCTTAGAAATAGCCATTTTTTTTAGTTTTAGCACTCAAATCTGTTTCTTTGAGCTCAGCACTTGTTCAGAACTCGTTGTAAGCACTAAATACACTACAAATGACTACAGCACTCAACTTTCCTCACTTGTCTAGAGGAAAACAGCTTTAAGTACTTAATAAATAAGCACCGAGGCATGTCTAAGGGTCAGCTCCCGGTGTTTTCTCCTGTCTACCTGATGAATCTAGGCATCTTGGGGCAATGCAGCAATTGTCTCATGTACACAGACAACCTTCTCCTCCTACCACCCAATACTGCAACCTGTGAGAGATGCACTTATATAGCCAAACTGGAAGTAAAGCTCTCTTCACCCAAGACTGGACTAGACAGTCAAGAAGAGAAGGTAAACACTTGCACCACACCACACTCATCACATAGTCCCTCAAAACCTACACCACCAAAACACACACATAGCAACACAAAAATATGCACCTACATTCGCAGAGGCTCTCAATAAAAATCTGCTCAAGCAACATAGACCTCCAAAGCAGAAACGCATGCAACCTCTGCCCCCCAACACAACCCAAATGACACATAGCCCACAAACTCAGTGTGCCACTCAATGACAACCCATAAGGCATAACAACATACCCAACACTCTAGTCATAGGTGACTCTATAGTCAGCCACACTGATGTTCCACTCACCAGGCTAAACAAGGAGAAAGTTGCTGTCAGCTGCCTGTCGGGTGCCAGGATCTGCCACATAATGCACACCCTCAGGTCACTCCACAATAAGTACAAATATGACTCTGTCATTGTCCTTGTTGGTGTGAATGACCTGAGATGAACCTCCCTGGACTACATGAGAAGAGACATGGTGGAGCTTTCTGATCTAGTAGCCCAGGCAGGTATGACCCTAGCCCTGAGTAACATCCTGCCATCACCCAGAATGATACCACAGTAGAAGGACAAAATGATTGACTTCAACAATTGGCTAAGCTTCTGGTGTCATTCTAAGAGGATCCAGTATCTGTCTGCCTGGGATGACATGATCGACAGACCATGATGCTTTGACAGACATGGCCTGCACCTGTCGCCGGATACTGGCTAAGGCTCTTGCCACCCCTATAGTGCCTTTTTTAGGCAAAGTTCAAATGACAAATTCACCACCATAACAGGCACAAGGTCTAAACCTCAAAATGCATTCACTCGAGGCACTCCTTAAAATGGAGAACATCGACATCTGTGCAGTGACAGAGACTTGGTTCAAAGCTCCAGAGAGCACCCCTGCATTACCAGGCTATAATTCATACCACACCTTTTGGCCACCAAACCTGGACCGAAACACTAAAGTTGGAGGCGTGTCCATATTCATTAAGGATATCCACACCTCCAGGCTAGTTGCTCAGCATTATGCATCTGAGATTATCCAAGTGCAACTAACTCTGGGCAAGACTGAAATCCAAACTGTAACTTGCTACATATCTCCCACCATGCCCCAGGATTTCCACTCCTCATTTCTTGATACACTGGAAAATATTAGGGCATAACCCAACACCCTAATAATGGGTGATTTCAAATACCCCACCATTAACTGGGAAAACTACTCATGTACCAACTCTTTTGCTCAATGTTTTCTGGAATTCATAAATTCCAATGCCTTGGATCAACTTATCCACACCCCCCCCACCAGGGGCAGTAATATCCTAGACCTGGTCATTACCAACATGGGCGACTGGTGTTCCACACCAGAGGTCAATTCCTCATTGGTCAGATCTGACTACAAGCTAATCAGCCTAGATATCCACATCCTGCCCCCACTGCCCCATTAGGGGAAACCACCGTAAAAAATTTCTACAAAGCCAACTTCATGCTTCTTAAGACAGAAGTGGCAAACTTCATGACACCCATGCAGATGGAAAATAGAGGTACAACTGCTGAATCCTACACAAATGCACTTTATAAGCACTTACACGAGTGCATGGATCATGCTATCCTTAACAGAACCAAGGTGCTATCCTTCAAAAAAAGGAAGCCAATCTGGTGGTCCCCTGCCATAAACAAACTCTACAATAATAGAAAGAAACTGCTGCAAAAAAGAGTAAAATCCCATGACAGGAAAAACTCCCTGGTCAGTCTCAGTAAGAAGCTGAAATCCTTCATAAAATACTCCAAAGCTAGTTATGAAAACAAAATCGCCACTGATTCTAAAGACAACCACAAAGCATTCTATAGCTATGTCAAGAATCTCAATGGCAACATTCAGATCTGCTCTGAGTTACAGCACAATGGCACTAAATATACAGAACCAACTGATACTGTCAACATCCTGGCAGATAGGTTCAGTGCTAACTTTAACCCCACCCCACCCCCTAAAGGCCCCATCTTTATACCTGAAGAATATAAAGTTGCTGTAATTATGGCTGCACAGGTAAAAAACACACTCTCCAAAGCCAAGAACACAGCATCCATGGGACCTGATAACATCCCAGACTATGTTCTACATGAACTACAGAATGAACTGGCACCCCACCTCAGCACTATGTTCAGTCATAACCTCACCTCAGGCTTTGTGCCCACTGAATGGCGCACAGTGACGGTTATCCCACTTCACAAAGGGGGAGCCACCACGGACACTGGGAACTACTGCCCCAATAGCCTAACAAGCCTGGCCTACAAGGCCATGGAACGTATCATGGAACTTATAAACAAAGACATTGGTAATCTCAAAACTCTGGACCCCACCCAGTTCAGGTTTGTAAAAGGCATATCATGTCTCATAAACCTGATTGACTTCTTTGAAGCAGTTACCAAAGCAGTAGACGAGGGTAAGGCGGTTCACACAGCCTAACTAGATCTTGTCAAGGCTTCTGACACCATCCCCCATTATGGAATTATAGATAAATGCATTAAACTAGGTATAAATCCTTATGTCACAAGATAGGCTGCCAACTGGCTCACTGACAGAACCCACACTGTGAAAGTAGCAGACTCCAAACCTGACTTCAGACCAGTGACAAGTGGAGTACCACAGGGTTCAGCGCTGGGTCCTCTCCTGTTTGGTATCTACTTTTCTGAAGTACAGGCTAACACAGAAGGTCTTTGGCTAACAAAGTTCTCAGATGACTGCAAACTAGGAGCCATAATTGAAACTCCTAACAATGTGGACATCCTACAAAAGGGCGTCACTGAGACAGATGCCTGGTGTCAAAGCCATGGCCTCAAGCTCAATGCCAAAAAGTGCATTGTCATCCTCATTTGGTAAAATCTCTGTACCCATGAGCTACCATGTAGGTGGTAGTCTACTTAACACTGAATGTGTAATAAGAGACCTTGGGACACAGGTGGACAGTAGTCTCTCCTTTGATAATCAGACATAGGGACACAGGTGGACAGTAGTCTCTCCTTTGATAATCACATCACCACTGTAGTCAGGAAATCCTTTTACATGGCATACCTCATCACAAAAGGTTTCTCATCCAGGAAAAAAATGGTCATTGTTCCCCTCTACTCATCACTCATTAGACCCATTATAAAGTACAACACCCCTTTTGGTATGTACCTCACAAGGCATCTACAACAACTGGAAAGGTTGCAGAAATACATCACAAAGAGGATTACCAGCCTCAAACAGATGCCCTATGTAGACCATCTCAAAAAACTCCAGCTTTACTCCGTCGCATATTGCCTACTCAGAGGCGAATCTCTGCCTAACATACAAAGCTATGTCAAACACAGAGCTATTGGACATGCTCCACTTAAAGAAATCCCAATCCCTCCGAGTTACATGCTCTAGGGACCTAAAGCTTGTCACCACAATAAACAGAACATGCTGCTGGGATAGATTCCTGCCCCAGAGACTTCCCATACTCTGGAACAAACTACCTATCTATATCAAACAAATCTCCTCATTAGCACTCTTCAAGAAAAATCTTGATGATTGGATGGGAAATAGGAAATTCACCCTGGGGATCACCTCTGTGGCTCTGCTTGACAGGGGCACAAGAAAATAATTTTCTTGGGTGGTGAAAGCCAGGGTACCTTTTTGGCTAGGGCCGATAGCCTAGTACCTACCTATGAACCTATGAACTTATTATTAATGCCCACCCCTCCCGGCATGTCTAAAGGTCAGTTCCCTGTGCTTTCTCCTATTAACCTGGAGAACCTGGGCATCCTAAGGCAATGTAGCAACTGCTTCATGTACACCGACAGCCCTCTCCTTTTACCTCCTAACACTCAGACTTGCTAGAGATGCACTTCTATATCCAAACTGAAAGCCACGCACTCTCCAGCCAAGACTAGAATAGTTGATCAAGAAAAGAAGGTCAACACTTGCACCACACCACATGGAACACATAGCCCTCCAGAACAAACACCAGCACTGCCTTCACATAAAAACACAAATCACACACCCACCTTCGCAGAGGCTCTCAATAAAAATCTACCCAAGCAGCAGAGACCTCCAAGGCAGAAACACACTCGACCACCATAACACAACACTAATCACGAAACACATAACTCTTCTAAACAGTGTGCAACTCAACCAAGGCCCCTAAGGCAAAACAGCATGCCCAGCATACTAGTCATAGGTGACTTGATAGTGAGGCACACTGATGTCCCACTCACTAGGTTAAATAAGGAGAAAGTAACAGTCAGCTGCATGTCAGGTGCCAGGATCCACCACATAATGCATGCACTCAGGTTCCTCAATAACAGGTACAAATATGACTCTGTCGTTGTACATGTGGGTGTGAATGACCTGAGATGTACCTCCCTGGTCTACATGAAAAGAGACATGGAGGAGCTCTCGGATTATGTAGCCCAGGCAGGTATGACCCTAGCCCTGTGCAGCATCCTATCATTACCCAGAATGATAACACAGTGCAAGCAGAAAATGACTGATTTCAATAATTGGCTAAGTTTCTGGTGTCATTCTAAGGGGATCCAGTATCTGTCTGCCTGGGATGACATGACTGACAGACCTCGATGCTTTGCCAGAGATGGCCTGCATCTGTCACTCCTGGGCTTCTGGACACTGGCCAAGGCTCTTGTCACCCCTATAGTGTCTTTTTTTAGGTAGTGTTCCAAAGATCAAATTACCATGGTAACAGCTACAAATAAATGCAATCTGAGGATTATGCTGCTCAAAGCTAGAAGTCTAAATCTCAAAATGCGCTTGCTCAAAGCACTCCTTAAAATGGAGAACATTGACATTTGTGCTGTAACAGAGACCTGGTTCAAGGCAGCAGAAAGCACCCCTGCACTACAAGGCTATAACTCATTCCACACCTTTCGGCCCCAGAACTTGGACCGAAGCTCCAAAGATGGTGGTGTTTCCATATTCATAAAGGATGTGCACACCTCCAGACTGGTAGCCCAACATAACGCATCAGAGAAACTTCAGGTGCAGCTAACATTGGGTAAGACAGCTATTTAGGTTGTGGCCTGTTATAGGTCCCCAACCATGTCCCAAGACTCACACTCCACATTCCTAAGCACCATGGAGAATATTGGGGTCCAACCTAACACTCTCATACTGGGCAACTTCAACTACCCCTCCATTAACTGGGAAAACTACTCATGTACCAATACACTTGCCCAACATTTCCTGGAATTCATTAATTTCAATGGCCTGGGCTAGTTTGTTCTTACCCCCACTAGAGGTAGCAACATCCTTGACCTGGTCATTACTAACATGGCAGACCATTGCTCTACATGAATAGTCAACTCCTCCCTGGTTAGATCCAACCACAAACTAATCACCTTGGAAATCCACATCCCTACCACCCCCCACCCCCACCCGCAAAGGTAACCACCATGAAAAACTTCTCCAAAACTAACTTTGGGTTCCTGAAAACAGAGGTGGCTAACTTCACAGCACCCATGCAAATGGAGAATAGTTGCATGACTGCTGAATCATACACCAAAGCACTGTACAAACACATACACAAATGCATGGATCTCGCCATACCCAATAGAACCAAAACGCTATCCTCCAAAAAACGGAAGCCAATCTGGTGGTCTCCTGCCATAAACAAACTCTATAACAGAAGGAGGAAACTGATGCAAAATAAGGTGAAGTCCCAAGACTGGAAAAACTCCCTTATCAGCCTCAACAAAAAGTTGAGATCCCTCATCAAATCCTTTAAAACTAGCTATGAAAACAGAATTTTAGCAGATAGTAAAGAAAACTACAAGGCCTTCTATAGTTATGTAAAGAATCTCCATGGCAATACCCAGATTTGCTCTGAGCTTCTGCACAATGGTACCGCCTATACCGAGCCAACAGATACTGCCAATATACTGGCCAACTTTACCCCTCTACCCCCCAAAGGACCAATCATAATACCAGTAGATTGCCAGGCACCCAGTATTACTGCTGCACAGGTTAAAACAGCACTGTCCAAGGCCAAGAATACACCTTCTATGGGACCTGACAATATCCCTGGCTGTGTTCTACATGAACTACAGAGTGAACTGGCACCTCACCTGTGTGCCCTGTTCAATCACAGCCTCACCTCAGGCTTTGTCCCTACCAAATGGCACACTGCTATAGTCATCCCTCTCCACAAAGGAGGAGTTACTACAGACACTGGGAACTATTACCCCATTAGCCTGACAAGTCTGATATGCAATGCTATGGAACGCATCATTGTGGACCTAATAAACAAAGATAAGGGAATCTCCAAACTCTGGATCCCACGCAGTTTGGTTTTGTGAAGGGTAGATCATGCCTGCTCAACTTGGTCGACTTCTTTGAGTCAGTCACCAGAGCTGTGGATGAAGGCAAGGTGGTTCATACAGCCTACCTTGATCTGGCTAAGGCCTTTAATACCATTCTCCACTCAGGAATCATAAAAAACCCACTAAGCTAGGCATCAACCCCTATATCATTAGGTGGGTTGCAAACTGGCTCACAGAACCTACAGTGTGAAAGTAGCTGACTCGAAGACAGACTGCCGACCAGTCATGAGTGGAGTCCCACAGGGATCAGTCCTGGGTCCTCTCCTTTTTGGTGTCTACTTCTCAGAAGTCCAGGCCAAAACGAAGGATACTCTGGTTGACAACGTTTGCAAACAATTACAAGTTAGGAGCTATATTAACTCCCCAAGTGATGTTGACATCCTACAGAAAGGCGTCACTGAGACCAACGACTGATGTCAGAATCATGGTGTTAAGCTCAATGCCAAAAAATGTGTCATCATCCCCTTTAGGAAAAACCCATTTCCCATGAATTACCACATCAATGGTAGTCCACTGAGGACAGAAGGCATTATAAGAGATCTGGGAACACAGGTTGACAGCAACCTCTCTTTTGACCACCACATTGTTACTGTGGTCAGAATGTCCTTCTACATGGCACATCTCATTACTAAGGGTTTTGCATCCAAGAAGAAAGAGGTAATTGTCTCCATTTACTCTTCCCTCATTAGGCCAATCCTCGAGTACAATGCCCCATTTGGCATGTACCTCGCTGGACACGTCCAACAACTGGAGATGCTGCAAAAGCACCTCACAAAGGGGATCCTAGGCCTTAAACACTTGACCTATATGGAGAGACTCCAAAACTCCATCTATTCCATGTCTCATATCGCCTACTTAGAGGGGATCTCTGCTTGACTTTCAAAGCCATGTCTGACCCAGCTCTGTAAGAAATGCTACATCTAAAGAAATTCCAATCCCTCCACACCACACACTCCAGAGACCTCAACCTTATTACCACAATCAACAGAATGTGCTGGAGGGACAGGTTCATAACCCAGAGACTGCCCATGCTATGGAATAGACTTCTCATACATGTCAAACAGAGCACCTCACTGGCCCTCTTCAAGAGAAATCTTGATGAGTGAATGGGAAATAGAAAATTCACCCTGGGGATCACACGAGTGGCTCTACTTGACAGAGGCACTGGGAACTCAGGTTGGGTGGCACGATACCAGGGTAATCCTATGGGCTAGGCTTGTAAAGGCTCCAGGGCCATTAGCCTAGTACACACCTATGAACCTATTTAGACGATATACCTTATGGATGATTTACTGGAATCTTTTTATCAAATCTGAATGCATGGATGCCATCTGAATAAAACTCTCATAACGGTTTTGAAGGAGAAAAATAAGGCTGAAGGTAATAACACATACTTCTCTCCCATCTCTGCTCCTCAAGTCTGTGTATCTTCTCAATACACAGGCTCACTCCTCAGTATCTGCATAAATAAAATGATACAAAATATTACCTGGCAACAATGATTCTGTTATTAAGTTAGACAGCAGTTAATGTTACATTAACTCTGTTCAGAATGTAATCAGAATAAACAAATCATGTGATCAAGCAGTGTCATGCAAGCCAAGGTAAAAGTCTGCATAGACAGATATTTATTTGAGAGTATAACTGCATCACGCACACTACGCTAACTGACTACAAAAAAGTGAAAGTGGATTCCCTACAGCATTCACTTATTTACTTTTATTGACATTTGGCAACCGTCAGACTGGGTCAGAAATTTATTTTCAGCAGAGGCCTGGGGAGAAAAGCTCCAACAGTGTTATTAAGAAAACAGTTTAACAAAAATCATAAACGTGAAATAAAATTATAAACATGGGCAATCAATTATAAATAGCAGTGGTTTAAGCATGAGATACAAGAAAGGAAGTGAAAGTAAAAAGTAAATTACATTATGAATTGCAGTTAGTTAAAAACAACAACAAAAAATTAGAAATATATTTTATACAAATAAAACAGTAGGTCAGATTACAGTGATTTAACGAAAAGTCATACTTTAACTATATGATGATACTAGAGAGGAAAAGATAGCTTAATTTTAAAGGCATATAGTGAAAGAAAGCAGTTAGAAGTAAAAGTAGGGATAAGTTGATAAGTAGTTTGCGAGATGTAATATGTTATGAATTAGTAGGAGAAAGATGTAGAAAAGAGAAAAAGGATGAGGGAGAGGGAAAAAAATGTCCGTACTAAAGTCAAAACCTTACCAGTCTAGCTACTTGTTCGGTGCTTTGTGCAAATAAGTTAATGAAATTCAAATATCTTTGATCTGTGACTACATAGTTAAAGCATAACATTATGTGTCCTTGTCTACCCATTAGTAATGATATACATGTTGACTTTTAGATAAGGTGTGAGACGCCCAATGTAACATCAGAACAGTGATGTGATCAGCACTGTGGTCATTTTAAATTGGTATTGAACAAGGTTAGCATCATATGTACATTACGTACTGGAGGATGAGCTTTACAATGCTAGCATATTCCCCTCGATAATACTAAGAATTGGTAAGTGCTGTCACATAACATACAGCACATAAAGAACAAACACTGCATACACAGACACTTTTAAACACCAATATGCACAGAAATGTTATCATAGATGTATACTGTTAAAAATTTAGATATCATGACATACATATAAGCAGAAGAGGACAATCAAATATAAACATAGTCAAAGTCAGGTAAGTCTGTGGATGTGTTTTTTATTAGATCGTTTTATATAGGGTCTATATTAGAACATCGAAGTTTCAGAACTTCGAATGTTCTAATATCGACACCTACTAACCGAAAACTGATAAGACCGAAAATTGAAAACAGCAAATTTTTTACTAGGGAAAAAATTTGCTAATTGAAAACACATACACACAACAGAAACACACCAAACAAACAGCAATCCACCCACATACACCTAAAACTTTACATCTAAACCCACACTAAACTGTACATACACCACTATCTATCCACTTACCTTAACCCAAACCCTAACCCTAAGGTCTGCCGCTATCGCACACACACCTCACCCGTGCCCTAACCCTAACTCACCTATACCACCCTAACCCTCACGTCCACACATTCGCACACTTACCTGACCTGCACCCTAACCCTAACTCACCTATCCCACCCTAACCCTCACGTCCACACAATCGGACACTTACCTGAACCCGACCGTAACTTTCCACCACAGAGCTGAAAATAGAAAAGCGACAGGAACGGACAACCAAATTCTTTCCCTGGGAAAGACTTCGGTTATCTTAATTTTCAATATTTTCAACTTTCGGTTAGTAGGTGTTGATATTAGAACATTCGAAGTTCTGAAACTACGATGTTCTAATATAGACCCTTTATATATATATATATATATATATATATATATATATATATATATATTTGTGTTGAAATTTACAGGTATACGAAACTATGTTTAATGATATCACTACACATCTCTCTTCCAATATGTATATACACATGAATAGAAATACACATAGACATATGTATATAATATGCATCTATATAAATATATATATATATATTTATATATATATATATATATATATATATATATATATATATGGGTCTACTTGACCTACAACTCATTTGACTGACTCATTTCACCGACAGCTTAAAATGCTGAATTTCAACATACTAAATCTTAAACCACAGACATGCACACTTAGAACACCAATAACTAACTCTTTCCAGAGCTTAAAAACTACTTACTTAACCTCTTAACAGAAGCTGGGCAATGTACAACCAAACTAGATGGGGGCTATGCCCCCCACGCCCAACCAATGAGGGGAGCTATGCCCCCCACACCCCACCTAATTATATATACTAACTTCGGGATCGCACTATTGTGGGGAAAAGGGCATATACCTTTAACTTGTCTTAACTCTACACACTGCCACTACTGCTGGAAATGCACAAAACATTCGCAAAATTACTTTAGATACTTTCCATAAAAATGTAAAGAGACAAAGCCACATTTAAAAACACCACAACATTACTTTCTACATGAATATCGGTATTTTAACACTGAACACTAAGTTACAGTAATTATTTTTATCACAAGCAAGTCACAGGTGAAGGGAAACCCATAACAAGTCTATATCTTAAAAGTCAGTGAAATGAGAGTCAGTCAAATGAGTTTTAGGTCAAGGGAAGTAGACCCATATATATATATATATATATATATATATATATATATATATATATATATATATATATATATATATACATATATATATATACACATATATATCATGCATAGAAAAATACACAAAACAGTGTGAGACAAAGAGGAATGTATGTGAACATGTACATTTATGGTTTGTAATAACAAAAATAAGTGGCATTTGCTGACCTGTTTTATGTGATAGATGGTGACCTCATTCAACATCACATAATCATTATTATCCTAGAAAATGTGGGCATGGACAAAAAACATCAATATCTGTAGCATAAGTGGATAAGTTAATACAACACAGAGATTATCTTACATTTCTTGCGAGTAAAAAAACATGCCTAAATGTCTAACACACAGCCAGCTGGACATTAAAAGAATTAAATGTCTTATGTGAGATTTGAACCACAAACACAATAGAAGTTAGACTGCTGTTGCTTATATTACCAAGAGCACTAAACCTTAGCTATGCCACAGTCAGGGGATGACATATCTATATTTTCTGTAAATCAAGTGTGATTACAACACTCTCAAAAATGGAATGCATGGTCTTCTGCAATTCTCACATATTTTTCTACCACAGACAAAAAGTAATGTATACAAATAGTTATTAAAAAGAAGTTATGTACTCACCATAACATTCCATGTGAGTTGTCCATCTCGTCTTCATTCTATACTGATGGGTTCGGAACCGAGAATCGGTTCCAACTCGGCCACTTAGTAAAGCTCGAAATCTGAAACTAGCCCGTGGCTCCATCCCTACCCCATGATTCTGCATTGCTTTCCTCAGATATTGTTTGTTGGCAAATTTACATTCTACTCTATAATTGCATACAGATATACATACATATCAATTTTACAAATCTGGACAAGGAGCAAGGTATACCACTGAACACTACAGACTTCCCTGGTCATCCAAGAGCTAAAAGGATGGGTGTTGGAGGGTGGGATGTAAGAATGAAGATTAGATGGACAACTCACATGGAAGGTTACGGTGAGTACATAACTTCTTTATGTGAAGTTGTCCTGTCTCATCTTCATTCTATACTGATGGGACAGTGTCCCTAGCACCATCTTTCCTGGATGGCTCATGGGAGAATATTCCTCAGTACAGTGGACACAAAGGTGGCTCTGTCCCTGGAAGCCCAATCTGCTTTGTAGTGAGTGATAAAGGTGTGTGGTTTTACCCAAGTTGCTGGTGCACAAATGGTATGTAAAGGCAATCTTGCCTTAAAGGCTTGAGAAGTTGAGATGGATCTGGCTGAATGTGCCCTTGCTTTATTTAGCAATTCTTTATCTGCTGACTGATAAATAAATGAAATACAATCTGACAGCCATCTGGATAAAGTTGCCTTTGTCACTGCTAAACCTTTTTTGTTCTCAGAAAATGAAACAAAGAGTCGGTCTGATTTTCTATATGTTTTTGTTCTATGCAAATAGAAACATAACTGCCTGTGAACATCAAGTTGATGTAGCATGTATTGTGCCTTATTGCCATACTTAGGGAAGAATACTGGTAAGTGTATTGACTGATTTAGCATGAATTCCGAGCATACCTTGGGTAGAAAGGAAGGGTTCATACGTAATGACATTCTATCTTTGTGAAAAACCATATATGGAGGTTTGGGTGTTAAAGCTTGTAATTCTGACACTCTTCTTGCTGATGTGATTGCTACCAGAAAAAGTGTTTTCCAAGATAGAAATTTTAGGTCGCAAGATGATGCTGGTTCAAAGGGCGGTAGGATTATGCTAGAAAGAACAAAACTAAGATTCCACTGTGCAAAGGTGGTCATATTGGTGGTCTTAGCAAATTTGTTCCTCTCAGAAAAGCTTTAGAGAGTTTATGAGACATGATGTTTATACTTTCGTTCCCAATATGAAAATTGGATATTGCTGCCAACTGGATCCGTATCGTTGTTGCAGCAGCTCCCTCATTGAAAAGCTTAACTAAGAACTCTAGAATAAAACTAAGGGTGTTGATTAGTGTTCAATGGAATGCTGTGAAACCCAGATTGAGAATATTTTCCATTTGCTGTGGTAGAGTTTCCTCGTAGAGATTTTATGAGAAGAAATTAAAATGTGTCGAACCTCTGGACTAAAGTTGTGTAGCCTGGCTATATTGGGAATTGGAGCAGCCATGCTGTCAATGTTAGAGAGTGAAGAGATGGATAGAAGTTCCCCGACAGATGTGTCAGGAGGTCTGGCACCAGGTCCGGAATCCATGGTTCTTCCAGGAGATGAGGCTTCAGGAAGGGGAACCATACTTGACGAGGCCAGAATGAGGCAATTAGAATTAAGGTCTTTCACAGATTGCTGGCTTTCTGAAAAAAAACAGGAAGGGGTTGAAATGTGTAAAGAAGTCAAAGGGGCCAATTGTGTGCAACTGCATCCCTCGGGGACTCCCCCAGAGGAGGGACCAGGGCAAAATAGCTGCTGCATTTTGCATTTGTGGCTGTGGCGAGTAGTCCAGAGCAAGGCTGACACTGTCTCTGAAATATCCTTTCTGCTACTTCTTTTTCTGGGACCACTCATGTGGCATCAGAATGGCTCTACTTAGTTTGTCCGCTATCACGTTGTATTTCCCCAGGATGTGGGTTGCAATCAGAAAACACTGGGAAGACATCGCCCACTGCCATACTCTCAGGGCCTCTTGACAGAGTGGGTAAGAAGTGGTTCCTCCTTGTTTGTTTATGTACCATTCTACTGACATATTGCCTGTTTGTACTGCAATTGTACCAATCAGAAGAGAGTCCTGGAATGCTTGCAATGCCATGGGTACTACCCTCATCTCTAGTACACTGATGTGTAAATGAGCCTCGTGGTCTTGCCAAGTGCCTTGGGCTGTTCTTCCCTGATAATGCCCCCCATCTGGGAAGTGTCCATGGTCACTGTAGCTAACAGAACAGGGTGAACAATGAGTCGGCCCATCTTTACTTGATTTGAATGAAGCCACCAATGAAGATCTTTCCTGCAGGTTTCTGTCATAGTTATCAAATGGGACATGGATAGCTCTTGCATAAACCATTGAGTGAACAGCATCCATTGGAGGATTCTCATGTGTAATCTCGCTAGGGGAATCACCCATTATTGCTGCTGCCATAGTGCCCGATACTTTTAGGACTGTTCTCGCTTGTACTTTGGACTTGTAGAGGAGCTCCTGGATCTGGAGACGAAAAATTTGGACCCTTTGTGGAGGCAACCTGACCATGTTTGTTGTGTTTATTTCTGTGCCTATAAAGTTGATAATGCTGTGCTGGCAATAAGGCAGATTTTTCGTAATTCACTGAAATGCCAAGTTGGGCACATAGTTCCAAGGTATTGTCCCTCACTTGAATAAGTAGGTGCTTGGTGGTAGTGGTTAGGAGCCAGTCATCCAGATATGGAAAAACCAGAATCCCTGATGCCTCAGGTGAGCCATGACTACTGCCATGCATTTGGTGAACAGTCTGTGGGGGTGTAGTGAGACCAAAGGGCAGAGCTCGAAATTGGTAATGACTGGTTCCCAGCCGAAAGCGCAAGTACCTCCTGGATGGCCTGGGCATTTTGATGAGGTAGTATGCATGCTGGAGGTCTATCGAGCACATCCAGTTGTCTTTCCCTAAAAAGGGAAGTATTGACTGCAACGTGACCATCCGGAACTTTGATTTCTTTACTGATTTGTTCAGTCTGCTGAGATCCAATATGGGTCTCCAGTACCCTGTTTTCTTTGGAACCAAAAAGAATCTTGAGTAAGTTCTGGATCCTATCTGGTCTGTGGGGACTGACTGGATGAGACCTTTTTCTAGAAACTTTTGAACCTCTATAGTTGCTTGTTCCCTGTGACTGGGTGGAACATCTGGGATTCTTTGAGTTTGTAAGGGTGGCATTGAAAAGGGGATTGAGCATCCTCTGGATATAATGCTTTGTATCCATTTGTCCATTGTTATGCTTAGTCAGGCTTGTGGATACAAAGAAATATGACCCCCGATTGCCTCCGGAGGCAGACAGATGGGCCTCCTTTCAGAAGCACTGAAAGGGTTTGCCAAAGTAAGAACTGCGGTCACCCTGATTCTGTGGAACCCCCTCTGCCATGTGGGTGGCGTCTTCCATTATGCACCTCCTTCTCTGCCCTTGGAGGAAGGTTCACCCTGTGTGTTCTGAAAGGTCCTCTGGGATTTCCGGAACCACATTTTCCCTGCCTTTTGGCCCTTGGGATAGGACATAGAAGGTGTGGAAAAATGGACTCCTATGGCTGCGAGAGTCTTTCCTTCTTGCTCACATCGGATATGTGTTTATTTTACTTTAGGTCTGAACTAGGACGAGTCATCAAATGGGGTGTTGACAAAGGATGACTTGAAAGGTTCCACAAAATTACACAAGCGCATCCAGGAATGTCTCCTAAGGGCAATTTTGGAGCCCAAAGACCTGCTCATGCCATAGGCTGCATAAGATACGAGCCTCATGGACGAGTTGACCACTGAATTTAGGGTGGCAAGCTTTGAGGATACCTTGCCTGCTACCCCTGCAGCTACTGTACCCTGTAGAGTATCTCCTAGCTCTTTCAGGAGATCTCTCTGAAGTTTCATAAAATGTGTGATGTAGTTTGGGGACCTAAGAGTGAAGGCCGCTGAGGAAAAAAATGCACTTCCCGTATCTGTCCATGGTCCTTGACTCCTTATTTGGGGGATGGAAAGATGTAGAAGTCTCAGATAATTCCTTCTTAGTGGCCACTGCCACCACCATGGCATCTACAGGAACTCCTTTAGCTAAAAAGATTTTGAGATCCAGCACGGTGATAAATTTGTTCAGACTCTGAGGGACAGGCTCCACTGTATCTGGAGAATCCCACACCTTTTGAGATACTAATTCCATCAGCTCATCAAAAGGTGGAGACACCCAGGTGGCTGAAGGTTGAGACCCAAAAGCCTTCAGATACACAGACTCCTCATCAGAAGGGGTAATGGGCTTCCAGCCGCCTCTCTGTCTAAGGATTTCCACGATGTCAGCAAAGGATACATCTTCAGAGGACGACCATGGGGATCCTTCTGACTCCTCAAGGTCCATGCCTGATGTAATAGACTCATCCAGGGAGTCTATATGCTTTCTCTTGCATGTTTTCTTCTGGGGAACCTCTTCGGAGAGGCATTCCGGAGAGGTTTCAGAAGAAAGGGTCTCGCCCAATGAGGCTTTCTGAGGCTCATGGTCTCTACGCTGTTGGGTAATTGCTTGTGCAGAGGCAAATACCGGTGCTTTCTGGGACAGAATGCTTGGTTCCAACAGTATAGATGATGTCCGTGGATACAAAGCTCTTCTCATGGCTGCGAAGGCCCCCCTCCCATGGCCCGTGACAATCCTAGGTTACGAAGAATCTGATGATTTATCCAGAACCATGGGGGTTGGATCCATAGCCGAGGCAGGAGCTGAGCTCACTCGAGCCAATACCCCAAGGGGTAGAGTTGGAGCCGAAAGAGTCTTGGTCTGACCCCCCAGACCCAACCAGTGAGTGTCAGCTCCTAGATACCTCAGAGAGCTCTGAGGTATTCAGAGCGATTGGAACCAAAGAATCTTCAGAAGATCTCAGTTCTATTGGTTTCATCACTGTCTGTGCCAAGCATTCTGGCTCCGAAACTCGAACTTGAGTTGGAGGGGGAACAGAAGATACAGGGGTGGGCACCATCGGCTTCAAACCCACCTGAGTCAGTGCCGACAACAATTTAGCAAGCGCCGGTGTCTGTAGTAATCTCTACACCACACAATCCATATCGAATTCTGATAAGCTCCTGGAAGATCTGGAAGATGGAGCCAATGCTACTGACTGGAGCAGAGGAGACCTAAGATTCGTGGAGACCGGCTCCAAAGCAGGTGAGTGGCTCCGGACTGTAAAGACCGTCAGTTCCAACACACATGGAACCAAAACTGCCAGTTTGTCTTGATCAGATTTTTTGAGGTTGTTGGAGACATTCTGGGCTGTTTTATCGATGGCTGTGATGATGTAGATGAAGAAGAAGAAGACAACCTCTTTGCACAAGGTTTGGGTGCACTTTGATCCTTGTGCAAAGCTTCCTCAAAGGAGGAGCTAACTAAACCTCTCAAAATCAACTTGTGCTTATGCTCTTGTAAGTCCCTAGAGCTAAAGGAATGATATACAGAGCATGTTTCTTGCAGATGGTTTGCTGCTAAACAATAAACACAGTCTGTATGTCCATCTGTGATGGACATTTTTTGGGAACACTTAAGACATTTTTTGAAGCCAGATGGCTTCACTTCTTTTTGCTTTGACATTGTTAACAACAATTTTACACACACACACACACACACACACACACACACACACACACACACACACACACACACACACACACTAAAGACACACACTAACTTAAACAGGAGTCAAGAGAAAGGAAGGCTTTCTAACTAAAACAAGCCTTAAAATAAATCAAAATTTCACACACACACTCAACCCTTCAAGTAACGTAAGATTGTTGGTAACTAGAAGCTAGATATGGAACCCAAATTTAAAAGTTTATAAGAATAAGTATATATAAATACACTAACTAACTGTTCTATAATAAACACACTGCAGACCAATAACAGGGAGTAGGGATATGAGGGTTAAATGCAAATGACCCTCAAGAAGCACACAAAAAATACTATTAAAGAACTAACGACTGTCTATCCAAACAAAGGCCTAAACACAAAAGCCTGAAGGAAACACACACTAAATATGTAAGAAGAAGTAACAACCATTTGCAAGAGTACAATTTCAGATAATATAAACTAAAGGACTGTCAACACAGCCTAACTAATGGTTTATTTATCAAAATAAAGGCCTAACAGAACTGCCTGAATAAACATACTGTTAACTATGTAATAAGTAAACAACTATTCTAATAATATCTAAAGATAATAAGCACACTTATAACTATAAAAAAGGCCAAACATTTTAGCTATAATAATTTTTTTTTTGAAGAAAAAACAAATTTCTACTTAGCTCGAGCTAATCGTAGATCCAATCTGTTTCAGCAGCAAACAAGATGTGAGGAAAGCACTGCAGCATCATGGGATAGGGATGGAGCCATGAGCTAGTTTCAGATCTCAAGCTTTACTAAGTGGCAGAGATGGAACCGAGGATCGGTTCTGAACCCATCAGTATACAATGAAGACGAGACAGGACAATTTCACATTTAACAGTTAAGGGTGAGCAGACATATGTTGTTTTTCATTCCAAGTTGCAATGGAATCATAAGGATATGTGTGGTAACAACATAAATGGTACGGAACAATTTTGAAGTATTGCAGATAATGAAGAAATACATAGTCATCCACAGTACAAAAGAATCATATACTACAACACAATGATTACCCTACAATTACCCTTCATAGGCTACAAGTAACAAATGTACCTAAATGTTTAACAAACACCAAGGTGGGCATTACAAGAATTAAAGGACCGCTGTGAAATTCAAGCCTACAGAAAAAATCAAGTAGGAGTGTAGTTACCACCATCATCTAGAATGTTAAATTTTCAACTATACCACAGTCTAGGGATTACATATCTACACTTGCTGTAAATCAAGTGTGATTACAACATTCACTCATATTGAAAGCATGGTAACCTGCACTGCTCTTATACTTTTTGTCAAACAGTATTGCACATGAATAGTTAGTACTGAACATCTAAGACTAAGCTTATATATTTTTTCCATAATAACTCAAGGGAATCACACCTGCATACATGCTAAGAAAGTAGTTTGTATGGTACTTTCTCAAAATGTAGCAGATAATGAAGAAAAGAGTAGCCATTTGTGGGCTGTGTACTGTACGCACTTGAACTCCAGCAATAAAACAAATGTATAGATTACTTCATACTTGAGCAGACAATATGCAGCATACTCATATTATGTGAAACAAGTCAAAAAACCTTGTCTAGACTTTTCGGCATATCAATGAATTTGTCACATTTGAACCGACAGACAATGAACTCCATTTACACTACTACATTGCTTAACCAGTTTAGCTAATTGATATCACAGTCAATTTCAGGGTTGACCAGCTTCAATTAATGATTATTACTCTTAATGGAATGTGTCAAATACATGCAGTCCTTGATAACATGTTATTAAAAATCCTCCACACCTGCATCTCTGCCTCAGCTTATTTGTAGATAATTTGGAGATGTTTAGTTAGATGGCCATCAGTAATTAAATAGCACATTGTATGTTTATTACAATTACCTTACTAATAGTAATACATATATAAATGGAATATTTATGGACCCCACTTTATCTCAGCGTATATGTTCAGTCAATGATAATAGTAATTACTAGGTATTAAGATCCAGAATATGTCACTTACTTTAGGCATCCGGAAGCTCTGTGATCCTGTAGAGAAAATCCTCCTGGTGTGTACTGTGAAGATCATTGTACTGATGCTGGACTTGCACGTCAGTCCTGTAGATCCTGGTACATCCTTGGAGCTTCTTCGCAATTTGGTTTCATATGTCAATCTGGGCAAAGCTCCTCTGGTGTACCCACATAGACTGGCAGCATCTTGTGAGTCTCCTCATCAGTCTAGTTAAGTACTTGGACCCGACGCAACCTCCTTTCAGTCAATATCTCCTTGAAAGTGGTGGAAATAGTCAAAAAATGCCTTCTGAAATTTGCTCACTGAAGTATCACTCAGTTCTTAGGTAGCAATGGTATACGAAAATGTAACAATATCAAATTTTAAAAGTAGAGCACACAGGGTGGTAGCAATCTATTGGTGGGCATCAAGCATGTATTGTACACATCCACATGCAATGACAACTACTGGACATTTGCACTGAGCACTTACTCATAGCTATTGGTTAATGTGCAGAGATTCGAGAACTTGTGCAGATGTTCGCGATTGTGATTCTCAAAAGTTGCATGCTAATGAAGCTCATCAATTATGTACGGTGCACATAGCACTTAATAGCTGTTTGCAATGAGCTAACATCACTGTTAGGTATAACTAACTAACTACGACTATCAGTGAGGTAAACTATGATGAGGTCAGCTGCTCATAATGCACTTTTAAACTACAGTGTTCAATATTACTCCACTATATTCAGTGTCCTGAGTGAACCTTCTAACTCATATTTCATTTATTTTTTCTTTATGAAAGTTTCTGCACATCAATATGCCTCTTACATAAAGAATATTGGTAGCATTCACCAATATGCATGCATATGGATATCTATCCATCATTACTATGGAGGTTTTCCTCATATGCAGGTGCCCCAGGAAACTGCTGATACAGACAGAATCTTCCCATATCTGTTGGTAATGTGGTTTCACCTGTACGTCTTTTTACAGGGATGTCTGCAAATTGTACATTCAAAGTATAACCTGCAGATATTCACTGATGCTTATTCCTACACTGGAAGCAGTTATACCACTAAATGAGATTTGGGGAATCTCAAGATGGCTTAGAATGTTAAAAAAGTTATGTACTTACCATAATGTTCCATATGAGTTGTTACTTTTCAATCGTCTTCAACCTGTGGGAATACGGATCTGAGACAGATCTGACTTGGCTGCATTTTCCAGCATTGAATCTGAGCTCCAAGCTCCTCTCCTACCTATAATGCCCCTGTCTCCCTCCTCCCCTCCGATTGAGATTGCTGCCGACCATAGCATCCCAACCCAACCAAAGGCCTTACACCTTGGCAGTAGTACCCTGAAAACATCAAGGGAAAGGCAGAGGTTTGCTATATAAGAGCTATTCTCTTTCATCCAGTCTACCACACAGCCCACACAAGGCAGCGGGAAGGAGGGAGGGATGGTTGAAGACAAATGAAAAGCAGCATCTCAGATGGAATGTTATGGTGAGTACAAAACTTTTTTTATCTGAAGTTGTTGTTTTCATTTGCTCTTCAACCTATGGGACAGAGTCCCCAACTACCAAAAACCCTGGGAGGTCCTCATGGAAGGATATTCCAGAGCATGGTGGAGCCAAAGGATGCCCTGCCTCTGGACAGGAGAACCAATTCATAGTGTGAAACAAACATGTACGAAGATGCCCAAGTAGCTGCAGAGCAAATGTCATCCAAAGAGACTTTAGATCAAAAGGCTGCTAAAGTAGCCATAGACCTAGTAGAATGTGCCTTCACCTGACCTGGTGGGGACAATCATTTGGCTGTATATACCAGAGTTATGCACTGAGAGATCCAACGATCAATAGTCACCTTTGACACAGGCTTCCCTAAGAAGAGCTTAGAGAAGGAAACAAAAAGTTGATCAGACTTACGAAAGGACTTTGTTCTATGCAAATAAAAATGCAATTGCCTATAGACATTCAGCAAGTGCAATTTATACTCTCCTTTATTCTGGGAATTCGGAAAGAAAATGGGGAGATTGATAACCTGATTAATGCTTGATTCAGAGGACACTTTTGGAAGGAATGAAAGGTTAGTACGTAAGGAAACCCTGTCTTTATGGAACACCATGTAAGGGAGCTTAGCAGATAAGGCTTGAAGCTCTGACACTCTTTTAGCTGAGGAAATGGCAATCAGTAAGGCTGTCTTCCAAGACAGAAACTGCAAATCAACAGTAGCTGTGGGTTTAAAGGGGGAGGAAACCAAGGCTTGAAGGACTAAAGTAAGATCCCAAGGTGGGGTTGGGTCCTTGAATGGAGGCCTAAATAAAAAGGAACCTTTCAAAAAGGCTTTACAAAGCTTAGAAGAAGCCACAGAAGTCAAATGACTTCCTATATGAAAGTTATTGATAGCTGTCAGTTGAACCTTGACCGTAGAAAACTGGCACCCTGTCGAAAAATATCTGCCAGAAACTCCAAGATGGCAGGAACTGTGGCAGTGAAAGGGTACAGTGCATGTTGATACAACCAAATCAAAAAACCTTTCCACTTACTAGAATAAGCCTTCCTAGTGGATGATTTATGAGTCACTACCAAAATCTTCTTAACCAGATAAGACGGCCTGGGAGTCCCAACTATCACTGGAACTGGAGCAGCCAAGTTGTAAGCTTCAGACTGACTAGATCTGGGTGTGGAATCCCTGAGGGATGCGAGATCAGATCCGGAACCAGATCTAGCATCCAGGGAGGACACACTACATGAGACCACAGAGAGGGGAACCATACTTGGCAAGGCCAGAATGGGCCAATGAGGATGACTGAGCTCCCCAGCTGTCGAGCTTTCTGAATGAATTTCGGAATTAGAGTAAGTGGAGGATAAGCATACAGAAGACCGGAGGGCTAGGCCTAAACCAGAGTGTCTCTGCGGGACTCCATCAGTAGGGGTTCAGAGTGAAATACTCGCTGCACTTTGCTTTGGAAGAAGAGGCTTGGAAGGAGAGGCGAAAAGATCGCAGCAAGGCTGACCCCACTTTATAAAGATCTGTTCCGCTACTGAAGGATTCAGAGACTACTGGTAATGCATCAGAATAGACCTGCTGAGCCTGTCCACCAGAATGTTGGACCTCCCCAGAATGTGTGTTGCCACCAGAAAACAGCCGGTGGAGATCACCCACTCCCACAATCTCATGGTTTCGCGGCAAAGGGGATAAGAACTGGTCCCCCCCTGTTTTCTGATGTACCAAACTATAGGCATGTTGTCTGCCTGGATGGCAATTGTCCCTAGGGGAAGATGGGCACGAAGGGCTTGCAACACCAACAGCACCGCTCTCTTCTCCAGGACATTGATATGCAGTTTGGTCTCCAGGGAGGACCACGTGCCTGGACTGTCCTTCCCAAGCAATATCCCCCCACCTGAGTAGGGCGGCATCCGTGGTCACAGTGGTCATTGGAGTAGGAAGGAAAAACGGGTGACCCAGAAGAAGATCCAGGGATTGAAGCCACCAGAGATGTGAATCCTTGCAGGCTTGAGACAGACAAACAGGATGGGATAATGGTAGCTCTAGTAAGGACCATTGGACCACTAGAGTCCACTGGAGAACCCTCATGTGCAGCCGAGCTGTGGGAATGAGGGTGATAATGGCTGCCATGGACCCCAACAGCCACAGAACAGACATAACCAGGGGAGACTGGGCTTGAAGAATACACAAAACATAATCTTTGAGGGATTGAAGTCTGTCTGGAGTTCAAAAAACCTTGATCTGCATGGGGGTCTGACTGAGCTCCAATAAAATTCAGAACTTAAACCAGGTCCAGCAGGGACTTGTTGAGATTTGTGGTGATGCCCAACTGGTGGGCAGTCTACAGAAGGAGATCCCTGGCTTGGCAGAGTCAATGCCTGGAGGGAGCAGAAAGGAGCCAATCATCCAGTTAGGGGTAGACCTGGAACCCCTGCAGCTGCAGGTGAGCTGCTACCACTGCCATCACTTTGGTGAACACCCTGCAGGCCGTGGTGTGACCAAAAGGTAGGCTCTGAAGTGATAATGATTTGCCCCCAGCCGGAAGTGGAGGAACCTCAGAGAGCACCTGTCCATTTTGATGTGATAGTACACGTCCTGGAGGTCCACTGAGCACATCCAGTCATTTTCCTGCATGAAGGGCAGAATAGATTGGAGTGTGACCATCAGGAATTTTGTCTTGGCAACCAACAGGTTCAAGGTAGAATAATCCAGGATGGGTCTTAAGTCCCCTGTTTTCTTTGGCACTTAAAAGAACCTGGAATAGATGCCTAATCTGGACTGGTCTGGGGGAACAGGCTGGATGACTTGCTTTTCGAGCAGCTTGGAAATTTCCACTGCTGCTTCCTCCCTTTACACAGGTCGGATGTCCGGGAGATGTTTGGGTGGAAGTGGTGTTTGAGTGAAGGAGACTGAATATCCTCTGGATATGATTTGCATCACCCAACAATCATCTGTGATAGACTCCCATGCTGTTGGGTGTAGAGGCAGGCATCACCCAACTGCCTCCAGAGATGAGCAGTCGAGCAATCCTTCAGAGTTGCTGTGTAGGCCTGTCCAGGACATGGGTGGTGTCTGTCAAATCCCCCCCTCTGCTTCTGGGAGAGGGTGAGTCCTGAACATCTTGGGAATAACCCTAAGACTTCCGGAACCACATCTTCTTCACCCCTCGCTGATTCCTGTAAAAGGATCGTTGAGGGGTTGAGAAGCAAATTCTGACAACAGAAAAGGTCTTCCCAGCTTTCTCATTCTGGACCAAAGTGTCTTGTACTATCTTCCCAAACAGAGTGGAACCATCATATGGGCCATTAGTAGAAGGGCTCCAAAAAGGCACAAAGCCAGAGTCAGATGTGATCCCTGATGGCAACGCTTGCACCGGCCACTCTAGCGGCACCTTCGGTAGCATGGGACAGGAGCAGCATAGAGGTGTTGGAAATGGAAGTGAGGGTGGCTATACTGGAAGAAAAAACTTTCTTTGACCAGGTCTCTCTGGAGTCTGATCACATGTGTCATGTAGTTCAGCACAAGCACAGTGAATGTGGCTGAAGCATAAACCCACTTCCCTAAGTGGTCCATGGCCTGAGACTCTCAATCCAAAGGATGGACCATCAAGCTCTTCTGAGTGAGCTCTTTCTTGGTGGCTGCCACCACCACCACCATGGCATCAACTAGGGACCCCTTTGACCAATGCAATTTGTCCGATGGTGCACTCAAAAATCTTATTAGGGCATTTTGGGATAGGCACCACCATGTCAGGTTCCTTCCATGTCTGAGATGTAATCAAATCCACAAGTGGATCCATGGGAAGGGACAACCAGGAGGTAGAGGGTCCTGTGCCAAATACCTCCAGGAACACTGACTCATCAGGGTTAGGTTTTTGGACAGACCACCTCCCACGCTGGTGAAGGATTTTCATGATGTCTCCAAAGGAGACATCATCTGGGGGTGACCGAGGGGAACCCTCCCCTTCCTCCAAGTCAGTGTCCTCTGTGAGGGAGTCCAATGGGGAGTACAATTGTCTCCTTTTACATGTGTTTTTCCGAGGAACCTCCTCAGGAGGGGTCTCTGGGGCGGACTCGGAAACCTCTGGCTGTTCCGGTAGGGGACCTCCCCTGGCTGAAGAAGCAACAGGCTGTCCCAGAGGGGGCAGGATGGCAGAATCTGGACCAGACAAAGAGGGAGCCAGGACAGACTCTGAGGACGATAGCATCAAGGGTCTCAAGGGAGCCAAGAGAAACCTCTCCATCATGCTGAAAGCAGAAAGAGAATGAATCCCGGAAGTTGGAACCAAGACCGGGTTTGTAACCATCTGAGTCAATGAGGGGAGCTTCTGTCAAGCCTCCAGGTACTGAGTGGACAGGACGACTTCGAAAAGCTCTGAGCTGACACCACCTCTTAGGATCCAGCGCCGAGGCTAAGGCTCAGAGAGCTGAACAGCTATGAGCTAGTTGGAGCCGACCCATTCAGGGCAATGGTCATTGTTGAGGTAATAGGTACCATCGGCATCAACCCCTCACAACCAAGGAGTCCAAAGCTGATGCAATTGGCAAAAAAGTGGACTGCATGCTCCCAGCCCCGGAGTGGGAGGGAGCAGGCAAGACTCCCATCTGGATCTGGACCCAGATGGATTTCTGCATCACCCATTCCACCTCGGCTTTAGAAAGGCTGAGGGTGGACCAAGCGGAGGAAGTCACAGAAACTGGCCTGGAGAGGTGCTGGGGAGAGGCTGACAAAGGAGATCAGCCTCAAGATACCTCTGGCTCTGGGAAGAAGCAGGGAGAATGGAGCTGAGGGGAGCCCAAGCAGGGTGAGACTTAGCCAGAGGCTCAGCTGAGAAAGCGGTGTCGGAGAACCAATTCCTGGGCCTATCTCATTCTCTCTGTCTGTGTATCTCCCTGTCCCTGGTTCTCTTGGTGGGAGGTTGAGTACCAGAGGCCGAGGCAGAGGAAGAAGCCGACGTGGAAGCAAGGCCTCCGTGGAAGGAGGAGAAAGGAGACCCTTTAGAATCAGCTTATTCCTGTCAATCAATGTTCGGGGGTTGAACCCCACGCAGACTGAACAAGAAGTATTCAAGTGTGGGACTCCTAGACAGACAACGCACAGAGTATGGCCATCAGAAGGAGGAAGCTTATGGCCACACCCCCCTGGTTTTGGTGTCTCTGCCATGGTGATGGAAAAAAGGGGACACACACACACACACACACACACACACACACACACACACACACACACACACACACACACACACACACACACACACACACACACACACACACACCTAAGGAGACAGAAAAAAAGAAGGAGAAAATGTTTTTCTTTTTTTTTTTGAGAAATAAAAGACTGATGCCTGAGTGCAAGAGTAGGGATGAGGATAGGAATAAAAGAGAGCTATTAGGGACAGAAAAGATTAAGAAAGGCAGAAAAATATCAATAACTCACTCACCAGAAACCTGGAGCAATGGACCACAATGCTAGAGAGATGTGATAAACGAGATCTTAGGGGAGGAGGAAACTGGGGCATTATGGGTAGGGCAGGAGCTTGGAGCTCAGATTTGATGCTGGAAAATGCGGCCAAGTCAGATCTGTCCCAGATCCGTATTCCCACTGGTTGAACATCAAATGAAAATAACTTTAAATCTTGTTTTTTGTTTTTATATCTAGCTATTTGTGGTAAAATGTTAATTTTCATAAACTTCTCTTGATCTGCCTTGCTTTTTTTCACCTGTACAGCTACATATGTTTTTTGTGTTATCATAAATGACACACTTGTGCTGATCTTTGTTATGGCCTACGCTGACATCTGTGACATAACCCACATGGTTGATGTTGACTTGATGGATGTAGTTGGCTATGCGTGTAACTGTGAAAGCATACATATTTGTACTACTGAAGGGCTGGTGCAGTAGTTATGTGGTTGGATATTAGTTGACAACATTTCCAGTGACTTGGGTTCTAATCCCCCCCCCCGTATATATGACATATCCTAAGATGTGGAATGGGTTAACTGCATTGCACACGTAGGCTTTAGAAGTCATGACATATACTCAGCAATTGATACGTCATGCTTTTTCCTTATGTTTATCTGTACATGACGGTATTAAACATGAATGTTTTGAATAGCATTGCACTGTACATGAGGGTCATTACATTGACATATGCTTTAAAGATTGATCTGTCAATAAATGCACCTCATATATACCACCTGATATGTGCATATCACCCTTTTTTCAAAAGTCAGTCTATAATCAACACAACAACCTTTCTGCTAGAGAAAATTATAGTAGTATTGAGGCATTGTGGCAGCATGGTCATAATTTTCTTGGACAGACAGGTGATACTGTCTGGAGACAAGTGCAGAGGGGCATAAGCAACATGGTTAATACTGTGGTTGGACATGACTGCTTCTAGAACAGCTGCTGTCATTGTTGATCTGACATGATCCGCTGTGCGGCCAACAGATTCCACCGGAGAAATACCACTAGAGGTGGTTCATCATTGCCTCCCCAAGATGAGATGATGATCCTCCTGGCCTCCCACCATAATACCTGCCAGGATCATCATATACCCAGGGGAGGAACTGAGGGAGGTGTTTCAGGACTTACAAGTATGTCCACAATTCACAAACACAACAGTATACTCAAACTGTCATTCCGTGACATTCATTTACATATCTTACCTTTTTTATGAATGTCACAGGGGGACAACTACATCATGAACACAGAAACATTCCAGATGTGGAAAAACAATGTAAATATACTAGCATGTTATATTACCTAAACAATGTATAGAGGATAATGTCAGCACCATGTGGACTGTTGTGTTTTTCACTTACATAGGCCCATCAACATCAGGCGACCAACACCACATCAGGTATGTGTCTCTGTACTCAGTTAAGGTGATCACTATCCTTTGCCTGCCATTATGACTGAGCAGAATACTCACTTGTTCTTTGTGTTCCACTTTAACCTACAAGTTCTGCATTATTCCAGATGATTCATTCCACAACTGGGGAGGACAAACCTGGTAAGGCAGTCTATATGACTGCTATAGTGTAATATGTTAAGTACATCTGTGGGCTTTATGATTAATGTGGTCTTGTTCACTTGCACAGGCCCATCAACATCAAGCCACTAACATCACACATTAGGTAAGTGTCTCTGTACTCAGAGTGATCACTAGCCTTTGCCCACCTCTGCCTGATGTTATGACTGAGGTAAGGCTATACTGCAATATTGTTGAGTACAACAGTGACCTTTAGAACTAATGTGGTATGTGCATAGGACATCTGCAGTCTGCAAAACATCATCAGCCACCCAGTATGTGTATATATTATTTGCTGTGTGTTACACATCATTTGCAATGCTACATGACACCCTGTATGTGCTTACTACTGACTTTTGTATACATGTCTCTTTTGACATGATAGTGGAATTTCAACCCTCACCACCAGTGATGGAGTCAGAAGAGGGCATGTCAGATATGTTATCATGTATGTTTGTTTTAACATTGTCCTTCATATTTGATTGTTATGTGACTGACATGGCTTATCTCTACTCTAATAGGGCTCCTGCACCACCACAGTCATGCTGACCTGGTAAGTCAATATCACCATAGTTATTCAATGTAGTTAAGTACTTGTCCAAATATGTCAGTCAAATCCTGACTCATTTGACTTCTGTAAATGTATATAACATGTGCCAGCTGTCTTTATTTGCAGCGTATCCACATTCTGCCACCTCCAGCAGCCCATACTCTGATCTTGAGGTGGGGTATAATGTGCCTAACTCTGAAAATACAGCCAGTGGCACTCGGGGCACTACACTGGGTTCAATGTCCAGCTTGGAAGGGGACAGTCAGGTGTGTCATGGTGTAGTCTCCAAATGAGAAGGATAGCATGGCCAGCTATTCTAACGATGCAGAGGTATCATATATTAGGCAACTGTGCCCTGCTGTCTCATGCCGAGTCTGCCAGTGATGGTGACTCTTCCCCACAATGGACTGATACTGTCCATCAGACTACAAATGGGAGTGTAGCTGATGTGGATGGACATGTATTAGAGGATGTATGTTTACTATTACAAGTGCATGTACATTCACAGTGACATCATGGCATTGACCTGCACACACTTGCCCATGTTAGTGATTATGCAGTACACCAGCTGAATGTGTTAAATGAAGATTAGCACAGCAGACATGGGGAAGTCAGGACAGCATTGGATGCACAGCATGAAATCATGGCATCTACTACATGCTCTGTTGAAGGCCTTTTTACCGTGGTGCTACAGAACTGCCATAGTACAAACCGGGTGTTACATTCCTTGACCCTCACAATCAGATTACTTCCAGTAGGCAGAGGAAGATCCCCTCTCAACAGACCCACATATGGCCTTTGGACGTCATTGTCTGTGCTGCAATGTGCATACACATCTGTTGCTGGTTGAACTATTCAGAACCCAGCAGTCATGTCCAGACAGACTCATCACTGTACTGTTCCTACTCACACCCTGTGCAAACCTGCTACTGTCACCACAACCAGCTCTTCGGTACAGCACCATGGGTCAAGTATTTCCAGACATGGTAGAGTCAACCTAGACCATGGTGTGTTCATAGGTTCATAGGCTGGTACTAGGCTATCAGCCCTAGGGCCTATAAAAGCCTAGCCATAACAATTCCCTGGCTATTTCTTCCCACACTATTTACTTCCCTGGTTCCCTGTCTAGCAGTGCGACTGACATGATCCCCGGGGTGAATTTCCTTTCTCCCATCCAATCATCAAGGTTCCTTCTGAATAGGGCCAAAGAGGCGCTCTGCTTGACATGTATTGGCAGTCTATTCCAGAGTCTGGAGAGTCTCTGGGTCAGAAAACTATCCCTCCAGCATGTTTTGTTTATTGTGATGACAAAGTTTAGATCTCTGGAGCGTGTGGCTCTGAGGTACTGGGATTTCTTTAAGTGTAGCATGTCCAACAGCTCTGGGTATGACATGGCCTTGTATGTTAAGCAGAGATTGCCTCAGAGTAGACAATATGCGACAGAGTATAGCTGGAGTTTTTTAAGGCGGTCAGCATAGGGCATCTGCTTTAGGCCTGTGATTCTTTTAGTGAGGTATTTCTGCAGCCTTTCCAATTGTTGCAGTTGTCTTGAGAGGTACATACCAAATGGGGCGTTGTATTCTATAATGGGTCTAACGATGGATGAGTACAGTGGGACAATGACCTCTTTTTTTCTGGATGAAAAGCCCTTAGTGATGAGGTGTGCCACATAGAAGGATTTCCTGACTGTTGTGGCAATGTGGTTATTGAAGATGAGACCACTGTCTGCCTGTGTCCCTAAGTCTCTTATCACACTTTCAGTGTTTAGTGTACTGCCACCTATGTGGTAATTCATGGGTACATGTTTTTTCCCAAAGGGGATAACTATACATTTCTTGGCATTGACCTTGAGCCTACGGCTCTGGCACCAAGCATCTGTTTCTGTAAGGCCCTTTTGTAGAGTATCCACATCATTTGGGGATTCAATAATGGCTCCCAGTTTGCAGTCATCTGTGAACTTTGTTAGCCAGAGTCCTTTAGTGTTGGCCTGTACTTCAGAGTAGTAGATGCCAAACATGAGAGGTCCCAGGACTGAACCCTGAGGCACTCCACTTGTCACTTGTCTGGAGCTGGATTTGGAGTCAGCTACTTTTACAGCATGGGTTCTGTCAGTAAGTCAGTTGACAACCCATCGAGTGATGTGGGGATTAATGCCCAGCTTAGTATGTTTATCTATGATTCCAGAGTGGGAGATGGTGTTGAAGGCCTTGGCGAGGTCCAGATAGGCTGTGTGGACTGCCTTACCCTCGTCCACGGCTCTGGAGACTGATTAAAAGAAGTCAGTCAGGTTCAGGAGACAAGATCTGCCCTTCACGAACCCAAACTGGGTGGGGTCCAGTGTTTGAAGGTTGTCCATGTCTTTGTTTATAAGTTCCATGATAATATGTTCTATGGCCTTGCAGATCAGGCTCATCAGACTGATAGGGTGGTAGTTCCCAGGATCCAAGGTGGATCCCCCCCTTGTGGTGTGGGATAACTGTAGCTGTGCACCACTCAGTGGACACGAAGAAGGTGTGATGTCAGCATGGGCATCCTAGACTGCATTAAAGTAACACTGGCAGATGATCCGCTGTGTGTTCGATTGTGTTATTCTAACCCTGTGGCAATGATGACAACTGTGCTGGCCTCTGCCTACTATATCAGTGTTTTTCTACATGTCTGATGCTACAGGCTTTTTCTTTTCATTTATCTGACTTAAGTGACTGTCTTCATTTTGTGTTACATTGTACATATTTGTCACTGTTATATGTTAGTTAAAATGTTGACAACTGCACTACTCTATCTGACAATCTCCCTGCTTCCAGTTGTTGCACCTTTTGCTAGTTGACATATAGCAAGCATTTCTCAAAATCATCAGCATATTAACTTATTCTTCCAGCATCAATTGATACATTCCACATTTCATTGTTGTCTGCCATATCTGCATGCAAAGGTATACCTCATTATGCATACTTTTGATACTTGTGGCATTTTACTCTGGTTCTTCACATGCCTTCCCCTCAGTACAGCATGCTCCTCTGTTTACATGTTTCCATTTGTTATCCACTTGCTGAAGTGTACTTCCCATATGTTCCTTTCCATAACTACCTGCTTACACACACACACATATATACCTATGTTGCCATATCCAATACAATGGTGCATTCTCCATGACTGATGTGTACTGCCTGTCATTGTTACTCTGCAGAACTGAACATATGTTTTCATCAGACTGACTTGTTGCACAACCTGTGCATTACAGTGCTGCCTTATGTGTGACATTCCACGTCAGGCATAATGTGGTGCTGTGGTGAATATTCCTCTGTAGACATCCACAAAACGGTTTTGCAGGTGAATATTATGCTTAAGGTATGTATGATATTCAATCTGAACATGCTCATTAGTTGCGTCCTGTGTGGCTTCTGTGGGGCATAACTGTGTGAACATCACTGTTTTGCCTGTGTACTTTTGTATCTGTGGCTTGTCATGAATCAGAGATATGAGTCAGATGCTGCCATGTTGCCTGAGCTAGAAGACACAGCCACAGCCTCCATTGCCCACTATTATTTCTTAGTCCTTCGGATCATAATGTGACAGGTCTGACAGCTCTACATCAGACATCTGAGGTTCTTGGGGTAAGTCATCAGGTTACGATGTCAGCATTTTCTGCATGATGGCACACATGGTGAATGACCATCTCTGATGACTTTTCTAGTGTGTATTGGACTGCACCCCAGATAAGTCCAGATGTCTGAATCTTGCTTTCAGTATGCCAAACACAAACTTAGTGATGTTCTATATCACAGTGTGCACTCTGTTGTATTTCCTCAGCTGATGTTGATGGGGCTCTGAATGGTGTAATAAGCCAAGGCTCCACTGGATAACCACAGTCACCTGTTTGTAGGAGGATGAAAGCACATATTTAGTCCTCATACTTACTGTTGACATATATGGATAATGCTGGACTCAGACCACTTTCCCAAAAAACTGCTGCATCATGCTCACTACCAGGGTGCTTTGTCATGACATCGGTAATGAAAACATCTACACAGCACACAACCTGACAATTGAGTTTTTAAAGTGATTTACCACTAAGCCATCTCAGATATATTGATGGCCACCCCTTTTATTTGATGTACCATTCAGCATCAGGTACATACCACTGGGTGCTTTACCTGGGATGTGAGTTTTGCCAGTTGAACTAAGGACATGGAGGAATTTGGCAGTGACACAGAACTGTTGCAAAGCATTTTTGCTCCCATGGCTGTTGCTAGAAAGTGGAAGTACGCATCCATGGTCCTGCACATTACTGCCAGGAACTCTGATAGAATGTGACAGGCATCTGTCTGTGAGAATTATACAGCTTTGTCCATATGCCACTGAAATGTCCCAGAGGTCAGTATACTCATATTCAGACACACTTTACTTAT